>NC_091746.1:57224966-57586633 GCF_043380555.1 Nothobranchius furzeri
TGGTTAATGCTGCTGATTGTGGTCGGTCATGTTGTAGCGACCAGGCTGTTCATCTCACACAGTTATATGAACTAGGTGTTTTGCTGAGCGTTGCAGAACCCCAGCGCCTCTGGGGCAGCATGCACCATTTACCCTAATAGGTAATTTTGTCAGCACAGATTATCCAAATCCAGTAATCCACTAACATAAGCATAGCCTTGCTGATTTATCTTTACTCTGCACTGGCTTCTGCACAATATATCCAAATATTTGTGTGTATTATAATCAATATAACTGATAACCGCATGGACTGCAATAAGTCATTTACTTATATTCCAGGTGGCATGCAGGATGTTTGGCTTTCCTTGATATCCCCAAGATTTAAAATGCTAAATTTGGGCATTTGAGATGATCTAAATTTACAAATAATCACTAAAATAAATATTTTCTCAGCAATGATTAAAACAATGGTCATCATAAATGGTTAAAGTTGTCTAATATGAGTATTTTCATGATGCTTTGTATATTTTTATTTATTATTATTATTATTTTTTACTTTTTGGGAATTCTTGTTTAGCTCAGCTTTTAAAAAATTGGGACTGAAGTCGTGTATATTTTTACTGTGTAGGCTGGGAGTTAAAAACGGAGAGAGGAGTGAAGATACTGGGTTTCTCTCTGAAAGAAATCTTCTGAGATCCATTCACGCATCCAAAATACGCATTCCACCTTAGTTTCCGTTCAGACAGGTTTGATTTTGATACCAAGTTTTAATATCAAAGCTGTTATAAATTGTCATTTTTTAATTTTCTTCTTTAAATTGTTAGTAATAAATTCTTAACTTTTTAAACCTGACTCTTCTTTGAAATGAAACACAGAATGGTGTATATTTGGTTATTGAATAAGCAAAGATTCCATTAAGTCTTCTGTTTAATAAATAAACTTTTGCTGTTAATTAAATTTCTTAAATTAAATATTAATCTTTGGATTAAATATAGACCAAGACAGTTGGTGTATGAACTTCTATCGATTGTATAAATATCCTGGATATTTATACATGATAGAAGCTTCATATGCTAATTTGTCTGATCTTTCTCAGAATCTAACAAAGCTGATAGCAAACAGCGTTAATTCTAGTATGTAGATTGTCTACGCTACACCACAATGACTTTTAATTTCAAAATTGATTGTCATTTTATTTCTTAATTTTTAGTTATTGTCGATTTTGGTCTCTCGTGGTGAAGAGAGAGCTGAGGCTGTTCATCTCACAGTTCCATGAACTGGTGTTTCGATGAGTGTTGCTCCTGCTGAGTTGGAAGGCGAAGCTCTCGGTTTATTGGTCACCTATGACCCTTCCGGGACGTTACAGTCACGAGCTTTGGGTAGTGACAGAAAGAACAAAATTGTGGATACAAGCGGCCGAAACAGTTTTCTCCTTAGAGTGTCTGGGCTCTTCCTTGGAGATAGGGTGAGAAGCTTGGAGTAGATCAGCTGTTCCTCCACATTGGTAGGAGCCAGTGGAGGTGGCTCAGGCATCTGGCTGTGACGCCTACTGGATACCTCCCTGGTGAGATTTTCCAGGCACATCCAGCTGTGAGGAGAACTAAAAGGAGACCCGGGACAAGCTGGAGGGACTATGTTTCACGGCTGGCCAGGGAACGCCTTAGGACTCCCCCAGAGAAGCTGGTCCAAGTAGCTGAGGAAAGGGAAGCCTGGGCCTCATCTAAGGCTGCTGCCCCCATGGTCCGACCTCGAATGAGTGGAGGAGAGTGGATGGATGGATCTATTTTGGCAGGAAGTGTCCTCCATAAATGTCAGTATACCAAAGGTGAACTGCTGAGGTCTAGGAGAGGAACCGACCCTGCAAATATTGATGTTCTGCATAAACTTCAGTTAAACTGTCAAAATAAACCTTTGAAACATATAAAGTTGTAATTCTAAGAATTTTTCACCAGAAAGGCGTCTGAGAAAAATACTTAAAAAAAAAAAACAGAAGCATTTAACTTTGTCCTGCAGCACACTCCATTCACACTTTAACATGCAGCAGAAGACACCAGCTTAGTCACTCTATGCTAATTTTCCAAGAGCAGCTTTGAGCAGAGTGAACGATAACAACCGAGCCATGAAGTCCATCCTTAACCTCCCATCTTTTAATTACTTCCCTGCCTCAGCTCCTCTTCTTCACTCGCTCTCCCTCTGTCTTTAACATGCTCAGGGATTATGCACGTTGCTTGACACTTGATACTTCAAAGGAGCTTTGCGCAGAACATTTTCACTCCAAACCCATTTTAGTGTTTATAATGACACGTTCGTACAGTGCACCCTACCTCTACGAGAGAAGTTGTTTGGAGCGTAAGAAGACAAAAACGGGTGCATGTAGCAGCAATTTCAACCCTCGGCTTCATTGCATGTGAATGGATTAGTGAGAAAGGGCTTAAAGTCTTATCTATTAGACGTGATCACGGATGTCAGGCATTACCGCGGATGTCAGGAGGAAGGATCTGCACAGAGTTGCTAGGGTTTTGGGGGAACGACCTAACTCAGAGGACATCTCTGATTTAACATTGTTGGTCTTTAATCCTGCAACCTTCCTTCTACGACCTCTAGTCAATCTAACACATTGCAACTGTGGTTCATGCTTTTATAACCTTGTGACTAGACTACTGTAATTCTGTCTTATATGGGGTAAGTCAGGGTACAGTAGCTCGTCTGCAGCTCGTTCAGAATGCTGCAGCGAGATTTTTGGTTGACAAAAGAAAGTTTGATCACATCATACCTGTTCTGGCCAGTGGCGTGTCCAGATCTTTTAAAATGGGGTGGCCCAGGTGACCAGGTGAGGCACAACTTTGTGCATGGGTGACACCAATGGTTATGCTTTTTTTTTATTTTACCGCCAAGCCTTTTGTGGACAATGAAAAGCCCATTTAAAGGTAAATTAGTGTGGTGGCACTTGGGGTGGCCAATCAGCTTCCAAGGGTGGCATGTGCTACCCCAGGCAACTCCCTGGACACGCCCCTGGTTCTGGCTGCTCTTCACCGCTGCCTGTGGATTTCAGAATTCCTTTTAACGGTTTTTAAGGGTTTGAACGGACTGGCTCCAGCTTATTTGATGGAGTTGGTGAAGCCTTATGTCCCTGCTTGAATGCTCCGCTCTGAGAGCCAGCTGCTGCTGGTGGCTGCTAGAGCTCAGCTAAAGATGAGAGATGAAAGGGCGTTCTCCGCAGTAGGACCAAAACTGTGGAATGCACTTCCCTGATCTGTAAGGCTCTCTCCATCAGGTTTTCAAACAAGGTTGAATACCCACTTTTATGGTTTGGCTTTTAACTCTCTAAGTTAGATGTTGTTGATTGTTTACATGATTGCATTCTGTTTTTAACTTGTTGGTTTTAAGTGTCTTGGGTGATTTTATCAGCTTTACTTTGTTACTGTGCAGCACTTTGGTGGCATGCCTCATGCCTGTAAGAAGCTCTATAAATGAAGATGATGATGATTGCAGCAATTATGACATAGAATTGAGCACCAGGTTTTGCACGAGTGGTTTTGCTGCTCACTATTTCATCAGAATCCCCTCGAGTGCCTGTCGGTTTCAGCTGCAGTCAATATTTAGAGCCGTTAATGACGTTATTTGCTGAATGAAGGGCGTTCCCTTTTTTTTTTAACTAAGCAAGCGTCTTCTAAGTCAGTGCCTATTAAACTGCTGATGTCACCGCACGTGTTTGAGTTCCCTGCTTCAGGGACCTAAATTAACCAAATCAATGTCTTTTTAAAAGACTTCCCTTTTCTTTATTTAACCTAATGAGCTAAATCAGCATCTTTTGATGGGTTATTGTAAATTATTCATCACAGAGTTCCTGTTTTGGTCTGTCCTTACAGTATCACTCAGAGCTGTGTGTATATTATAACTTTTCTGATACTGAGCTAAAATTTGGTGTGGTTATAGCAGAGTTGTTAGTGCGAACTAATCATGCATCTCTAGTGTCTAATGAAGCATACCAACAAGTCCGAGCCATCTTCCATTTGCTTTCCTAATGCTGTAATGGCCACAGGGACACAGTTTGGTCTGAGAAAAGCTGGTTAGCGTACATCTTCACGTCCCAAGCCACATCAGCGTCAGCGGTACGTAAATGTTGGTGGCTGTGATGCTAACTGGAGAGCAACGCTAGGAAGAGCTTCTGCCAAACTCCGTGTTGCACAAAAGAAAAAATGACAAAGAAGAATGATGGAGCGCCACTCACGTTCCAGGATGCACCGGGAATATCAGGACAATGAATGAATGACAGAGAGACAGAGAGACTCTCACTTCCTCGTTCTCCCCACCCCAGAAAATAAGAGTAAATCTTAATTTATACTGATCCAATAACAAATTTGCACTCATACGTATTGATGAAGACGTTTTCCATTTTTACTTCTCTGTTGGTGTTCTCCGCGAGGACAGCAGGGGACGTAGACCTTTTCTGGCAGGTGTGCCGATGCCCTTTCAGTAAAAACTGTGGTCGAAGACAGTTTATTCTCATCAGCACAGTTTCACTATTCAATAAAATTCTGACTCTGCTGCCCACCGTTGATGCCAAACGTGTTTAGATTAGAACAATATATCGGCATCAATATTGATATCGGCAGATGTTTTAGTCATATTGTAACATACGGGTATCGGTCTGATAAATGAAACTGGGCTGATATTAACAACTGATATTTTTTCCATTTTGTTTCCATTTTTTTTATCAGTTACAGGTGGGAGGGTGGTGTGTGTGTGTGTGGGGGGGGGGGGGGTAATTTAGTCACGTGACAATGATCTTAATCATATCCCATACAAAATCTGATGATTTTAGAAGTATTAATGTCATTAATAGTAATAAATCAACTCGCACTAACACTATTCGAGCAGGCGGAGGGAGACTACGGGTCTTAGCACACCTCTGTTGTCGCTTGGCTTCCTGGGGCTGGAGGCTAAGAGGGAGATCTGGCCGTCTGGTTGGGGTCCGGGGTGGTGGGTTGCTTTGCTCAGCGTTGGGCGGGGGAGCTTGCTCATTAGCACCCCCAGCAGAAAGGGTCGAACTCTGGGAACCGGTAATGGTTGTACCCCATGTGCAGCAGTACCAGGACCGGAGTGAATAGGGTGTGTATGGGGGGCATGAGTGGGTGTCCGGCGTGCATTTTTGTAAGTCTTTCGTTGTATGTGTATGTGAGAGCATGAGGGAGGGAGTGTGTGACTGTGTTTGTGTATGACTGTATATGTCAGGTGGGGCCTTTGACTCATCCCTTTTCCTGGGACTTCTTTTGATGCCATACATCTTCATCTCCCCTCCCCCTGCCACACCTGGTGTGGAGTGTGGTGCCTTGGTCTGCCTGAGTGTTCGTGGCTCCCCGGTCTGGGGGTTTAAGATTTTTAGCGTCTGCCTGACCAATCCCGGTGGCTGCCTGGTGGGATCTGACTCCCTGGGCTCTCCTGGATCCCCGGCAGGGGTGGTCGCCCCTGGGTCCCAGGTTGCTGGGTCCCGGACTCGGCCGGCTGGGGGGTGGGAGGCTGCGGGCGAGCCTGTGGGCTTGCCGCTGATATCTCCCGGGATTCTGCCAGCTGCTGGTTGTGACCCCCCGAGGCGATCCTCTGTGCCTCTCGGGGGGCGAGGGCTTTTCTGGTTGCAGTCTCCTTAAGGTCCCTGTGCTCTGGGGCAGCTCCTGGATCTCTGGGACTTGGAGCTCTGTCCATCTCCTATGCATCTTTGGGGGCAGATCTGTGGCCCCTCACACTCTCTATTGGACGCTCCTATAGAGAAACCTTACAGTACAAGCGCGTGTACACACACAGGTGCTCACATGGTGCTCTCATAAGTATGGACTTGGGCACGTTCAACACATGTCTTAAGGCTGTGGTTGGCACTAAATGCACTGTGATTTATCATTGTGTGATTGTTCAGTAAAACAATGTTGATTATATATTTCTTCAAGTTGACGCAGTGATAGCTTGCTCCTGTTGTATTGTTGTGTGTCCCTTTTCTGCAGGTCTAGAAGCAGACTCGTGTTCATCATTGATTGTTTACAGACATTAATTCTATTGGCTTCACAGCCAGACAGGAAGCGAGGGGAAAAAAATAACAAAAAATTAAAATAATAAAAAAAAAAGAAGTATTAACGTCAGTAAATTGGTATCGGCAAATATTGGTTATCTGCCACAAAAGTGATGTTAATGTCAAATTTTGGAATCGGTCCAAAATTTTTCATATTGGTGCATCACTAGTTTAGATATAAAATACATATGACAAAAGATGCATGCAAAAATGCAATTAAACCATAAAAATGTTAACTGTAAAGACATTTCAATTACACTCTATGCTCAGATTTGTGCAAAATATAAGTACAGTAAATAAAATCTTTCAGATGCTGTTGTGCATGGATACCTGTGTCTGATTTGAAATATTAATACACATTATTTATTTGTTTAATCGGGATACTATGAACTGCAATGCTAATTTCTAGAAAATGTTTCAGATAATAAATCAATATCTAACCAAAAACAGCCATTGGGTCTAAAATTACTGGAAGCAAAATATATTTATTACAGAACCTGAACAATATAACAGCATGCTGATCTGTTGAGGAGCTGCTTATTGCATCATTTTAATAAAAATATGCCAAACTCTAAATTAAAATGTACACATTTTGATCTCACTCTTGTTCTACTGGGTCTCTCCTAAACGGTTCTGTCATCCTTTAGAGTATGCAGCTTTTGAGACACAGTTTTAATTTCTCATGGCTTCTGTTTCATTAATCAGAGTGAAGGTTTTCATATTTACAGAAGTGAATGGTTAATAAGAGGAGTTCACTTCCACTAAACTGGTGATGCTGTAATTACGAGGAGGATCTGGTTCCCTCGGGAGATGCCTGTGATGTCTGAGTCTGTTACAAAAGCCTTGGCAGTGAGTGGGAGGAGTGGGATCCAACTCCATCACCAGCTGTGAGGATGCTAGGAAGGTTCACTGCCACAGTTTGTGGGATTAATGGCTGTCGTTCATTTAAACAGAAGAATTTCATTATGCTGCATGCTAATCACTGGAGTTTCAGCCTCCAGATGTTGATCAAGCATCAACCTCTTATGTAACTCATCGCCTGGCCTGAAGATTAAAAGCGACTTTCAGCTGCTTTTGTTGCAGCTTTTCATTTTAATAAAAGTTACGTAATGTTCTCAGGATGACACCTGCAGGCTCGGAAAGGTCCTAAAGCCTTTAAGGGGATTAAAAGTTTTAAATTTGATTCACACAAGTCTGCCCGGGGCTTTATAGTCAGTAATAAAAACGTTGATCTGTCCAGTTGTGGGCCGTCTGGAAATGATGGATTATTGTTGCCGCAGCAGTAATAACCATCGACGTGCTGTCATTTCTTCAGAATCCCACTGTTTAACCACGCTTTTTTATGTTGTATGCATACAATCCACAGTAAACTTGCAGAATATTCTGCACAGTCCATCTGGTTATCCAAATGCCTTTTGGTCTGAAAAACAACAATACTGCAGACAAAAGGTTTAAGGTGGGTGGTAATGGGTTTAGAAAGTATTTATTTATTTATTTATTTATTTATTTATTGTGCATCTCTTGAACCACTGGAAGAATTTTAATGAAATCCTTAGCTATTTTTTGTTGGTTGCACATCCACAACACAGTGCAAGATGGCTACCACACATTGGAGAACACAAGCGTGGCTATAACTTAGTCAGTTCACCCGTGCTAAGCTAAAGATGAAGGCCTTTGTAGCTGGGATATCCACCATAGCTAACTGACCTCAGTCAACACCATAACAGCTGTAATTCAGTTAGTTTTGCTGATATTGAGCCACAACTTGTGTTTATTGATGAGTTATCCCTGTCATATAAGCTCTACATGCTGTGCCGTGTTTTTGCCTAAAATATTACCTTTAATCTTCAGTCAGTCGATCCTTTTTACCTGTTTGCAAAGTATTTGATTTTGATAAAGCTCTAAAGTTTTTATTAGATCTTGAATTACAACTGGTTAACTTCAGTTCAAACCATACGCTAATAGCTGTGTCAACCCCAACACATAAACAGATTCATACAATGTTGTGTGACTGGAGTTAGGGTGAGGGTCAAATTCAGTATTTAATAGGCGCAAGTAAAAAAAAACTGACATTTGGACACTGCTGTCTTCGTCAGAGTTTAAATTTTTTGTCAGATAAATGAATAATGAATAATTTGCCTTCATCATCTTGATCCATCTCTGGCCTTCCCTTCGAAGCTGTCCAAGAGAAGAAAGCGAAGCGAATGGGAGCAGGTTCAGAGAGGGTTCTAGAAAATTTGACCTATTTTTTTGTCTGGCAGAGCTGTGTGTCTAAAGGGGCGTGCATGCGTGTGTGCGGGTGGGTACACTATATTAGCCAGCATCCTAAATTACACGGGTACGTAGGTGTGCTACATTGAAATGATGACAGAAAAGGGACCAACAATGGGTCAAAAACATGAGATGAAGTTATGTTTTCATGCTTTTTTGACTGTGTCCTTTGCGACTGGGTGGTGTTGTACTGTTTTTTGCGACCACCAGAATCTATGATTCATGGGGAGAAGCCCAAACAAAGGGGGCTGCACCTTAAAATTGTTATTTTTCAAAATGTAGTTTGCTTGAACATTTTTTTTCCCTAGATTGTCTACCCCACTTTAAATGACAGACGTTGCCTAATTTGAGGTACAATTGTTCCATTTTAGTCTCCTCAGAACAGATGAGATTTCCTCTGAATGATCTCAGTCGTACAGTTTTGTGTTGCTCTTCTTGGGCCATTTCCATCCTTTATTATTACTTTTGGCTGAACAGCGAGATTATAGATATCTTTGTCTTTAATCCCAGTTCAACTGCAGAAGCATTTCAAGTATCCCTGACACCAATCTGTATGGCACAAAAATAAGGTCTGAAGGTTTTCTGTCATCACCACACGGCTGCAGAGAGGGTAACCGAGCAGCTAGATCCAAGTGGCAGAGATACAAAAAGGTCAGTCCTGATTAAGATGAAAGTGTCAGTGGGCAAAAATAACAAGGACAGTTACCTTCTAATAAGCCCCATCGTACACTGATAGCATGACTGAGGGGTCCCAAAACATTTTGTACTGGTGCCATGAGAGTATTAATAGTAAGGCCCAGTTCAATTGATACCATGTTACAGTGATTATTTGTTGGAACAAATAGCAACAGGTGGAGGTTTGCAGGGGGACTCCACAGCCGTGTAAAAATAGTCACGAATGTGCAGCTCAGGAACGTTACAAGGGCAAAGAAAACCACAAAGTTTGCACGCTTCGTTTTCTTAAATTGTGTTATTGTTTTCTAAATTTACAGCGGTGTTTGAGAGATGTGTGGAAGCTGAGACATGACATTCAGTTTTTACAAGCATTAAAATCAGCAGCTGCAGGAAAACGTAGCACTTTCATTGCATCCATGTTTCAAATTATACAGAAAATCTTCAATATTTCAAATTTTCTTCCTATAATGCAAAGCTGATTGAGGTATAAATGTTAATGATAATGATTGTATGAACCATTGTGACATTTTAAAGATTTGGGGTTAGCTCCTCCGTATTCATACATTTTTTACAGATTCATGAATTTCACCAAGCAACAGCACCCCCCCCCCCCCACCACCACCCCTTTACCTTTCCTCTCCCTCCTTTCGCTTTAAAATTTAAATTAAATTTAAAACAACCAAAAGCATTTCTGATAAAAGCATCATAGCTGAGTCTTTAATGGTGAGAGTAAAACTGTAAGGCTCATCTTCATTACTCAGACGCGGGGCAAGAAGAAGCTAATGCAGCTAGTGTAGGAGACTATTTTAATATTCAGCCTGCATGAAAACGACATTTTCAAATATAATTAGTAAAGGGCCTATTTAACAAAAAGGCAAGCCTTTGATTTTGTTGTTGTTGTTGTTTCCTAAATAGAATTGTTTATGTCTGTCCAAAAGAAACCAACCAGCTAAGAAATTCAAACCTGTTTTTTTTTGTTTGTTTTCTTACTTCTTTTTTTCTTCGTATTTTCTAAATAGCTTGTTTTACAGTATTTGCAAACTGCTTTGCATTTCTGGAGATAATAAAAAATTATGTTTACCTAAAAAGGTACAAAATCGTGTAAACGTAGCCTTTAAATAAGCCTCAACACCAGTTTTGTTGCCTCTTTTAAGAAATTATTATCCAGTTTGTTTTTGTCATGGTGCTGATGTATGTAATAATACTAATAATAATAATAATAATAATAATAATACATTTAATTTAACAGTGCCTTTCTAAATACTCAAGGTCACTGTACAGGATAAAAACACATATCATTAAATAAGATCACAAGTAGACAAGAGTGTAGCATAAAACAAGGAAAGCAAATAAACCAGAAAGTAAACAAGGCACACTAAAATTTCAAGTAGATAGGTGGTTTTGAAGAGCTGAGTTTTGAGTTGGTTTTTGAATTGAGTGAGTTTTTGTTCCTCATGTGGAGGAACAGAAGCGGTGAAACAGAAGGCTCGTCTCCCCACGGTGCTGAGGCAAACAGAGGGCACAGAGACATGAATGGAGGAAGATGGTTAGGTAATGAGGGACCTTGATGGGGAGCAGGAGAATTTTTAAATCGATCCTGGCTTGCACTGGAAGCCAATGGAGCTGTTTGAGGATAGGGGTGATAAGAGGAGAAAGGGGAGTTTTGTAATGACACGTGGTGCTGAATTTTGAACCATCTGGAGCTCATGAAGGGTTTTTTGAGGGAGGCCTGAAAGAAGAGAGTTACAGTAATCTAAGCATGATGAAACCTGACTACGGACGAGAGCAGAAGCAGAGTGGACGGTAAGGGAGGGGCGAAAACCATTAATAATACGAAGATGGTAATAAGCTGACCGTGTGATGCTATTGAGCATCGTAGGATGGGGTGACGGTGGCACAAGAGTTAAGTGCTCGCCCCGTAATCGGAAGGTTGCAGGTTCGAGCCCTTCTCAGTTTGTCACTGTCGTTGTGTCCTTGGGCAAGACTCTTACCCCCCCCTTGCCTGCTGGTGGTGGTCGGAGGGACCTGTGGCGCCAGAGCTCGGCAGCCTCACCTCTGTCAGTGCATCCCAGGGCTGCTGTGGCTACATTGTAGCTCATCCCCACCAGGGTGTGAATGTGTGTGTGAATGGGTGAATGACTGATTGTGTTGTAAAGCACCTTGGGGGGTTCCAGGACTCTAGAAGATGCTACATCAAATACAGACCATTTACCATTTGAAATGAGATTGAAAAGAAAATCAAGGATGACAGCCAGACTCTTGACCTGGGGAGAGGGGGAAACTCAAGTGTTATAAATGATGAGACAGTCAGACTTTGAGAGGGTGTTCTTGGTACCCACTAAAAGAAGTTCTGTCTTCTCAGTATTTAACTAGTAGAAGTTTGAACTGAACCAAGATTTGTTTTCTTGGAGGCAGGTGATGAGGGAGGAGGGAGGAAGTGTGGGGTTTGGCTCACTAGACAGATGTAGATCATTTTAAAAAATCAGATGTTAGATTCAGCGACCAAAGAGGAACAACCAGAAATGTCGTATTTATTAATTTTAGAAAAAAATATTATTCTTTTGAACTGGGTCGTATGACGTAGCTGATGAAGAGAATATTTTTATATATTTTCACACCAACGCTCAAAAGAAACACACTCGACATCACTTGAACACTTTATTCCTTAGTGAAAAAAAGTTTTTTTTAAATATATTTAGGGCTTGTTTACCCCTATATTGTGCATTTTCACAGTTTCAAACACTTGCCGCAACCAACCCATTTTCAAGTACTGGTATAATAAAAAAAGTATCTAAGCTGAACAAAACAAAAACACACATTCCTGTCAAACTATTTCAACGCAGATGATGAAACTTAGTACTTATGTCATTTCTTATGCTACATTTGGGGTCTTACATTTTAAAATAAACAATCCAAAATCCTGACAGAGAAGGAAAAACGAGATGCACAAACATATGGGACCATGACATTTTTTTCTCAACATAGAAATACAAGTAAAAGATGGGAAACAAGGCCAGGTTGATCCCGAGCCGTTCCTTGTGTCTCAGTGAGGATCATTAAGAAGATAAAACATGAAGATTGTAAAGCAAAAGGTAGCAGCCCTCTGAAGAATTGTAAGGATTTGGGTTTGGGAGAGGAGACGTCCGTTTACTTGGCACAAACCTGCAAATCATGTTTTTACAAGCATTTTAAAACATTGAATCCAAACCAGCTGAAAACAGGAGACACATCGTGACCTTTTTTCTTACGTAGTAATAGCTCTATGGTCAATTCCAAACATGTTTGTGAAGTTCTTTGCACTAAATCCCTCTCACATACAGCAATTTCAGCAGTTTTATTCTTGACATTTTCAGTACCTTCCAGAATGAGCTGTTTCAGGGCTCTGTCACTTTAGGGAAACAAGCTGAAGCTGCCCACCCATCCCCCACTCAGACTGCTATAGGCTGAGAAGATTCAATATCTGGGAGGAGCTTAGTGCCTCGGATCCTGTAGCAGCAGCTCTTTCTTGCATGTGAGAGGTGGTTCTATGCTACTTTGCTGTTTGTGACATCACAAACATGTTTTAGGCACATACTTCCTAAAATCAAACACTGACTGAAAACTGATAAATAGTTATTTTTATTTATTATTATTATTATTATTACTAGGTTTGCATTTGGAGTGTTTATAGAGACAGAAGAGACCCACATGGCAGCACAAAAGGATGCAAAAGGTAAGTTTTGCGTAATATGTCCCCTTGAAATTATTTATTTTTCCAGTTTTAAGAACCACCAGAGTCTCTCTCTCTCTCTGCATACTTTTGGCTTTGTCCAGTATGGGCATGTTTTGCCATCTGTGCGGCAAAACTTAAAAACAAAAAAAGAAAATAAAAGGTTTGTTTTTTCTGTGGCTTTCAGGAAGCATCTCTGACGTCACAGAGTGAGACGCACATGAATGTTACCTCATACCATGTATTTACGCTTACATCATAAAACAAAAGATGCACGTGAGTTCCTGGTTTTTACTCAGCAGGTGTGTTTGTGCATATGGCTTTGGTAGTTAGTGCATGTGTTCAGCTGGTCCACGTGCAGGCCTGATAAATGAGTCCACATTGCCAATGTGACACCGCTGTGACAATCAGATACCACGCCGGGCCCGCTCCTTTCCCCTCAGGGGGGTTTATGTGTGTGTTAGTGAGGGGCGAACTCCATCCTGGTTTTATGACAAGGACATAACCTTCCCTACACTGTGTCTGCTTGCGTACGTGCGTGTGTGTGTGTGTGTGTGTGTGTGTGTGTGTGTGTGTGTGTGTGTGTGTGTGTGTGTGTGTGTGTGTGTGTGTGTGTGTGTGTGTGTGTGTGTGTGTGTGTAGAGTCAGACAGCAGCACACATCCTGCCAAAATGTCTTCACTGGAATTTAAATGTACAAAAGTGAGAGTTTTGCGATTTAATTCCATCATGTCCCGCTTGAGTATTGTCAGTATCAGCTGGCAGGGTATTATAGGACAGCCTCACGACAGTGCTGGGTCAAAGGTCACAGAGTTCCCAACAAGTGCAGCAACGTTATGCAGCCTTTCACAAAGAAACTTGCAAAATGAAATAACTCCTGGCCAGCATCCAAGTTGCTCCTAGGACATGTTGGCATTAGTTATAGTTGTTGGTGTCTGAGCTGATTGTATTTGTCTTCACCTTCCTCACACACACACACACACACACACACACACACACACACGCACACGCACAC
The DNA here is from genome assembly GCF_043380555.1 of Nothobranchius furzeri. Lineage (NCBI taxonomy): Eukaryota > Metazoa > Chordata > Actinopteri > Cyprinodontiformes > Nothobranchiidae > Nothobranchius > Nothobranchius furzeri. The sequence goes on from NC_091746.1 coordinate 57,238,676, forward strand.
ACACACGCACACGCGCACACACACACACACACACACACGCACACACACGCACGCACACGCACACACACACACACACACACACACACACGCACACGCACACGCACACGCGCACGCGCACGCACACGCACACACGCACACACACACACACACACACACACACACACACACACACGCACACGCACGCACACGCACACACACACACACACACACACACACACACACACACACACACACACACGCACACGCACACGCACACGCACACGCACACACACACGCACACACACACAGGCCCACTGCATCTTTAAACCCCTGCCTTCTAGCCCGGTTCAGCATGGCTCAGTCCATGTAGGGCATCAAAAGAGTGTGTCAGCATATGTCTAATTATGACATCGGTCCCCAGTAGCCTCTTTGTTCCTGTCACCCTTTTACCACGACGCCCTGTGACTCAGCCCTGGGACAGAGGCAGTTTCGAGTATAGCTCCAGTACCAGCCCTGATGTCCGTTTTACATTAAGGATGGATCTGATCTGTCAGTTATGGTTCAAATAATGTCACTCCACTGTTAGTGCACCACTCCACAGAGCCTTTGAAGACCTTTATCTGTGCTAGTGCCCATTTAGAGTTCAGGGGATCGATTGCAGTGAAATTTTAAATAAGCATTCGGAGGCGAATGAGATAAAACACCTTAACTAACGAGCTTCAAAAGCACTGGTAGATGAATTTTTTATGGTTTTAGATCATGTTGGGGCTTTGCTCAAGTCTAAACTAACCACTGGCTGTAGTTACGTGTTTTTACCACTGATCTGTGATAAGTCTCAATCTATTTACACAACTTTCAGCAGGACAGAGAGTAAACATTGCTCCAAAAGCACTGAGTTTTTAAACCTCTCATTCATTCATTTGTTCAATACAGCAGTGGTCTCTAGTGTAAAGGAAGGCCTTATGAGTCTTGCTCTGTGGTAAAAAAAAAAAAAAAAAAAAAAAAGCTTTGGTGCTTCTGTTTCAGGAACTAGAAGTTAGCCGGGTGTTGGGGCAGCAGGAATTAAAGTCTTGCTCATTAATATTCATGCTATTCTGACATCTCGCCTCTGATTGGCTAACAGCAAAATGAATCTACCGCTCCCTCTGTTTGCTTTGCAACGCTGATATTTTATCTCCAAAAATAAAACAAGCGAGTTGTTAATGCTAACAGTTAGCTTCTACTAGCTAAGACACAATCTTCTCTCTCCTGGATGCTAAACCAACAACAACCTTTCCCGTCGGAAGCCAAGATGGTTGAGTCCATAAATGATCATTTACAGTGTGGCATAGATCTGAGTGGCTTTTCTAATCCAAGTGTTTCCTCGTCTATTTTCTATTGCCGGCTAACGCAGCCAATAAGGGTAGAAGACTATTTTCATGCTCAGCCTGTATGTGACTGATCGTATTTAAGCAATAACAAGTAAAAACCTGGTTTCTCTATGAACTTGCTCTTTAAAAATGTCCTTTCAAGTTGCTGATTCTGCTGGATTAACAAAACGGTGGTCTCTGGATACGCTCAACTTACAGCCAAGTGAAGATCGCTCTTGGCAGCATTTTTGTGGAATAATAAGGAGAACTGATCTTTTTTTTTTAAATAATTGATTTTAAGTGGCATACAAAACAAATAGGAAGCAATGCAACAAAATCACAACCAGGCTAGGGCTGATGTGCCCCTGGATTGATCTTTATGGAGATGTTTAAACAGTGGAGAAGCCAGAGCTGAATGGTCTCAGTGAACTGAATCAGACCAGACTTGCATGCAAATATTGTCTTTGTTGAAAGCCACGCGTGCGCACAGACGGGGAAAGATAAACCACCGAGATGTTTCTAGCATCTTAAAGTAAAAATCTGTGTACAGGACCAACAATTTTCCTCCTCTCTCTCTCTCTGCTTTTAATTTTCTCTCTAAGATTTCCAGTTAGACATGCATCTTATTGTCAGGCGTTGATATTTAGCTGACCGGAGCTGTTTGCTCATGCATGTGTAGTCCCGCATCGCCTTCGCTGGCGGTGAAATAAAGGAAGACAAGCCCCACATTGCAGAGGGAGCAACGACTGGCAGTGAAGAAAAGAGAAGTGGGTCATCTTCATGCCGGTCGTGCAGTCGGCATTAAACTCGTGCTCTTCCTGTTATGCCTTTCAGCCTCCGATGAAAGAAAAGTGAGAAAGGGAAGGCAGGGGGAGGAAGGGAGGAGCGGGAGGGGGAATTCTGCTCAAGATAAAGATGTGAGGTGATAGATGGACACGATAAAAAAAATAGGGTTTGTTTTTGGTGTTGATGTTGGATGAAAAAATAGAAGACAGCAGGTTAAAAGAAGAGGCGGGCTCTGAGATGGAGTAATGGAAATTACGGATGATTTTTTCACAACGAGCTACGCGAAGCTTCTCATCCATTGCATAATGCACTTGAAATTCCAACGCTACTAGCTAGTTTGATTGTGTAACTGCTCCAACACTGGTTACTAGAAAGCAGACTTGTAAAAAAAGAAATAAACAATTAAAACAATTTGCTCTGCTGTGCAATCATTCCTGTCCTAAACCCGCACACGCCAGCACCAACAAGTCTGGAAGAAACGGAACGGATGACCAAAAACTGCATTGCACTTTGTTTAAGGCTAAAACACTTGCAGTGGAAAGCAATGTAAACTTAAGGCAGCATGGATCGAATGTCATTGCATGTTGGTAAAAAGTACTAAAACCTGCTACATCCGCGTAGCAGTCTGTTTTGTGAATAACTCGGAAACATACAAACAGAAGTAAATGCACTCTCTCCCAGCTCATAAATAAATAAAAAGATACCTCAGGTAATTGTACACACAGTCTGTGCAGCATCTGTGCAGACACGGTCATGCACGGTACATTGTTCAAAACTCTCCCACGCTCAAATGAAAACACTTTTCTGTTTCCGTTTCGCTTTTAGCACACCGAGGCCCGACCAACAACTGAAGGTAGAATGGTTGCAAGGGACTTCGCTTCAGTTCTAAGCCCTGTTTTTGAAGCAACAGCTGGCTCATTTAGATTCCTGTCAGTGTTTTTTTTTCCTAATGTGGAGTAAAATGTAGAGGTGGCAAAAAGGGTGAATAAATATCACATATGGTTTAAAGCGCTAAAAGCTGGTGGAAAGTGGGAAAAAACACAAATGAACAGATACTGATCAGGTATCAGAGGTCAGTCTGGTCTGTGGGACAGGTGAGTATTTGGGTGGGATGACCACCACAGGGTCACCTTTCTTTGGCCGCCACATAAGCACCTGGGCATCATTGGCGTTGGGCTTGACCATGGCGTTGGGAGGTATAAGCTCGTTCTTGCACAGTTTTTGAGGTTGATCCTGGGCCACGGGCTCTTTTAAGACAGCCCTTTGGCCCAGTGGCTTCTGTGAGTCCACTTCAATGTGAAGACGCATCCTCCAGCAGACCGTCTGCAGGACGACTGTCTCTGAGGTGGCCTGGTTAATGGCAACCAGCCAGGTAGTAAAACTCTGGTCACGGTGGATGCTGCTAAGCAGAGGCACGTTGCTGTCGCTGACTGGGACTCCCCAGGTCACGCTGGGGTAAAAATTGTCATTCATGCTAACAGTAAACTTGCTCTCCCTCTTGGTGGGCCCTACCACCGTGAAGGTCTCTGTGGTGTTGCCGTACCATGGGTAGTTAACGCCGTCTGAGTCGCTGATGGCCAGGATCTTTCCATCCCGCAGGTCAGGGAGCTCCCAGCTTGACCTGGAGGTCAGAAGAGTCATAAATGAAGATGTAAGAAGAAACTTCAAAAAGGTATGATACGTCACCTTTGGATTGTGTTGCCAGGTAGTTTGAAAGCTTCTCTACTGGAGCTTTTTCCATACTTAAAACTCTTATTTAAATGACACATTGGATCATCTTCACTAAATGGTTAACCTATTCCGCTTGACGATTGCATTTGTGAGGCAAGAAATAGCTCTTTGAAAGGGTGGATGTGTTGGTAAAGCGGCACAAGACACAGTTCGTATAATTTCCACCAAAATACCTTAAAAAAGTTTCATCTTGTTTTATTCTTTACGCCACATCAGAAGCATAAGAATAAAAAGCACAACGTAAGTATATTAATTGAAAGACTACAAGTTTTAGCTCTGTTGGCTGACTAAAAGTGTGCGTTCACGAACAAGAAGCTTTGCTTTTGGCCGTAAATACATATGTGATGAGAGAGGCTTAAAGTGCAATATTTGTGTCAGCCTCTAGAAGGTGCCGTCTGAAAAAAAACTTCTGATTGTAACTTTATACTAATTACAGCTAAGTGTATTTTGAGAACCAATATTTAAACACGAAGCTGCAAAGTCAATCAGCAACACCTGGAAAATCTATCTGAGGGTAGTTTTAGTTTTTTTAGTCAGACTCAGAACAATGCCCTGTTTGTCCACATCGAAGAAGCAGAACCCGAAGCGTAAACTGCAGCCAGCCACAAGGGGCATTCCAGGTTCTTTTGGTTTAAACTTGTTCATTGTGTCTCTCTTTCTAGTTCTTAACCCGCCCACTGTGTACATGGGTGACCCCGCCAGGAAAGTTGACCATTGAGCAGGATTGATGGTTTATCCCTTGAGGTCCACATGGCAGGGGTGAGGAGTGAGCACAACCTCACCCCTGCTTACCATTCAAATGATTATTTGGTCTCATTTTCGTAATGAAGGGTTATGAGCTATGACGTAAAAATTGACCATTCTACCTTTATATCACCGTTTACTATAGCCAGGTATTCTGGCATGTTTGGTCTCCTGGTTGATCTTTGCTAGCAACCATATAAACACTGATTCATATCAATGTTTTTACCAATAAGATATTCAGAGAACAGCTCAATGACCTTGTACCTCTGTTCTGTCCACCTATTGACTTTTCTGCCCACACCAAGAAAAAGATTACCCATCGTTCCTCGTATTGGAGGATCAGCAGAACAGAGGCGATGCACTGTGATCCCCATCTACACCACTTTACTGCCTGGCTGAGCCGAACTCACGCTCTAATTTATGAATTCACCCGGCAGCAGAGATTAGGATGTTAGGCATAAAGATGGCTGGCTCTTGTTACTATCCCTGAATATATCTGTGTTCTGTGTCTGCTTTTTGCCCATTTTGATTGTAAGAGATCATTTATTTCCTCTGCAGATGCTTCTGAAAGATACAACAGTGATTCCTTGATTTTATTCCAATATTACCAAATTAAATTTATTCCAATGTGTAAATCTCCAATTTGTTCTTCATTCTGTGAGATTAAGTCACGTTCGGTTAAAATGTTGATTCGGCTTCTCAGTGGGGAACTTTACAAACTTACTACAGAGCTTCCTGCAGAGACGAGCCTCACTTCCTGTTTCTGATCACCTGTGATGTCACAACCTAACGGTCTGCAAGGTGGTGAAGGCTCCTGACTCAAACCGCAGACATGCAAAAGAAATAGTTTCCTTTAAATTAAAAACTGCACCTGTCTAAATCCAACTTCAGATCATCTCATCTTTTCATTATGCATAAACATCCAGTTAAAGATGCTCTAATGAAGGCGTGCTTCAGTTTATCTGAGGAAACTAAACAAGGTTGGGCTGCATTTCCTGCTACCTGTACCTGCCAAACCCAAGCTCTGTGAACACAGATCAAAACTGAAGGCTTGCTCGAAACGTAACATCAAGTTCCAAAAGTCTGTGATGATTAAAATGCTGCAGCTTTGGTGCAAATTAAAGCAACTTGTGAGAATCTGTGAAACTAACTAGAAATGTCCTTACCAATGAAAATGAAGCAGGGTGGAAATGACTAATTTCCTGTTTCACAGACTTTTCCGCCAGATGAATTTGCTTGTTGTGTGTAAATGATTTGTAAAAAGGAACGAAGCTCTGGTGATAAGACGAACAAGACGTGCTTTTCTGTCACGCGATGAAGCATCAAGATTCCAACTACTTTGAAGGAAGAGGAGCAAAGAAACAGGATGCAGACCTGCTGGATGAATCACCTGCAGCACGGCTGAGCCTCCTCACCTGTGTGTGTTTGTGACAGAAACCGAAGATGGTTTGTGCATTTCAAACATGAATTTCCTCTATTTATTTCACTTCTGTAAGCGTGCATGATCAGAAATGCTCACTATTCTGTCTAAGCCTACAAACCTGTTCCCTCAGCATTGCCTGAGGGCAGAAATAAAGTAGTGAATGTGCGCAGAATTCATGCATGTTACTGTCCTCACTGTTCCACCCAATTAGAGCGCGATGAAGAATAAAAAAATACTTAATATAAATTCTTGGCATTCTAACTGGAAAAATCTCCAACTGTTTTTTTAAGGAAGACTTTCCCTTAATATGTTTTTTTAAAGTCCTGCTGTTTTATTGTTTTTATTTTTTTACATTTTCTGGGGAAAAATGCTTAAAGGTTTAAATAGACTCTAGGAAATTAAAAGTTGAATTTACTTAACCAAGTTATGTCGCCTGGTGGTTCCATTAAATCTATGTAAAGACAGTAAGGTCTGGAATGTCCTTGCTTTTAAACACGTTGGTGCAGGCAGCAAGCTGCGTCTTTGTCCAGCCCCCATAATACTGGTATGAAAATGAAGCCAACACGGAAGTGACAAGGATTGCTGTTCCATCCTCATCCGCTGGGGGCTGGTGTCAGAAGCGAGCAAATCCTCATTGACTCCCATGTTAAAAATACTAATTTCACAGCAGAAATAAACATGTTTACAGCCTGGTACCAAAACATGTTGTAGGTTTAATAGATCTAGTTTACACTCATGACAACTCTGGGGGGGGGGGGGGGGGGGGGGGATTTTTTTGTCACTCTTCTGTTTAAGTGTATTAAAAGCCTAAAATTCTGTATAATTAACGAGCATCAGACCCACGTGACCACAGAGCTAGCTCCTGGGAAAGGTCTCAGCCTGAGCCTCGGCCTCGCCTGAAAACTGTTCCGCGATTTTCAGTCTCTCAACTTAGACCATTAGTTGTAGCGTTTGTGCGTTCTTTTTGGATATTATTTGTGCAATTGTTGGACAAAATGACTTGCTGTGGCATTAATTGCACTAATAGAGCGTCCAAGGAGTCTCCACTTCATTTTTTTCGGTAAGTAAAATTATATTTATGTATTTTAGGTCGCTGCCGAGCTGAGCTTAGATTTTAACATGTACTGTTTAACCATGAATTTCAAATGTAAAAGGGTAAAACCCAATGCATTTAACATAATGCTGCATTTTTGAAAATGGGTTGAAATATAACATGTTGGTGGAACTCCAGCTGGGTTCCGACTATCTGTATGGTCCTCTCCCCTTAGCTGCAGCATCTCTGATCGCAGCGGCTCCGGCCTGCTGCACGGCTGCGCGGCTTGTAGAGCTCTCGGGAGACCTCTGTGTTCCACCAGTTTTACCCAGCGGTCAGCTCGGCGTATCTCTGACTCAGAAGCTCTGGTGTTGTGCACAGTTAACTCCGGTTGTAGCTAGGTTGCTACCTCCGTTAGCTTAGCTCCCACCTCCGCGTTAGCTTTGGGTTAGCTTGTAGCTACATCGCTTCAGTTCGACGGTTGTCGTCATTTGATCCAGCCTCACAGCCCCACCCTCAGCTCCACCTCTTTTCCCTTTTTTGGAATTGTTTAGGTTTGATGGAACCTGTGACAAGGTCAAAATGGCGGTGGTGGCCACCTCCCATTTTGGCTCACAAACTTATAATTGGAGTCTATGGAAACACATTGTCCAGTATATGTGTCGATGGTCTTTGTTCACACGCTTGCTTCTGCACAGCACTGCACTGCATGTAGTAATGGAGGTTTTCGCTAGGGGGTGCAGTACTCGGAACAGATAGAGAGCCAGGTTTGTGGGGTACAGCCAAAACAAACATGGCGTCAATAGAAGACATCTCAGTAACTGGTTAATTTTGAGATCACAGCAGAAAAAATGACAGCAGCGGTATTGTAGATATTGTGAAAGACCTCTAAACCAGATACATTGGCGAGTGTGTCTGGCTTGCTTTGTCAACTCCCCCTACTGGTTAGTTGTATATTGCAGTATACAGTAGTAGGGCAGTAGTAGCTCAGGTGGGAGAGCGGGTTGCCTGATCGGAGGGTCATGGGTTCGATTCCAGCTCCCACCAGGGGTATCCTGCTGTTGTGTCCTTGGGCAAGACACTTCACCCAACTTGCCTGTGTTAGTGGTGGTCAGAGGGGCCGACGGCGCCAAATGGCAGCCTCGCCTCTGTCAGACCTCCCCAGGGCGGCTGTGGCTACAAGTAGCTTACCATCACTAGCAGTGTGTGAATGTGAGAGTGTGTGAAAGCGTCTTTGGGTGTCTAGAAAAGCGCTATATAAGTTCGATGCATTATTATTATTATTATTATTCAAACATGTTGTATTAATTTTGGGGGACGGACACAAACAACCCTTCAAAAAAAAGCAAGTTACGCGAGGCAGCCTTTTTAAGCATGTGCCGTTAAAAAGTATATTCCAGCCTTAATATGAGATGTTACGTTAAAAGTAAATGTATATTTGTCTCAGTTTTCCTGTTTCTCTTTATTATTATTATTCTTTCAAGATTATTTCTAATGTTTTTTGCCATAAATATACAATTGTTTAACAGTTTACATAAGCAAGGTATAAGCACTCAGTTCGTTCAGGAAAGGCCAGCTAAGACTTCTGATGTCGATTATTTTAAAGCTGGGGTCCACAGAGTCCAAACTGTTTTTTTTCTTTCAGCTTTTAAAATTATTTTTATTTATTTAACCAGGTGAGTCGACTGAGAACTCATTCTCATTTACAATGGCGCTCAGGCCAAGAGGCAGCAGCAATGGCTCTTGCATCTCCACATCATCCCAAACTTGTTGCAATCAGCATTCAAACCGCATTTCTGCATGAAATGCTATTTATCTAGTACTCTTTAAGTTTAGCGGAATCTGTTGACATAACTTGGTTGAGTAAATTCAGCATTTCATTTTTTACAGTGTATATTCTTTTATTCAAGAGCAGCAAAAAGTTTAGACTCATATTATTAAAGGTCCAAACTTTCAACTGCAAACGCATATTTACCTTAATGTGACCCTCATCTTTAGCAAACTGTGTTCAAATTTTTATTTATTACGTCAACCTTTAATAAAAAATGTCAAGAATTGATGTTGTGGGTGTTTTTCTAAATGCGTCCAGCACAAAAACCGAAACAAACAAAAAACAAAACATTTGACAAAAAAGCTGATAATCACCAAACATGATGTAATTGCTGTGCAGTCACATTTCTGCTGCTTTTTTTTAAAAGCTGGTGCAGTTTCCTCATACCCCCCCCCCCCCACCCCCCCACCCCCCTTCCATACACATTTTAAAAGAAGAGGCCTCATTTCTGATAAAGTGAAGCATAAATGTACAGGACTGTGCAGGGGTGGGGGTGTCTGGGAGAGGACAGAGTCTCTAATCTTAGCTGTGCAGCTCTCAAACATGCTCTCCAGCAGCGTCTACAGATAAAGCGTGTTTTGGACCAGCTTGAGGCTGCCTGCACAGTAAATAAAAGGAGAAGCACATTTTTACCCAGACGAAACAGAAGACAGGATGCAAAAGCACAGATTTAGACTCCGAAGCTGAAATTTAGAGCTAGATTTGATTCAAGTGTTCTGCAAGGATTAAAACAAACTTTCTGGTAGAAGTTTTTGGTTGCATCATTTAGATGGTTTTTTAAAAGGCCTTGAAAATAAGAGAGAGTCCTGAAGCTTGAGTTGAGTTTTTATAGCTTGTTGTTGTGTTTTTTACCCCCCAAAATCATTAAATAACTGACATTTAAGGAACAATACTTTTACTTCCTTTGGAGTTTTGAGGTTAACATAAGGGTTCCTTTATTACCATTACTACTACACATTAATAAACTATTAAATAAAGTATTAAAAACTGCTTAACTTTATGTAAAGCATTACTTAGCAGACACCCCCTGTCCCTTTGTCCTATAACCTTAAGGACACTAGCTATAATTATAAAGGGACTATTTGTTTATTTATGCTTAATAATGTACTGAGTAACAGTAATAAAGGGACCCTTATTGTAAAGCGTTACCGTTTTCTGATATAAAAAATAATATTTGAGATAAATGTGCCCAAATTTAGACTGATCGTGTTTTAACTCTTCAGAACTGAATGTTCTCATTAGGTTTAAAGTTTATGACTTTTTTTAGACTTTCTGTGATTTTCACAGAAAAATATGGAGTGTTAATTTTACTCAAGCTGAGTACATTTTACTCGAATAGAGTATAAAGTACTCTGAAAACGAGTACATTTTGTCTCATTGACTCAAATGTACTCTCTCATTTTTCCTACTTTGTTATTACAAAGAAAAAGCATTTTAATGGACATCAAACAATCAAGCTTTGTTTAATTTGCCTTTTTTTCTTCAGATAAATTAAAAATCACATATAGTTTTAAGTGGTTGAGCCAGGATCATCTTGCATTGTTTGGCACGCCTCTGTGTGAAGACCAGTGGTTCGAATAATTTATTTTATCACAAACATGTAAAATCAGTGAAATACTCACATCCCTCTGTCCCCGTATGTGTTGTAGAACTCCATGTGGTTGCACGCTTGGATCCAGCCGATGGTCCAGGTCTCTTTGGTCGCAATAGGCGGCACCTCGACGCGCGCATTAGCACGGAAGTGCGGCGTCCGGTAGCGCAGGACCACGCTGGACGTCTCGTCGATGATGGTGGGGCTGGAGTCGATGGACGAGCTCAGATCCAGGACGGTGATACTGTCTCGGAAACTCTTGGGCTTACACCTGATGCTCTGGATGCAGCCCATCGCATGCAACTGCAACACAATCCACAACACCGTCCAGTGGTCTGGAGGAGGAAAAGAAAGACGCATGGAAACACCAAAGAAGGATCATCACATTTGGACCCACACGATCTCTTCAAAGTTTTACAAAATCAAAACGCAATCCCACAGCAGGGCGTCTCTGTGAGGAAGAACAAAAAAGCCATGCGTCTTTGATCCATGAAGAAGAAATCTCTAAAAGGTCCCCATATCTGCAGAGCGCATTCTTTTCCGGTGCGTAAAAGTGACTCCACCAGCCAAGCGTCACAACTTTCTTATGTGAAGGGGTGCGTTCATGCTGTCATTTTACAGAGATGTCACTTTGGCAACATGTGGCAACCTGCAGGAAAGATCCTCTTCAGAGAAATTTGGTGCTAAATAATTAACAAAAGTTGTCAATTACACGACGGTGTCAGATTTCCCTTTCTATGATCTTTGTGTCACTATAAACTAATCCCTGGACTGATGAGAGCCGCTCTGTGTCCAGATGGTGACATGAATCATGATTACAAATGCTGTAACGGTATTATAAGGACTGGTGGCTGCTCCGAGGTGGAGATCGGATTTCCTATGTCCGTTAATTCAATCAGCCTTTCCGTAGAATGAAAATGGCCATTCATATGAGTAGATGTGGATTGAGAAAATTACGTTCTATTTTTATATAAAATAGTTTGCAAAAAACATTTTTAAATAGGGGTCTACCTATAAAACATTAAACTGGAAAGTCTCCGGTGTCTTCAGAGAGGAGTAGGCTACCAGAGATATTCCGAGCCAGCAACGGGCTGCACAGCTCTTCGGTCCGAGAGGTAATTCCGTTATTCCCCCAGCCTGCAGCAGAAGTCAGCGTTCCATCTGGAGTTCAGGGACATCCAAACGACACCGCCGGGATCAACTTTTGCGCCCGTTCCTCCGAATCCATTCTAGGGCTAAATGTAAAAGGGAATAAAAAAAAGAAATGTCCGAAATAAAAAGAAAAAATAAAGAAAAAACGCGTCTGGTTCGGAGGAAACGCCAAGTGTCACATGGCTCGCGCGAGCTCAGGATGCAACTCAGCCGACATTTCTGCACGAGCTGTCAGTTCGTCGTCGTCCCATGGCAACGGCAGCAGGTTCACCCCGCTACGCGTCGATCAGCCGGGTGAGCAGCTTTATAAGCGTCTACATGACGACACTTCCGGTTTGACCCGCAGGCAAGCAGGGAAATGTAGTACCAAAAGGACCCTAAACTAAGCAAAACAGCACCAAGCTCTAAAGCTATAAATGTTTATGTTTGTGAAATTAATTAAATTTGGTAGCATTTTTTGAAACGTGTTGTAATTTTCAGACTTTAAATAATATAACAAATAATAATAATAATAATTGTTATTCATAATAATAATAATAATAATAATAATTATTATTATTATTATTATTATTATTATTATTGTTTTTGTTGTTGTTGTTGTTGTTGTTGTTTTAAAAATGATTATAATTGCTATTATTGGTCCTGTGCTTCCGGTTTAAGCACCTTGGACAACTCCCCTCCACAGCAGGGCGCACCACTGGAACCTGAATCGCGATTTTGCGTAAATTACGTCACAGTAAACGGGATGCTGCGCTGACTGTGCTCCCTTCTCCTCATCTTTTGTTGGTGGTGTTTGTCTCGCTGTTCTCCCTCTCACACCTGCGATAGAGACGTTTATAGGCACACTGAGGGCCAGGTGAGGCGTAACATTCGCCTCTTCCGTATTCTTTTGACATTTTTCGCTGAGCTTGTGTGTTCCTGGTGCTTTTTGTCCGCGGGACGCAGTGGATCACCTGTTAGCTGCGAGGCTGCGGCGTAATGAAACGCTGTTGTTATTTTTGTGTCCAGGCTGTGGATCGGGTTTCACGGGACCGGCTGGAAGCTGCTCTGCCATCTACTGCCTGTGAGGTATAAACAGCTTTCACATTCCGGAGGCTCTAAATATATCTATTAAGGCCAGGAGGGGGAGGACTGCTGGGGGTTATTCTGGGACATTTCTCCACCGTGATAAACTTGAATTGCCACTTGAATTACGCCGCGGAGCCTCATAATCAGTTTATTGTTGAAAAACTCGAGCCTGTGTCCAAACATGCCTTCCACGTTCACCGTGAGGTCTAGGACGCGGGAGAGGAACAGCATCCTGAGCAGACCTGAGTTCATGTCACTTAACCATCAGCCGCCCCGCGGCGCACCGAGCGGCTCCTCGGAGGGTCGTGGCGGAGGCGGCGGCGGCGGTCCAAGACGCCCGGGTCAAATCAAGCAGCAAACTAGCCAGAAGGGTGAGGAACCTACCGAGAGCGGGAGCAAGGACCGGAGAGAGTCTACCAAAATGCCCGAGGAGGACTGCATGCAGCTGAACCCTTCCTTCAAGGGGATTGCGATGAACTCCCTCCTCGCCATTGACATCTGCCTATCCAAGCGCATGGGGGTGTGCGCGTACACGTCCTCCTCCTGGGGAGGCTGCCGCTCCATGGTGGCCCTGTTGGCGCTCACGGGTCACGGCATCACGTGGATCATTGGTACAATCGTGTGTCTCACACGGAGTAACACCCTGGCTGGACAGGAGGTGCTGGTCAACCTGCTGCTTGGTAAATGCAAACACACACATAACCTCCCCAGTACAGGCACCAGCACCATGGCGCACACAGAGCGCATGTTCCACTGGGAACTAAATGAGATTGAGATTTGAGTTAGAGAATATGTCCGCAGCCTGATGCAGATTGATGGGATGCCAAGTGTAAATTGTAAAAGATTAACCTTTTATTTTTGTATTTAACTTATATTATTTCTATAGCGCATTTGATCACATTTAAAAACGAACAAGTGCAAACAGGGCAGTGTTTACTTTTTACAAATCAAAACCTAAATGGTAAATTGTGCTGGTCATAAAATCCGACTATCATGACAGAGTTGATTTATTTCAGTAATCCCAACTAAAAAGTGAAACTTGTATTTTACATTCATTCATTACATACAAACTGATATATGAGGATTAACTGGCAACTAATGAAAATCCTAAATCCAGTATTTCTAAATATTAGATGCAAAAAAAATGAATTTTTAGAAATGTTGGTCAACTGAAAATAAAATGTACAGCACTCTGTATGTAGTTGGGGCTCCTTTGGCCTGGATTACTGCAGTAATGTGGCCTGGCATCAGTCTGTGGCACTGCTCAGATGCTATGAGAGCCCATGTTGCTCTGATAGTGGCCTTCAGCTCTACTGAACTGTTGAGTCTGACATATTGCATCTTCCTCTTCACAATACCCCATAGATTTTCTATGGGGTTAAGGTCAGGTGAGTTTGCTGGCCAATCAAGAACAGGGATATAGTGGTCCTTAAACCAGGTACTGGTAGCTTTGACACTGTGTGCAGGTGCCAGGACCTGTTTGAAAATGGAATCAGCATGTCCATAAAGTTGGTCAGCAGCAGGAAGAATGAAGTGCTCTAAAACTTCCTGGTAGATGGCTGTGTTGACCTTGGACCTCAGAAAACACAATGGACCCAGCAGATGACATGGCATCCCAAACCACAGAGTAAACTTGCACTGGACCTCATGCAACGTGGATTCTGTGCCTCTCCTCTCCTCTTACAGACACTGAGACCTTGGTTTCTAAAGGAAATGCAGAATTTACTTTCAACAGAGAACATAACTTTGGACCACTCAACAGCAATGTAATCCTTTTTGTCTTTATCCACGAGAGACGCTTCTGATGCTGCCTCTTGATACAAGAGTGGCTTGACGCCCACGTCCTGCATACGTCTGTGCGTGGTGGTTCGTACTGACTCCAGCTGCAGTCCACTCTGAAGCTCTACTACGTTTTTAAATGGGTTTTGTTTCACAATCCTCTCCAGGGTGTGATTATCCCTATTGCTTGTACATTTTTTCTACCACACCTTGTCCTTCCCATCACCTCTCCATTAATATGAGCTTTGTGAACAGCCAGCCTCTTTAGCAATGTGTCTTGCCCTCTATAGGTGTCAATGGTCGTGTTTTGGACATCCGTCAACTCAGCAGTCTTCCCTGTGATTGTGTTGCCTACAGAACTAGACTGAGAGACAATTTAAAGGCTTTTCCAGGTGTTTTTACTTAATTACCTGATTAGAGTGTGGCACCAAGGGTCTTCACTGCTGAACCTTTCCACAATTTTCTAATATTCTGAGATACTGAATTTGGGATTTACATTAGTTGTCGGTTGTAATCAACAAAATTAAAAGAAATAAACATTTGAAATATATCATGTGTGCAATGACTTCATGCAATTAACAAGTTTCACTTTTGAATGGAATTACTGAAATAAATCGACTTTGTCTTAAAATTCTAATGTTATGACCAGCACCTGTATACAGGCGCGTTGCAAGCTTTTCAAAAGTGTGGGGGATGTTGTCTGTGCCTAAAATAAGTTCATGTTATTCATCTTGTTAGTTTAATTTCCATAATAGCGGTGCAGGTGCGAATTTTAGACGCGTCATGCATGTCTCCATTTTAAACATGTTTAAACTGTTCAGAATGCAAATCCAGGCTCTGTCTCGTTAGATTGGTGCGACTAAAGTTTGTACTGAATGAAACTTTACATGAAACCATGTTGAAAAGAAAATGATCCGATCAAATAATTTCCCCCACGAAGTACAGCTTAGTGCGCGTGGCTCTGGGGTTAATCAAGTTTAATTGTTTCTCTTTGCAACGATCTTCACAGGAAGGCAAAACTGTTAAATGGCAGGTTACAGATATTTCCATTAGACTGTTTATTTTGACGGATAAACTCAAGGATGTTGGTTGTTTTGAAAGAATTACCCCGACGCACACTGATGCGCACACAGATGACCTGACATTTTAATCGTTACGCACATCGCGGAGGTAACTAAATAAATCAAGAAATGATTCACATCAGAACATCAGAGCTTTATACTGGACACTGTGTTCAGCGCGGCTCGGGGCGCCCACGGTGGACAGTGAGCTGAAGATCTGCAGAGGGGTTCGCAGCGCAGCGCAGAACCACGGTGCATGTGGTAAGATTTCCTCCCACTGAAGCGGTCTGGAAACCCGGTCTCTCTGAGGGATGTGTCACTTGGAAAAATGTTCGCTGATTATTAAACTTTGGCTGAATAGCGCTTGTTCCCGTCTCTAATATGGAGATGCATGACACATCCAGTCTGAGGCAGAATAGCCTCTTCAGCTCAGAAAGCACCTGTAGAGACATTTGATCACGCACAAAGTTTATGTGGAGCAGAAGTGGTCGGGCCACGGCAGGTGAAATGTAGCCTACATGAAGTGAAACTGTTTAATTGTAACATTAATATGTTACTGGACACACTGGTCTGGTTGGTTAGACCAGTGTTTGAAGTGGAAAACACACACACACACACACACACACACACACACACACACACACACACACACACACACACACACACACACACACACACAGATCAATTAAAATAATGCTGATAGCATGGACTAGAAGACAGGTGATGGTTTACGTATTTAAATGATGATCAGGCTGTTGTAAAATGTAATCTCCATCCACATAAAGACAGAATTATCCTCTATTCTTTCTCTATTTGCTCTGCTCTTGTCTGGGCTGACGTAGCTGACGGTGCGCGCGGCGCACCTAGTGGCTGTGATGCACATTTTACGCATTTGGAGAGGTGGGCTGGGTGCTTTGCTTTTACTGGAAGATGGATTTTTTTTTCCAGAAATGTCGGAGATTTTGCCCCATGAATAACCTTAAAAACTACTGGTGTGCATGTGCCCTTATGAAAGAGTCCTACGTTGAGACGTAAATATTAGAAGTGCATGTAATGCATTCTGGTGCCTATAAATGAAAAATTTATGAAAATTAAATTGGGAGTTTTTACTTCATATTTTAGAAATAAAGTGATGGGGAAAAAAATTTATGACGTCTTTTTAAACGAAATTTTCTAGCGCGACCTGCCTTCTTCACTTAAGTCACCGCTTATTATGTCCGTCCAAAATTACCGTGGCCCACCCAAAAATGAAAACCTGGCGCCGCGCCAGTTATAAACCTCTGCAAATAGTTGTTCTTCCTGTTATCAAACTCAAAGTTTGTACAGCTATGTCAAGATGTCAAATTATGAATTCAGTCAAGCTCTTCCCTCCCTCCCTCTCCTGTTTCTCCTTGAAACCCGACATCGGCTGTCCACGCGGCGCTCCAGTGTAGCCAGTCTCATTAACTATAATGGATTCTATTTAAAATGACACTGCGGGCGTGACGTGGCATGTCTGTCTCTGGTGTGCCCTAGGCTTAAGAAATACACTATGACGGTAGCTGGTATATTATGATGTCACAATGTTGTTGTGAGCTTGTGTGTGTGTATTTGTTAGTGGCTCCGCCCTCTCGGTCTTCCAGGCAAAAGCATTTGTTGCTAGACTAGTGAACTAGACCAAATTCTTGCTTTGCAAAGAATGGTCTAGGCATGCTCCATTGGAACCTCAGCAGCTCCTACCAGGACTCTGGCTAGCCAATCACAGCTCTCTAGAGGGGTTTCAAACACATAAAGAGCTGTGATTGGTCCATAATGGTGGGCCAATCATAGTGTTCTATCTGCTTAGTGAACAAATCACAGAGCTTTATCCACTTTGTGGGCCAATCAGGGCACTCTATATGCCTGGTGGGTGGGATGATGCAACAGAGTGAAACAAGAGTATGTCACATTCATTGGCCAGTGGAATGCGGAGATCATTTGAAAGACAACGGTAGAACCCGCCCCACAACCGAGAGCCGTCAATGGAGCGTGGCCAGACTAAATAATACATTTATTTAGTCTGGCTTGCCAGGCTAATTTGTTGCATTTTTCAAACAGGAAGTGGGAGTGAAGTAAGATTCTGGGGGTGACTTGCTCTTTAAGTGACAGCTAAAATATGAACATACTGAACAGTTGGCAATAGAGTTCACATTTAATGCTTCCTGGAAGAATGCTTTGATTTCTTCTTCAGATAGATTAATCTTCCTTGACTGATCTGTCATGGTGGGTTTAATTCAGGCTGCTGTTGTGATTTGTGCAGAAACGTTCCACCAAGAGTCTAAATGTGTCTGAAAGCTCTTATTGTTAACAAATATATTTTCATTTTGACTACCTTTTTTCCAGAATTGCAAGTGCATTCTAGTTTCAAGGAATATGTTTGAAAAGTAATATAGTACTTGTTCTTTTTGCACCAATTAATCAACCAGTGCATGAAGGAGGCACTTACACTATCAGCACCCTTTGTAAAGCCAACTATTTAAGTTTTCAAGCTTTTCTGCACATTATATTTCCATATATTTTAATTGATTTTAACTCGTTTTTTAAAAACTATCTTGGTTATCTGCAAATGTCATGCATCTGTAAATAAATATTTGTTTGAATGCTTTGTCGAATGCGGTGTTATAGTTACATTCTGGTGAAATGTCCAACCTTAAAGTTGTTGTTAGAAAAGCGTTTTAAGCATGCAAACACATGCATTATAACCTTTGAGGTGACCTTTTTTTTATCATTCCTCTGAGTTGAATGAGATGATGTTTAGTCATGTCTGCAGAATTTTTGGATGCTGCAGTGGGCAGTCTTTGTAGATGATGACAGAAACAGATTGGGGTTGCGCTCACAAAGCTGTTGTCTTTGTGCTCAGTGGAGTGAATAGCTCAGTGTTCAGCATTATTTTTCAAGACCTTAGCTCTTTACACAAATCTCACTTTCCAAGAGCTTGCATGAAAGCAGCAATTAAGCATTCCACCGATCTTTGCAGTGCACACTTTTTATGACCGGTAGTATCTTATTCTGGGGGAAAATGCTTAATGGGTGCCATTTGTAATATAAATACAACAAACAAATAACAGATATATTTTAACACATTTAGTTTTAATGAGGACATACAAAGCAAGTCTCATCTGTTGCATCCTTCTGTGCTGCATGTGGGTCTCTACATCCTCTATACACACAACAATGGGCAAAAGAAACATCCTTATTTTCTATCATGGTTTCAGGAATTACGTGCCTAAAACGAGCTGTTTCAAAAAGTTCCTGCTTGTGACATCCCAAACGGCTACATTAGCATAAAGCAAACTGGGGCATTCACAATGACTGTACGTTTCAGATGCAACAGAAATTATTTGTTTTTTTTGTCAAAACTTTTAATGGGTTACCATCACTATGTGAAGATCATTTGAAGGAATGTTTAAAAATATACTACAGAAAAGTATCTCATGCTTTAGACATTTAGAGAGTAAATCTTGATACAAACAGGAAGACAAATAAAAGCAAAGATCAGATTGATGCCAGTAATGTCACGCTGTAGGTTGGAGGAGTAGGACCCAATGCGCAGATTCCCAGAATGACGCGAGGCAGGAGAGGATGTAAAATTAAATGATGATGATTGGGAGATGAGCTGCAGGTGCGTGGGGAGAGAGAAACCTGGTGAAATCAATTTACTAATCAGGGAGAGGAAACTAAGCTGAGGAGGGGGAAATGAAACATGACCTATGAATAATAACCAATCCTAAAGACCAGAAGAACAAGACAAATAACTAATGATCTAAGGAGAAAAGGAGAACTAATAAACCGGTGGGGAAGGACCAAGGAAGGAACCTGAACCAATGAATACTACAGGGAAAAACTAGCTAGATAATATAAATTTGAATTGAAATGAATTGAAATGAATTGAATTTATTCAGTCAAAACATAATAATAATATAATCAATAACACATTACATTTAGAGTGATTGAAAAGGCTCAGGCTGAAGCAGCATGCTTATATTTATGCCTGACCTTTTTAACAAATTAAACAAATTAATCTACCCCTTTAACACAAATGTGTACAATTTAAGCAAAATAGAAAAGAAGAAGAAGAGAAACATAAACCATTTAGTCAAAAAAGTTCACAATACTCTTACATTTACAACACAACTTATAAACTCTTGTAACCATCAAAAATTATCTTCAAAACCATCCTTTTAAACAACAAAAATGTACCACAAGTTCTTACATTTACACTGACATTATTCCATAATTTAACCCCCACCACAGATATACATTTCCTTTGAACTTCTTTTTTTGCCAAAGGAACAGTAAATGTATTAATATCTCTAAAATCATACTTAGTTTCTGCATAAGAAAAAAATGTTTGTATACTTTGCAGAAGTAACTTTAATTTAGCTTTATACATTATTTGCATTATTTTCTATCAAACTAAATCATTAAATTTTATAACATGTGATTTTAAAAACAATGGATGTGTATGTGCCAAATAATCTGCCTTATTAATAATACGTATTGCACATTTTTGTAAGAGAACTATTGCACTAACTAATGTTTGATTAGTCAGTCCCCAGACTTCCACACAGTATGAAATGTAAGGTAGTATGAGTGAACAATAAATGATATGTAATGCTGCATCATTCAACATATGTCTTAATTTGTACAGTATTGCTATTATTTTAGAAAGTTTTCCTTTAATGTAATAAACATGCTGTCTCCATTTCAGTTTGTGATCAATAACCACGCCCAAAAATTTAATTTCTGTCACCCTTTCAATTTCAACATTCCATATTTTTAAGTTAATTTCCCTGTCAAGTTCCTTTTGATTACCAAATATCATAAATTTTGTCTTTTTTAAACTGAGCCATAGCTTATTAATATCAAACCAAGTCTTAAGGATTCCCAATTCTTTTTCTATTAAGGGCAAAAGTTTCTGTAAATAATTACCTGAACAACATAAATTTGTATCATCTGCAAAATTTACAAATTTCAATAAATTAGTGACCTTACAAATATTAATGTAAAGTAAAAGAAAGTTTTGGTCCAAAAACAGATCCCTGGGGAACACCACAAGTAACCTTCCTAAATTTTGAAATTGTATTATTCATTTCTACATATTGCTTCCTATTGTCCAAATAACTCCTCAACCATGAGTAAGCCACTCCTCTTAATCCATACTTCTCCATTTTTTAAAAACAATATACTGTTATCAAAACCACCAAATGGTTCCGAGCGCGGCTGTGTCTGCAGCTCACCGCTCCCCAGGGGATGGGTCAAATGCGGAGAACAAATTTCGCACACATATCAGTGTGTGTGTGTGACAACTAATGGGACTTTAACTTTAACTTTAATAGTATCAAATGCTTTTTGGAAATCAATAAAAATCCCAACAAAATACTCATCATTTTCCCTGGCCTCTGTTACTTTTTCTACCATTTCCATAATTGCATATGTAGTTGTTCTTTTGGCTCTAAGCCCGTACTCGTGCTCACTAAGTAACCCATATTTTTCAATGAAAAGATCCAGCTGTTTTGCAAATAATTTCTCTAATATTTTTGAGAACAGACTAAGTAGGGACACTTGGCTATAATTATCAACACAATGTTTGTCTCCATTTTTAAAAATTGGTTTTATTTTAGCTATTGTCATGCTGTTTGGAAAAACACCTTTTTGAAAGGATAGATTACAAATAAAAGTCCAAACCTCCAAAAGAGGTTTTACAATAAAATCAATTATCTTTTTAATTATGAATGTATCAATAAAATTAATATCAGTGGATTTCTTATTTTTAAGTTTTCTAACAGTTTCTATTATATCACCGTCGTTGATCCCTCCCAAAAAGAATGAATCTTTATTATCCTTAATAAGGTGATCAAACATATTTATTTTTTTATCACAATTTGGAATTTGTTTGGCCAGACTTTTACCGACATCAGCAAAATAATTGTTAAATTCTTTAGCGACATCTTGTTTATTGTCCACTATATCACCACATTTATTTACAAAATGTCTAGGAAATTCTGTTTTATTAATTTTTTTTATTGATAAGATCATTTATAATATTCCACGTCGCTTGAATATTATTTTTAATTCCTTCTAATAATGTATTATAGTGCTCCTTTTCTTGTCTTCTTATGATAAGAGGTCAACATATTCTTATACTGTTTATATGTTTTTTCACTTTCACTAGTTTTTAAT
Organism: Nothobranchius furzeri; assembly: GCF_043380555.1. Classification (NCBI taxonomy): domain Eukaryota; kingdom Metazoa; phylum Chordata; class Actinopteri; order Cyprinodontiformes; family Nothobranchiidae; genus Nothobranchius; species Nothobranchius furzeri. The sequence goes on from NC_091746.1 coordinate 57,260,404, forward strand.
AGTAAATATTTCTTATATAGTACATTTTTCTTTCTGCATGCCTTTTGTAAACTCTTAGTCATCCATGGTTTTCTGTCACGATTTTTCTTCCCCTGACATTTTCTAATGGGACAATGTTTGTTATAGAGATCTAAAAATATAGACAAAAATGTATCATATGCCAAATTCACATCCTCCACATACACATCATCCCAAACACGATCTGCGAGGTCTACCTTTAAAGCCTCAATTCTTTCTAGGGTCCTTATTCTCATTAGTTTATGCGGTGACTCGTCCTTTGCCACTGAAACTATGCAAAATTCCAAATACAGGAAGATGATCCGTAATGTAATTTAGGAATATACCACTTGTAGCTGAACCATACACATTTGTAAAAATATTTTACAAACAGCAAAGTAATCTCTTCCCTAAAGAATAAGTGAACCTGGGAAACCTGGTGGAAGCTGGAGACAAGAAGGGACACAGGAAGCTTAGGTACACATGAGGGGGATCCTAGAGGGACACCTGGAGGGGTTGGAGACCTAAAGGAAGAACCTGGAGTGGGCTGGGGAACACAAGGAGGCACATGAGGAACACAAGGAGGCACATAAGGGAACCTAGAGGGTGGGCTGGAGAACACATGAGGGGGACGCAGGATGCAGACCATGACAAGTAAATGTAAGATAGATGCTGCATAAGGCCAACATTAAAGGACACATTTAGGAAATAACCACAAAACGCTCAAATAAAAGTTTGCATAAAGTTTGTAATAGACCAGATGCTGATGGCAAAGCATGGCGGTGGCAGTGCAATGGTGTTGCTTCAAATGTGATTTTTTTGAAGAATACATTCATAAATGACAATTACTAATATTTTTATGACAAAATAAATGATGGAAAGCAACTCACTAATGACTGGTTGCCCATCCTAATAAAACAGTTATCACCAAAATAACATTTCTCACTGCACAACTTGGAAATAAAGCAATTATTGACAAGTTTCAACCTTTTGACAATTAAGTGGTTATAGAATGGAGTTGTGCTCATAATAAAACAATGAGGTTACTTTTAAAAGAAACTAAATAACACATGTAAATGTGTCCTGATCACCAACAACAATGATGCATCCCCCTCCTCGGGGTTTCCACATTGTTTCGATGCTGTAACATTGCTTATTTATTCAATCTTTCTCTCTTTTGAAGCCCTCATCCTTGACGTCTTGACAGTAGCTGGAGTGCAGAGGCTGGTGAAGCGAAGAGGACCTTGGGAGATGACGCCAGGCTTCATGGACTGTGTTGCCATGGATGTTTACTCCTTCCCTGCTGCCCATGCCAGTCGAGCTGCCATGGTCTCCAAGTTCCTGCTGTCCCATCTGGTTCTGGCTGTGCCTCTTCGCATCCTGCTGGTACTGTGGGCCTTCCTGGTGGGCATGTCCCGGGTGCTCCTGGGTAAACACCACCTAACCGATATGGTGTGCGGTTTTGCGCTTGGCATGCTCCACTTCAGTCTGATGGAGACGGTGTGGCTCTCGTCGAACGTGTGTCAGACTCTTATTTCCATAAGTACGCTCAGCTGGAGCCCGTTTTTCTGAGTGTTTCCTGCAAGGCATTTCTGAGCTTAAGTCACTCCGCTGTGAAGTCTTTTGATAGGTCCTTTTTTCCCCTAAAGGCTGTGAACAAATAAACACAAAAACTAAGTGCAGTTGCTAACTTGCATGATTTCACAAGACCTGCAAGTCCCACACCAGACCCCACCTGTAACTTCAACATCTCAGCTGTCTCACTTTATTTCTGTTAAATAGACAAAAAAAAGAGGAGGAATTAGACGTGAAGGTTTTTTATGACTTTTAAAAATATCGCTAACAGAATCGTTTTCTATGCCTTTTGTCTGTTTTCCTGTTTCTCCTTTAATTTGTTTGCCTTTTTATTAAATTTTTTTGCAAAAGAAATCTAAAAAATTGGGGTGAACATTTTTGGAGGAATCTCATTGTTGTGATATTTGAATTTTTCTGATGGATGTCTGAACCTTTCTCTGTGTGTTTCAGCTCAATTACCTCACATTTTAGATGCAACTGAATTTCTGTTTGTGGGGGAAAAAATGACAGGTGCACTGAATCAAACGTTTTTCTTACTCTCCAGGGACAGAAAATAAGTTCACCTGTTTTACATGAGGAATTTCATTTGAAAGTTTGTAGGATTTTAGAGGTTTGTTTGTGATAAAGTGGTTGATGTGTGAAGTCTCCTTTTGCTAAATTATAACACTAATTTTTTTTTTTTTTTTTTAGATTTGGTTACATGTTGTGGCCGAGTTTGAAAAAAATCAATTTCCTGGTTTAGTGTCGTCGCTGTGTTAATCAGATAGCTTTGTTCTGTTCAAAAATCTGTTTAACTTATTTTTTTCTTCTGTTCAATAAAAGCAGTTGTACAGTTATGAAAACTAGCCTTGGTGTTTAAATGGTGTCTAATTTGTTTTAAGCTGCTTGCCTGAGATCAGGATGAAAAGGCAGCAGACCAAGGAAAGAAGCCCAGAGATCCGTCCTCAAACACTCCACCATCCTGGAAAATCCTGAGGCCATAAAAAATGTATAATCCCTCTAATGTCTTCCGGGTCTTTCTCAGTGTGTTTGAGATGACTGAGCTACCTCAGGTGAGCAGCTACGGCTCTACTCAGACGTCTGCTTGGGCTTCCTACTTCTGAGACTGAACATCCATTCGCTCCAGCTATGATGGATGCTTTAATGCTTTAATGGATCTCATTCTAAGGGCATATTGTGCTAAACCCACCTTTTGCATCCTCTTGTGCTGCCATGTAAGTCTCCACTGCCTCTACAAACTTTTAATAATTATGTGCCTAAAGCCTAGTTTATACTTCTCCTCGCAAGGAGGGGCGGAGAAGAGCCCACTTTTCTAACTATCCGTTGAAAGCGACGGAGACTATACCAGCCTGTGACTGGTCAGGATGCCGATTCCTTTAACTCCGTCAACAGCACCAGCAGTCTGAAGAACGTCTCATCAAAAAAGTCAGATGATGTAAAGTTTACACACGTGTGACTGAAGGAGTGCAAACATACGCAGCAAACTTTTTATTTGTGTTAAGAAATTACAGGAAACATGAGTTTAGAGGTGGTGGCTGCATGGGGATGTGGAAGTCAAGAAAACGAAAATGTTGCCATGAATACGTGTGCGGGTGAGCGCAAAGTTGCTGATTGAGAGGTATAAACGTAAGACAAGCTGTTTCAAAAAGTCCCTGTTTGTGACATCACAAACAAGGAAAAAGCACTGAACCCCCTCTCATCGGATATTGGAGCTTCTCTAGCAGCCTCATTGGGGGATGAATGGGCGTGGCCAGCTCTAGCTTGCTTGTTAAAGTCCTGAAACCGCTCATTCTGGAAGGTACTGCAAATTTCATGAATAAAACTGTTGAAATCACTTGATGTGAGAGGTTTTGTTAAACAACTTGTTTTGTATCGACCATAGAAGTATTATAACTTATCCTTTGATTTTATCTACACCTCGACAGGCTGTTAAAGTGAGCCCTCTTTTGGTGAGCCATTTTGGTTTGACTGCTTGACACTGTACGTTTTTCAGCTGTCACAAAAGACTGATTCATGTCCAATGTGAGAACTCCAGAGAGTCATCGTCAACCTGGATGCAGCATTTCATCTGTTTCCAGTGAAAAAGAAGTAAATCGTCTGCTAAAAAGAAAATAAGAGCTTGTATTTATGTCAAAAGACCAGAAACAATCATCTTTCTGTTTGGTTATCTGATATTGATCACTAAACAAATCTATCTGACATGCGCAGGTGATTTATATATGTATCCGTGAAACAAGAAAGTTTAGACAACAGGAAGCGCTGGTGGCTGTTTATGAAACTGTTTTTCACAACAAGTTGTTTTGATTTCTTCAAATGGCCTGTGAGGCGTCGTGTTGCTCAACAGAGTCAGCAAGAGGAGGAGGGATTTGTGTGGTTGGTTGAAACCTTAAGTTATGAGTCTGCTCAGACGTGGTCATGAAAACAGACGGTGCCGTGCAACTGGATCTCGCACTGCATTGTTTTCACCCTCTGCATGGTACAAGAACAAGTTTCACATGAAACAGAATCACAGCTGCATGGATCTGAGAATTTCCTAATGCAAAACAGCAAAGACGTCTTACCAGCAGGTAGTTTTGGAATTCGTCTTTTGTCATTTTGGGCCAAAACGTTCATCTAATTCAGACCCAAATGACTTGCAAGAATGTTCTTGTGGAACAGTGGTCTCCCTCTGTCTTAAGGTTTGCGTAACTGTTAATACATCCCTGTCACACTGCTCGTGACAGGAAATGTCACAGGAAGCAACACAAATGGGGTGCTGGAAACCACAGAAGGAACTGAAACATCTTTCTTCATATTCGCTGAAACTGTCAGAAATTCCCTTGTTAGCTTATTTTATGTGCAGTCAGCAATCAGAAACATTTCATAATCACTGAAAGAAACTGATGTAAGATCCTTGAAAAGTAGGTTTTTTTTCTTCAGCTCAACCCAAAACCATGAAATCCACGCTGTTATGATTTATTAATTGAGAATATATTTTTTTAAATATTGTATTTGTCATTGTTTCAGTTAGATCTTTTGATCAAACAAAATCTCAGGGCACAATTTCAATAAAACTTTAAATTTTTATTACAACGCTTTGCAAAAAGTAAACCGAGGAAATCAAAAGTGACCTTACCGACAACAATTTTCCACTTGATGGCTTTAAGACTTCCAGAAATAGTGAAAGAATAGCAAAATTATTATGAATAAATTCCAAGTTGATGCTAAATATCACGTTGGCCTGGGGAAGGATTGTCTGATGTTTACTCTGAAATCAAGGCCTCTCCATTTGCCAACCTGGAACCCAAAACACATCTGTGAGCAAACTCAGATAAATCCTGTTTTTTCACAGACGTCGTGCTGTTTTGTCTTCATCCTCTGTTTGAGCTGTGCATTAAACAGACAACATGGACACTAGACACAATAATCTCCGTGTGAATGGATTATTGGGGAATTTTTTCATGCTTCAGGAAACATTTGGGTTTTTTATAATGGAAAAATTATCCAATTTGATAGATTTTCTGTAAAATAATGCTTCTGCGACTTAAAATATAAATCTGGGTATGAGTTCAGAAATGCCAGGAGAAAAGCTGATGGAAGGTTAGAAGAGAGCGCCCTCTAGATGAATCCGTGTGGTCCTGCATGGAAACATGATTAGGCCATTTTTTAAACAAATTAAATTATTACGTAACCTCTTGAATTTATTGTTTAAAATATATGTAGGCTGAATTATAAATGATTTTATGTTGATCTGAGTGTCTGAGTTTTCAGGAGAGGACCGTGAAGCTATAAAACCAGCAGATCAGATCACATAAAAAACATGATTTGGTCAGGAATCAACTCAGTAACAGAGGTGGTTGTTTTAAAGGTTACAGAAGGTCAAACGTTGATTTAATTGTCTGATTATCTGTGCATAATTGTTTTTCTGCTTTGACATGTGGCCATTTGTGTTTCAGGGCAAAATGACATGTGAATTATTCATAAAATTACAGCGCAGTCCTCTTGCTTTCTCTTTTTATTTGCTTTGCAGTTGTAGTTTCATCACCTAACTGATCAGGCCATCTCCTACATCTAGGCTGTACATACACTAACACCTGTTTTTTGTGCTGTCGTTTTATTATTTACACATTTGTTTCCACTGTGAAAGAGGAAATGGGTGTGTGATGCAAGGAGACAGTGAAGTCAATCTGATTCTGTACAAGCCAACAGCAGCACTGTTTCAAAAATCACTGATAACTTACTGCTTTACTACTTGTTGATGTGTTGGAGCATGCAAACAGCTAAGTTTATTATTAATAATAGTAATTTACATTGGGCTCAAAATACTACTTACTGATAATGTGATTGTTTCAACGTCTTTTCACTTCACGTTTGTCTGGTAAAAACCATAGACTGTACAAAAAAATCCACCTGCAGGGGGCGATCGGGAGCGATGCACAGCGACGTTCCTCGGTGACGTCAGACGCTCTGATGGGAGCCGACCAAGCCTTCGCTCAGATCACTTCATTCTCAGGCCGGGTAGGAACCCCAGCAACAACCCAGCAGTCGGATCGACCTACGAACATTGGGCTTTACAATCGCAATCCATCCTCTGAATAAACTACGTTTGGTGAAACTATTTCACTGTCACTGATCAGAAGATATTCTCAAATTGTAGAATTCGGTGAGTTGTACATACGGGGCTATGCGAAATCTTCCGATTCTGCTTGTGTTTTTCGCTGCTCAGTTTATTGTTGCTTTGTTCTGGGAAGCAGCCATTTTTAATCGCCTTGTCCTACATTCCAGCCGCTGTCTTCTTGCCCGTTAAGAAAACCCAGCTGGTTTAAAATTGTGGCATTAGTTTAAATGTTTCTACACAGATTCCAACAAACCAGTGGTCCATTTAGTCAAATATATATATTTTAAAAGCACCGACTGTCAAACTCCCGGCCTGCAGGGTTGTTTTTGTAACACTGCACTGGAAGTTGAACGGAATTGCGGTCTTGCTAGTTTTCCCAAAAGCTAACGAAAGCATTCAGCTCATGTTAAATTTCTGCATTTGCTTGGTTGTAAAACTAATACAATAAATTATTTGTAAAGGAGCGTTTTCATTAATGGTTATGTAATTTTAAATGCTCAACACCAGATGTACTCGTTAGCATTTGATGTTTACATCGAGAAGGTAGTTCAGCCGTCGCACAACATGTTGTTGTTTAATGCACGATTGTCATAATATTGATTTTTCCAATGTTGCAAATGGACATTTGGTTTGACTGTTCACATGAAATGGGCATTATTTGTGCTCCAGAAGTGTTTGGTGGCAGGTATTTGCTGGAATTAGCCTAAATGCTAACTAGCAACAAGAGGTCAAGAGTTTTTCCTTCGAATTTAGCTTCGATATTTCTACTACATCTATTTACTATTACCTTATTTTTAGTTTGTTTGTGTCGATTATGTGGAAGTGGCGTTAAAATTTAAATGTACTTGACTGGAAGGGTTAGCAGTCATCCCGTTAGCATAGTTGGTAATACATGAAAACCCAGATAAATCCGTCATCTTCTGGTATCTGGCTAGATTTGTGATCATTGTCTTTATAGATGAGATGGTACAGGAAGCTGTGATCTCTGTTGTTACACATGTAAACATGTTCCCGTAGGTGGATGTTCGTTGTTTTGAGTCCCAGGCCAGTAAAACGCCTGAGCCGAGTTTAAATCGCTTGGCCTTCAGCACGAATTCTCTAATGAAACGGACTATTTCCCGTAAAAATGTGGAGCTTTACATAAGTTGTTCGTAACTTTGTTGATTAGCTGTCTTTGTGTAGACATTAGAACTGACCGTCTACTTTGCTTATCCATTTGATTTGCTTTTCTGTAATAACACACATTTAAATGTGATCATTAGTGTTATATTTCATAATAAATCAGACCATCAGGTGTCATTAAACCACAGCGATCACCTTAAAGAGAAGTGGTTTAAACATTTACTAATTCAATTCAAAAATACTTTATTAATCCCAGAGGGAAATCGATTGTATATAAGCTACGTTGTTTGCTTTATTATTTTTAATGTTATGCCATGCCTCAAGTGTATATTTGACTGAGATTTAAAAATCTTAAAAGTTGACCTAAGATGATCAGGAATTTGTTGTTACTTGTTTTGTGAATGTTTTTGTGTTTTTCTGCAGCTGGTATTATCGAAAATAAGTTTTTGTTTTATTTTGTCACATTGAGCCAAAATTTGCACATTGTGTTGGATGTAATGGCATTTTTTTTTAAGTTGAATAAGTTTTGTTTTACCACGGATTCATTGGTAAAAGTAGTTGCTGTAACGTTTGCTTTTGAACAGTGCTGGGAAAGTTTAAAAGTAACATGGCAACAATTAAAAGGGAAGGAGAAAATAGAGTCTGCCTTATACTCAAAATCAATGTGTAGATGTGAATTTTTAGACATGATGATACATTAAGGCAATGAAATCTTATCCATTTAGCCTGTGCTGAGAACACATTCTTATAGTACTTCAGGTACATCCAGTAATCACTGTCCTCCGGGCCAATGTGGAACACAGTTTCTGATAAACATAATAACTTATTGTTTTTTAAATGCTGCTGTTTATGACTGGACTGCATGAGCATGACCAATGATCTGAACCAAGTATGAGCTTTCAGTCATTTTTATGGGCAGGTTTCCATGACCAGTATCTAGACATTTCCACGTTGGTTTCATGCAAAAATGCCACCAATAACATTGTTTGATGCACAAAATTTCTGAAGCTGAATCAGTTTTTGAATTTTGAATGTAACTCACTGTTAAATCTTAACTCTGTGCACTGCTCAGTGTTAAAATCAGACATCCAATAAAGTCTATTTAGAGTATTTATTATGCAGATGTTATTAGTGAAAATACATTTAAATTAAATTGTGCAACAGCACTGGGCTGCCCGAGGATGTGCCTGAGTTAAAATCGGCTTTACTAAGGACAAATATTGGCCCTATTTATCGGTCCACCCCTAGACAGGAGTCCAAAATCAAGCTGTAATATTTCTTCATTCATATTTTATTCAGTTGGTGAACTAGTTTAATTTTAAACAAGGCATGAACTGTTCAAATTGTACCATTTTCTTAATGTTTTTGTCAGAAACTATCCCTCAGTTAATCTTTAAATCACTTAAGGTGGATGCTGGAGCCAATACATATCTGCAATTGCAGCAAAATCCCTTTGCTCATGACTGAATGCTAATTATGTTACCTGCAAACAAAAGTCTGATGTTGGTGGATTATATTTCTTCTGTTTGATCCAGTATTAAAAGGTCTTGAAACTATGAAAAGAAAATTTATTCATTAACATTTGCTTGAAGGGCTGAAGCTGTGATATAAACGTTTTTTTTCCTGTCAGTTCGATTTTTCTTGTACTCTTAGCTGTTTTTTAAGTTAATTTTGCCCTCATTGTACATATTTTAATTGCTAGGAATTTAGTTTTGCAAGTTAAATGTGATCTGCTGCTCAGTGCTTTCTTTCTCTTAGATTCATGTTCATCCTAAAATGTCTGCTACGTGAAAAAAATATTTTAACAGCTCTAAGTAAGAACTTGCTCTGTGTAAACCCTTGGATCTACACAGGACTAAATGTAAAGAAAAAGCATCTTGTGTAAAATAAATGCTTTAATCAATGTATTTACAGCAGAAAAAGACCAAGATGAAGAATACAGTAGTCAGAAAAGTCAGGATAAATAAGGTTAAAAAGTTTCTTCTGCCCTTTTTATGAGCAAACCTTTTTTATGCCTATGATTTTGTCTCATCAATGGGATGTTAAATACTTCCAGGTCTTACTTGCAACACTTTATGTACATATATGTATTCTACATCATTAGAAAGCTTAGATTCTTATTTTAATGATACATGGCAATCAAGAATAAATCCTTTAGCAGTGATTGCTTTTTTTGAAACCACTCAGATATTCAAAATAATACCCAGTCTTTTTATATCAAGTCTGTGCTGTTTGTTTATTTGATTTGCAACAAGTGTTTGTGATGTTAAGGTAGTTTCCAGGGCTGTCTTTTCCTCATTATGTATTTTCTTCTCTTTGTAGAATAAGAAAGCACTAGGAAGAGGCGCAAAGAAAAATTTTCATACTCGATGACATTACATCGAAATGTCCGATCGTTTGGGGCAAATAACCAAGTCCAAGGATGGGAAAAGCAAGTATTCCTCTCTCAGCTTATTTGACAAGTACAAGGGAAAATCAATAGAAACTCAGAAAAATACAGGTAAGTCTGTGAATATGGTTAGTTTTTTGAGGTTTTTTTCCCTCAATATTGTGATTGATCATTTATCCTTTTTGATCTGGTTTAATTTATCTTACCCACGTGTGCTTTTTCTCCCAGTACTTCCGCGACATGGCTTGCAGAGTCTTGGAAAAGTGGCCACAGCCCGGCGCATGCCCCCACCTGCGCACCTGCCAAGCTTGAAGTCTGAAAACAAAGGAAACGATCCCAACGTGATTATAGTGCCCAAAGACGGTACAGGATGGGCAAACAAGCAGGAACAACCCGATCAAAAGAGGTTTCCACTGTCTTCAGCTGTTGATGAGTCTTCCTTTTACAAATCATTTATGTAACTGTAGTTATAACAATGTGTTGGTTGGGTTTTTGTAGTTCCACTGTGTCAGTGCCACAGCTGCCGGAGTTGCAGCTGCCGCTGGCTTCACAGAAATCTGTCTCCAATCTTCAGAAGTCCTTACCAGTGGCCAACCAGGAGGTGTGTGTGTGTGCGCGTGCAAATGTAGCCGTCTTTGTAGCATTTTTTTTATTTTATTTTTTTTTACCAAATTAACTAATCATGGTTTTTTATTTTATTTTGAGAAGCATTTTAATTAAAAAACTGAAAGTCTTACCCCACTTCACACTGGAAGCATCAGTGGCTCGGAACAGCACTGCTTCAAATTAGATTCCATTATTGTCGATGGGGTGGTTCAAACCGGCCACGGCGCAGTATTTTCATGGATGTCCCAGAAGTGGCTCGCAGTGTCGCTAAAGATAGAATCAGGTTCTGTTTTTGCCACGTGCTGCTTCTGGGATATGACAATTTCCACAGTAAACATAGAGGTAGACAGGAAATCTCATCTGGTTTTGGTGTAAAATCTTGTTATTTCAAATGTCAATGTCAAGTTTATTTATATAGCACATTTCCAACAATCAGAGTCTGCACAAAGTGCTGCACACGGACAAGCAGAAAACATAAAATGATAAAACACCGAGAACCATCCAGTAGACCCTAAAATTAATTAACGATGAAATCAGTTAAAAGCAAGGGTAAAAAGGTAGGTTTTTAAAAGAGACTTAAAAGCAAAACAGCTGTTAGCAGACCTAATCTGTAGGGGAAGGCTGTTCCAGAGCTTGGGAGCGGCCACAGAAAAGACTCTGTCGCCTCTGGACTTCAGCCTAGACTTGGGAACAGATAATAGATGTAGAGAGGATGATCGGAGGTTTCGTTTGGGGACATGAGTGTTTAAAAATTCCAACAGATAAGGAGGGGCCAATTTGTGTTGTGCCTTAAAACAGATCAGTAGCATTTTAAATTGAATCCTGTAGGTGATCGGGAGCCAGTGAAGAGCTTGTAAGACTGGTGTTATGTGATCCCTGCGCCTCCTACCGGTCAGCAAGCGAGCTGCCTCATTCTGAGCCACCTGCAAGCGGTGAATTGATGACTGCTCCAGTCCATGATATAGAGAGTTGCAGTAGTCGGGTTTCGACATGATTAGCAGGTGTATAACCTTTTCAAAGTCTTTGAGTGGTAAACAGGGCTTGACTTTACTAAGAACACGCAAATGAATGAACACACTCTGGAAAACAGAACTTAACTGTTTATCAAGTTTAAAATGGCCATCAATGCAAAAACCCAGATTTCTTGCCTGAGACACGCAAAAGGCTTCTAAAGGGCCAAATACACTGTTTACCCCGTGCAACAGCCCAGGGTCCCCAAAAACAACAATTTCCGTCTTTTTGCCATTTAAAGTGAGAAGGTTAAATTGTAGCCAGTTTTTAACATCTTTTAGGCAATTCAGTAATTTGTCAAACAATGGCCTTTGAGAATGTAGTGGGACATATATCTGCACATCGTCCTCAAAGAAGTGAAACGAGATGCCATGCTTATGAAAATTAGCGCCAAGAGGCAACATATACAGTGAGAACAAGAGCGGGCCCAAAACTGAACCTTGAGGGACACCATAACTAATTTTTGCTGGAGACGAACAACACTGCCCCATATTTACTGTAAAAGTCCTGTCTGAAAGGTAGGACTTAAACCACTGCAACACTGAGCCCCGGATGCCAACGTCATGCTCTAGGCGGGATAAAAGGTTCTGATGGTCCACCAAATCAAAGGCCGCCGTTAGGTCTAAAAGGATCAATACAGCTGATTGACCGGAATCGATAGTTAAAAATATATCGTTAAATATTCTTAAGAGCAGTCTTCGTACTGTGGTACTGGTTAAAACCTGATTGAAACTTCTCTAAAATACCATAATGGTCAAGGTAGTCCTGCAGCTGCCTGTAGACTATTTTCTCCATGACCTTAGAAAGGAAATGGAGCTTGGAGATAGGCCTGTAGTTGGAGAGCACCATGGGATCAAGATTAGGTTTCTTTAAGAGCGGCTGAATAGCAGCACATTTAAAAGGCGGTAGGGACATGACCAGCAGATAAACAAGTATTTATAATAAGTAAAATAATGGACCCAATTGTGTAAAAAATTTTTTTTTAAAGTGATGGGTGGATACTATCCAGTGGGCTGCAAGAAGGTCTTGACTGGTGAACCACCTTAGAGAGGTCAGAGAGAGACAACAGCTCAAACTGGTCAAAAGCAGTTGAGCATGGTTGTGAAGAGGCTGTGTCCACCAGAGAGGAAGGGGAAGATAATCTAAGAGAGGTGATCTTATCTGTGAAGAAATTCTTCAACTTTTCACAGAACAGATCAGAAAACTTTAGGCAAGAAGACACACCAGGAGAGATAAGACAACTCAATACTCTAAATAAGACCTGAGGCCTATGGGAGTTATTTACAATAAGCATAGAAAAGTACTGTGTCTTTGCGTGCTTTAGTGCACACTGGTATTCAGCACGAGCATCCCTAAGGATATCCAGCGAGACATGAAGGCCGTCCTTTTTTCCATTTTCTCTCAGCTTTTCTGCAGGCGCGTCTGAGAGAACAAATAGAGTCATTCATCCATGGTTCAGGAGCACACGCACAGCGCCGAGTTCCAAAAGGGGCAATACAGTCCAAAATGTCAGTGCATGTAGAATTAAAATGATCCAAGAGCTCATCAGTTGATATGTTGCTACAGTCCATCTGCGCTAAAAAATCTGCTTCGTTAAAAGCAGCAATAAAATGAGAGGTGGTTTGTGAGCTCAAAAGGCGTCGGCAACGCTGTGACGGAGCCCGGATCAGTTCAGAGATATCCACACATACATTGAATAATACAGGAAAGTGGCCTGAAAACCGGAAGTCACTAATTTCAGTCACTTTAAATCAAGCCCAAGAGATAATATTAAATCCAGTGTGTGGCCCTTTTCATGTGTAGGGCCTGATCAGTCAATCAGATTTATTTATAAAGCGCTTTTCAAACAAAGTGCTACTCAAAGTGCTTTACAAAATGACCCCAGATTCCCATAACAGGTTAAAAACATTAACAGACATATGCAAGCACACGAGCACACACACACACACACACACGTAAAAATTATATTTGACTGAGTCCAGATGAGCCCAGTAAGGTAAGGCAAGGAAACGCCATCAGACGAGCCATCTGCCCCGGCAGCATCAGGTCTTCCACACTAAGTCAGGGCGCTCAGTGGAGGGGGAGCATAGACCCCCCACCTATAGAGCGCCCAGGAAGCTACAGTCGACCACCGCTCCCGGGGCAGAGGGCCCCTACAGCGGAAACACTGGATTAAAATGAGTAAAAATATAATAAAAGAGCTAATATAAATGACAAGTTAGAAAATAATAATATTAAATAATAAAACTGTGCTAAAATATAATCATATAAAACATGCAAAACAAGTAATAAAATATAATCATGTAAAACGAGGAATAAAACTGTAGTAAATATTTAGATAAACGCTAACCTAAAAAGACGGGTCTTGAGCCTGGAGTTAAAAACATGAACATTCTCCAAGGTCCGGAGGTTGGAAAAATCCATGTTTTCCAAATTAAGACTATTGCAGCGATGCAATTTCTTATCTATGTAGTTTACGTCAATACGTGTAACCCACCAGCTTATTTACTCCCAGCATTGTTCCAGAATTGCAGCTGTGTTTTTCTTGGCTTTAATCCTGGCAGTGGGGAGGAACAACATCCTATATGACATCAAACGGCAATATCAAATGTAATTTCCTTTTTGGTTTCATGGCGGATGGCATAAACTTGAGGGATTTTGTGATCTCGAGAGTCCAGCGAGAAACACAGCAAGGAAGTCGTTTTGCGACCAAGACTCTCCTGATGTGTACTGGACAGCAGCAAAAGTTGCACGTAAACCATTCTGCTGCCGTTCCGTTCTGCTGATGCTTGCAGTGTAAAATAGGGGTTATGCCGTTTTCACATCAGGTCTGGTCTGGTTCAGTCGAGGTGGTGTGGGATCAGGCTTGCATGGTTTTGTTCACACAATCTCAGGAATGTGGAAATCCCTGAGCACGTGGGCGGTGCAAAAGATGTATGGAAAATCAGTGGTGTCCTCAATAAGCCAGTAAACAAACGTGGGCATGAGCTTTGTTGCTTTTGGAGAAAGCTAAAAGTAAACAAAGGTGGCTGTGGAGCTTGTGGCCACCTTTTTTTCCTCCCTGCTTTCTCCTCTCTTCCCACTGAGCAGCAGTCTTCCGCCACCCTGGAGGAGGAGCTCCATGCTGCACACAGAGATGTTCATCCCACAGCATCCAGAATGACAATGAATCGCACATGCGGGAAGTCCCCGCTGGCTGATTCTACATTGGTCCCAGTCGGACCGCCGAGGAAGACCTCTGAAAAAAAATGTCAGCTTGGAATGGAAAACGCGCAGATTACACAGATGTGAATGAATCTACCAGCTCTGGACCACAGTGACCCAGATGTGAATGTGGCATAATGTGATTTATTTTTTAATCTAAGAAAGGCGACATCTTTCTTTGATAAAAAATTCAAATGTTGAGGTTGTACAAGAGGAGTAGTCTCAGTAAAAAAGACTCTAATATTTTGTTTTGACTACCTGATTGTTGTTCTTTTCCACAGAACACAAACACAGGTGGACCAAAGCAATGGGCCCAGCTAAATGGAAAGGCAGTAGAGCAAGATGGTGAGTCTTTTCAGATGAATCTGTCACATGTTTAGGGAGATTTGTTCAGATAAAAGTAATGTAAAAAAAATATATATATATATATGATTTTTAGAAAAATCTGTTATTTTTATTAATGTAAACTAAGAATATTTTTTCCGTGCTGTTGTCTTGTAAGTCATTTGCTACTGCTGCTCAGTCTGTCCTGGGTTCTGTGTAACTCTTGGCGACCACACGGGTTCATTAAGTATCTTTTCGATGACCGCAGGTTCAAGGGCCTCAAACCGACTTCAGCCCTTCTCTCACGAGGAATTTCCCACCCTGAAGGCAGCTGGAGAACAGGACAGAGCTGGCAAGGAAAAAAGCGGCTTCGATCCGTCGTATGGGCCCGGACCAAGCCTCCGCCCCCAGAGTAAGCTCAGCGCTCAGGAAAGGATGTGTGGATAAGCTATTATTAAAAAAACATTCTCACCATCAGGAAGGATGTTTTCTAGACAGATGTTTGTGTTTTTAAGTAATAAAATTACAAATGTAAGAAATGGGGAGCTGGAAAGCTTTAGTTTTTTTTTTAGTTAAGTAATTTAAAAGCAAAGCAGTGTTACTCATTACATATTTTCATTCCGTTAACATTTTGCCAGAGTTGCTTTCCTTGGCTCTGGCTGCATTCCAAAGTAACGTTTCTGTTTCCACGTTAAGACGTGACGAGCTGGAGGGAAGGTGGTGGCAGGAACCTTCAGCCCTCGTCCCTGACCCTCAGCCTGCCAGCAGACCCTGAGGGTAAGACCACTGCCCTGGATGAGACTGGCAGCCCTCCAGCCTCGTCTCACCCCCCCTCCGCCGCCGGCACCACCTCATCTACTGTCACGACAGCTCAGTCGCCAGGCGCCGACTCGAAGGAGCCTTCGCTCCGACCTGCCCAACCCGTGCGCAGACTCACCGTCCCTACTGCCCTGCAGTATCAGCTTCATCACACTTCCACTGCCGTCTACCATGACATGCTGCCTGCATTTGTAAGTACCTTATTAGGGAAGGGAAAAATACACTCATTTACCACCTCCGACTTCTAATATGGGCAACGTGTGATCCTGCTGTTTTTAGATGTGCTCTAAAGAGACCCGCGAAGCTGCCGGCCCAGATAACGTTTCTACTGCCGTAGCGGCACCGGCCCGATTTGACAGCAAACCCAGTTTTAGGCAAACTTATGCCAAACCTGAACTTGTCAAGTAAGCTATGAATCCCTGTGAATGGACTCTTCTGTGAGAATGGCGCTCGGCCGTTGTTGAGTTGACTTTCTTTTCTGTTTGCAGTGGTGATTCTCGAAGAGAGAACCGCTTTGTCCGCGTCCCACCGCGAATGTCTTCTCAGCCCATCCGCAGGCCTGGCGACAGACCACAGAGAGCCGCCATTATTAATCCAGAGGACCTGAAGGATCTTGATGATCTTGATAATGAATGTGAAGATGGATGGGCTGGTCAGTATCTTCTCCAGAGTGTCGAGTTAGCACATTAAGGCCTCAGCTACATTACTCTACTCAGACTTTCTCAGAAACCTAAAAAGTAAACACTGTTGGCCATTAGGCAGTGAGTTACACTGATGCAACACTTAATACAAAAAACAAAAGCCCGCCTGAGCTTGGCAAGCATGGCTCTTAAAAACTGCCCCCTGTCCTCATGAGGCTTTGTTTACAGGCTTCTCTCAATATTTAAACTCCGGACTAATTTGTGGAGTTTTCCTTATTCCCACTCTAAGACTGCAATAAGAGAGCCTTGCTAATTTGTTATTGATTAAGCAAGCTGCCTTTGTTGTTTACAGTTGCAGATGGCTGGTCATCGTGGTGAACACAGCTAATGGAATTCCTTTAATAGTTTTTCCATAAATCTTTAAGACAGATGTGCAGTGTTTTATAGTCCAGTTTTGGGTTTTTTTCTTTAAAAAGTATTTATCTTGTCAGTTAACCCACTAAAATAATTACTAACACTCAGTTCTGTAACTGCTGCTTCTGAGGTTTTTTTCTTTTCTTCTAGGACTTCATGAAGAAGTTGATTATAGCGAGAAGCTCAAGTTCAGTGATGACGAAGAAGAGCACTCTGCGATTAATAAGAGGATTTGGTACGAACTCCCGTTTCCATGTTCTTCATTTGTCTATTTATTACCTGAGTTTTTTACGAGTTCCTGGTGTAACTGTTGGTTTTAGGAATGACTGGGACAGGGAGAGAGAGAACCAGCGGGACTGCCAGTCCTCTCTTAGTTCAGGGGACCCGTCTTATTCTCTGGAGGCACCAGAGGAAAATTATTCCTACCAACATCATCATGATCCTCCCAGAAAGCCGAGCAGCAGATATCTTCCCACTGACAGCCAGGTAATCACGCTCAGAGCGGTGTTTACATCTTTCATCTCTCTTTTTTAAAGTGGAAACACACTCTTTATTTCATTGAATGTGCAGTGGTCTTTAGTGTGAAAGAATGGCTTGTGAGTAGTTTTCTGTGGAAAAAGCCTCCAGTGCTCCAGTTTCATGTGATAAAAGTTAATCGTGGCAGTGCGGGGCACTGGTGCTGGGTCTTACTTCATAATATTCTTGATGTGCGAACATCACACCTCTGATTGGCTAGCAGCAGAGTGACTTCCACTGCTTTCAGTTGCTCTGCAACATTGTTTTAGTGTTTTATCTCTACAAATAACACAAGCCTGAAGGAGTTGTGGCATATTGCTAACGGTTAGAAGAAACTCAGAGAATGCTAAAACTTGAAAAATATGAAATATTAAATTATTAACTCATTCACTGCCAGCGTTCCTGATCGATAAAACCCTTCGCTGCCAGCGTTTTTACGGTTGTTTTTTAATTTTTTTTGGAGTCACAGAACGTTGCGCGCTAGGATGATGTCAGCGCCAAAAACTAACAAAACAAAGAGGAGACTCACTTCTTACATCAGGAAGAATCCGCGTGTTTCGAGCGTTATCCGTTCTTTCATATTCCGTTGTCGAATTGTGATCGGCAGAAGCTTTTCCAGTTCGTGCTAGGGTCGGACGATTTGTATAATTTTTCCTAACGATGGACGATTTATTCGTGCGTGTGACGTCATGACGCACGGACTGATTTGCGAACACAGAAGAAGCCCAAAACATTGATTTAAAAAAAAAATTTTTTTTAGACAAGCGCAGCACATTTGTTTGCTGGAAGAGAAATTTATATTTTTCTTTTTGTTTAATTTTGTATTTGTAGTTTGGTAGAGTGACGTACAAACGGCCCGTATTAAATGGTTAAAATGTTTAAAAGAAGCCTCGTCTTTGTTTCCCTGTGGTTCCCATTGTTGTGGTATTTTATTAAACAAAAAGTTTCTTTCAGAACAAAAACTTCTGGGGTTCTTTCTTTTATTAGTGGGGATGGAATGAATCGCTGCTGCGTTTGGACGCACTTTGAGGAGGCAGCACTTGCTCGCTGCCAGAGGTCACATGATCCATTTATCCCCGTCACTTTCATTTTTTAAGTTATGAATAATCAATCGTTAAATTTCCATTCATTTTAATTAATATTTAGTCCAACCAAGCTGATCAGAATGCCCCAGTAACACGAACAATGCAATTAAACGATTTCACTTAAATTAGGAACATTTCACCTGCTGCGGCTCGAACGCACATTCCTCCTGCGCCGCGTGAACCTGAACTGGTCACCTGCAGTTTGTGTGTAATCTAGGGAGCTTGCTGAAGAGCTTATGAGCTTCTAGACGTTTGCCTCAGACAGACTCATGGCTGTTTAAATAATGTTCTGGATGGATCCGTGCTCTGCTGACACACTCAATGCAAGTGCTGAATAACAACGAGCGCCACTTCAGCCAAAGTTTTAAATCAGGAAACATTTCTCCAAATGAAATAACCAGAAGTCTTCCAGACTCTGAAAGATAGAAGGGTTTCCACTTTCCACTCAATGCCGTGCTGTAGTGCACGATGTCGAGTGCGTCACAGACGCTCTCCAAACCCCTCCTCAGCGTGCCGCTTGTGCGTGCACTGTCAGCAGCCAGAGGCGGAGAAGGTGAGAAGAGGTTCAGATGCGCTGATGGAGATCTTTTCTTGATTGTTACCTCTGCGATGTTCTCTGTGTGTAGCGTGTAAATTATTCGTCAATAACAAACAAATAAATAAATAAACAAACCGCCTCCTGTAAAAAAACAACCGTAGCAGTTCAGGCCATCGCCGATGGTCGATTCATTCATCCCATCGCCCAACCTTAGTTTGCGCCTCACTTTTTTTTTGTTTTTGTTTACAGCAACGGCCCAAAACGATCTAACACATGGGTTTGCTGCTTCCTGATCACGTGACGTGTGATGTACACGGATGAAAATCGGCTTTAGAGCTGGGATGTTTGTTCTCACGGTGCAGGGGCTCGTTCCGACGCCCACACAGTAAAAAAATGCAAATGGCCACTTTGGTCACTTTAGTCGTCATTTGCAGTTAATGAGTTAAGCTGAATTATTCATAATACTGTTTATTTACTGGAAAAACCATCAATATTTCTGTGATATTTCTGTGATGGTCAATCTCACATATAGCTGAACAATTCCAGGAAAAAATTGAATTGCGATTTTCCTGGCAGAAATTCCGATTCCAATTTAATTAGCTGTTTTCCTTTATGAAGCTTCAGCACAGTGATCACAATGGACAGTAACATTTACAAATATGACAGGAAATGAAATCATACCATCATCCTGTACCTTCCCAGTGGCCTAGTAGTGTGAGTGCCCGCTCTGGGATTGGGAGATCGGGGTTCAAAGCCAGTCGGGTCATAGCAAAGACTTAAAAAATGGGACCCAACGCCTCCCTGCTTGATGCTCAGTTTTAAAGGGTTTGATTGAGGGGTTAAACCACCAAATAGTTCCTGAGCGCAGCCACAGCTGCAGCTCACCTCCCCACAAGGATGGATCAAATGCGGAGAAGTAATTTCCCCTGTGTTATGACTAATGGGACTTTAAAACATAAAAAGTTATTACTCTAATGATACGTTGAAAATATAATGGTAAAATTTGGGTATTTTTCAGGCCGCCTGAATGTTTAAAGAACAGAAGTTGCGCTTTCAAGTCCAAATTGTGTTATTACAGTAAATTCTTTCCCGCTGTTTCTGGAAGCAGGCTGATTAGCCTCTCTTCCCTTCCCCCTCACACAAACCAGCAGTAAAGTGAGCAGAAATCTGCAAATTTTGTCTAAAAGATGGCTAAAGCAGTAGGGCTGTCGCGGTTGAGGAATTCCCCCTGCGGTGATTCAGGGTGGCTTAATATTGCGGTGTGCGATATTATTGCAGTCCTTTTTTTTATTGCAGTACTATATAAACATAATGTTTACACATTTAAAAAAGGTTAAAAATTGCCGTGCCTTCTTTTATAACGCTTTACTGAATGCAGATCAAAGGGCAGTAACAACACAGATCGCAGTAACGTTTGTTTCTCCGACAGTCGGAGTCCGACTGAACTTAAAAACAACAAAATTCAGGAGAAGGTTAAACTTTTAGATGCAAATTTGGCTGCAGCATCTAACAAATAAGAAACAAGTCCCCATTTTGTTTAGTTGTTTAAAATCAAGCATAAAAAATTGCATGTACCGGGCGCGCGCGCGCCGGGGGGCGGGGCACTATCATTTCACTTTCACTTTCACACACACGAATGACGGTGCTTTATAGCTCGGTCACGTCCTTGTTACCCACAAGGAAAACCAGCATGTTAACCATATACGCTTTGAGAGAGGATCTGAGAGGGGGGGCAACATTTCCAGCAACACTGAAAACCCTCTCGGATGGTGCGCTCGTTGCACTTACCCCAAATTCCACTACCTCCGCTCCCCTCCGGTCCGGCCCCGCTCGCTTCCGAACTCAACTTGCGTGCGACTCTGGCGAGCAAAGGGAATCTCTCCCGGTTGTTGCTCCACCATGTCAGGGGGGTTTCTTTAGGGTGGATGCATTCCTCCTGCAGGTAGCGAGTGAGCTCCAGCTCGGCTCAAACTCTCTTCGGGACGGTTGCAGAAGCAGTGCTTGTCCGGGACTTCAGCAGGTCTCCGAGCGTTTATTATTTATTTATTTTTTGCCGCTGGTGGCAGCTCCGTCTCGGCCAAGGACTCTGGCTGCGCAGCAGCTGACGTACTGAAAACCAAAGCGCTCCCAAAGGAGCGAAGTAACGTTTCGTTTTGATACCAGTGCAGCCATCCTTCTCAACATGCATCATTGAGTTGAACCAAGTTCAGTAATCGCGGTGGCCCATGATGCAGCGCGGTGGGCTTCTTCATATTGCGATATTTCATTTTTGCGGTTACCGCGACAGCCCTATAAAGCAGATAAAGATGTTGCGTGTTATAATGCCAAGAAAATCAAATGACCTGGAAAAATGATCAAAAACGTGTTCGCTCATCTGGCTCCTGCATCCCAACCCCCCACACCCCCTGCTGGTGCTCAGTGCTACCGCCATAACACTTTGTTTAAAGCTGGGGTAAATTCTGGATGTGTAAAATATTTGGCACAACCGATCCTGTTTCAGTCGGGAGTGCTGCCATAACTGCAGCTTTTTGACAATAACGTCATCGCATTGTCCGAAAATTGCTATTTTGATCAAAAAACAATAGATTGTTCATCTCAAATCCCACAACATTTAAGCTTGTTCAAAACATTAAAGTGGTCTGAAATGAAGCTGTTGTGCACTGAAGGACATAGGGTTGTCACGGTAACTGGTGTAGCGGTAAACCCCGGTAAAAAAAGTTGACAATAATAATAACCGTCTTGCTTTTAAAAAGATATATTATCTCGGTGGATTACCGTGGCTGCGGTGTAGGCGCGGTGACCCTTACCAGCCACCGTATCATCTGCTGAAGTTGCCGGCGGCACATGCGCACTTTGTTGTTTACAACCAAAACTTTCTTGAAGCTAAAGCTGAAATAATGGCCAAAGGAGGAGACGGCAGCGCGCAGGACATTTCACATTTATTATCCCTCAAAGAAGACAAAGTGGGAAGTACGGGCATCTTTTGGATATCTGAAGAATGCCGAGGGACAGTTGATAGAAGATGGCTATCCTGTTTGCAGCACGTGCAGAAAAAGTGTCTGTGAAAGGCAGCAACGCTTCAAATCTCATAACACATCTGCGTGACCATCACCCACAACTCTACAGTCAACGCAAGGCAAGCTAACATTAGCGTTTTAGCTAAAATGCGTGCTCCGAGGATTTGGGTTGAGGGAGAGTGCAACGAGTCGCTATATAAAGCAGCCGCAGCGCCGCTACCTGCATATAAACCGTGTCGCGGACACCCCCATGTTGAAATGACGCTATGCATTATGGGGCTCCCAGGGGCAGATAAGAGTTGGTCTCTCTCCGAGAATAATTATGAATTTAACAATGATTACTGCCTGATGACATTTTCCCACATCTGCAAAGCTCACTGGAAGGACACAAACCGAGGATGATATTTTCCTGATATAGGGATTATTACTCAAGTAAGGGTAAAAAAAGTATCTGATTAGAAGGCTACTTGAGTACTGAGTATCATCTGATCTAATATTTTTAAAATGATGACATCAAACAGACAAAAAATAAGAAGTTATGGGCAAATATTGCTATTTTAAAGACTAAAGGGGAAAAATGTAAACAAATAAACAACATAATTACAAAATAACACATTTTAGGCAAAATTTAGACACAAACTGAGGACAATATTTTCCTGATATACAGGGTTTATGTAGTTGTCTGAAGATGTAACACGTTTAAAAATATACCACGATAATACCGACAACCGTGATAATTTTGGTCACAATAACCGTGAGGTTACATTTTATCACCGTGACAACCCTAGAAGGACGTGACTTTTCAGTAACCAAACAACGCATTTCTAAGGTCTTTTACCTGCTGTTTTTTACTTTTCTGTCTAAAAATGAAAATGCATTGGAGTCTCATCAGAATCCTCTTCACTGGAAGCCTTTATTGCTTCAACTTGTTGCATTTGATTTTGACAAATAACAGCAGGACAAATAAAGATGCTGAGTTGAAGGCATACTAGTCTGTTTACCATATTAAATTTGTTTGTGTACCACCTATAGGCTCAGCAGAAAAATCACAGCGAGCCGCTCGTCGACCTGGAAGATAACCAGCGGTCATCCCAGAGTCAGATACCAGCTAGGGGAAAGTATGTGTCACCTGAGCTTTCTGAGGCTGTTGAGCGAGCCCGTCGACGGCGAGAGGAGGAGGAGAGGCGCGCTCGTGAAGAACGACTTGCTGCATGTGCTGAAAAACTCAAAAAGTTGGATGAAAAGTTTGGGAAGACTGAGAGGCAGACATCACGTAGTGACGACAGCCCCAAGGAGGCAGAGGGCAAAGAGGTCCCACTTTTTCCTAACCGAGAACAGAGTAAAGCTCCTAATGAAAACGTGCAATTTAGCGCAAAAGGTAAAAATCTCAATGCAGGTCACATTAGTTCTTCGCTCTTCATAGGAGAGGGATTTCTCTCTTTATAGGGCTTTATAATTGAGAACTTCTAAAGATTTTCTTTCTAATCAAAATCATTTCTAGAAGGAAGTGAGTTTCTGCCGGTCCACTCCCCTGGCAGTAGCTATCGTGAAGAGTCAGGCTTCTCCACTCACCGCAGCAGTGAGGATGATGGTCAAGAGCCCTCCTCTCCATCAGAGGACCACAGGGGATGTCAACCCTCCAAACCAGTCCCACCTCGCTTTCAAAAACAGCCACAGCAAAACCAGCAGCAGGTGAGGTGTCTTTGTTTTCTCTTGTGACCTGTTAACCATTATTTCACATTTATTTATTGTTTCATTGTTGTAAGAAGCTTTTTGTTTTTTTAAAGAAATAGAAGTGCTATCATATAAACAGATTGTTTTATATTCATAATTCTTTGTCAAATTTGCATCCCAAAAAATGCATCTTGTGTTTTAAAGAAGATCCTGACTCTGCTAAAGTCTCCTGCTCTTTTGGATTTTGTTCATGGTTTCTTAACTGTGCCTGTTTTGTGGACTCAATAGGATTCCCTGCTCAAAATGCAGCACTGGCAGCAGTCCAGTCACCCTCCGTCTTCAAGCTCCAGTCATGCTCAGCGGGGCTACTACCCCCCACATGTGCTCGGCTTTGATCCCCGCTGGATGATGATGCCACCTTTCATGGATCCCCGCGTGGCCCAGAGCCAGTCACCTGTGGACTACTACACCAGTTCTGTTCACTCTTCAGGTAAACATTCAAGCTGTGTCACTACAGGTGATTTATCTGTTGTAGTGCATTTGCAGGGAGATGCTCGATCCTCCATCTGCTATAGGTTCAGGGAACAGCACAAATGTTTATCTTTTTTATCACAGGAATGGTCAAATCTGTCATGCATCAAGACCATCTAAACAGTCCCGGTTCAGATGAAGGGTGTCATTCCAAGCTGCACCAAGAGAGGCGAGCCCCGTCTGCTGAGCCTTACCCAGTATGGAGCCAAGATGGCTACCCGTTGCGCAGCTTCACTCCACCTTACCAGAGACAGCATGACACCTCAGATAGGAGCCAGTCTGGCGACAGGTTAGTTACTGACCTGGAAAGCATCAGAGCAGTTTCCAAATTCAATTCTAAGACACTGTTTCATTTTTTAAGCTTCTTGAAACTCTAGCAGTGAGTAAAACCTAAATGATTAATTCAGCGTCTTCCAAGTTCCTTTTAGGCATTGAACCTAAGACTCTGAAAACTGTTAGTTTGTAGTTCTGTTATTCTTGAGCTTTTTTGTTTTTCACAATTTCCACAGAGGTGATGTGGCCTCTTCTCAACTGGATATCTATGAAGAACGGGCCAGTGAGTGCCTGAGGCACACTCTGGATGACCTCACTCATCATGCTTACCAAAGTCTAGGCTCGGAGAAAGAACACAAGCACCATGACCAAGACCTTCTCACCACTGCTCAGAGCCTCTCTCAAAACTATTCTGCGAGCGAATGCACAAAACAAGATTTTAGGGACAAACTTTTGAGAGAGGGTCCTGAATCTCACAGTGAGACATTGGGTGGCCCAAAAGAAAGTTGGAAGAGAGATGGAGGCCAGAAACAAGATGGAGGTCTTCATTCCCAGAGCCAGTGGTCTGAGGCCAGTTCCAGTTCCAGCAGTGGTGTCAGCCAGCCATCTGAGACAAGTGGGCGAACACTGACCCGCAGAACTGGCCCCATCAAGAAACCAGTTCTTAAGGCTCTCAAACTAGAAGATAAAGAGAACGAAAAGCCTAAATCTGAACCCGAGGAGAAAACTGTCCCCTACCGACTGGAGAAAGAAGTCCTTACTAATGTTTATGACTTAAAGAAGGACAACCAGCCTACCAACAGCAGGCGTCCAGCCTCGCCTGTTGTCGAGAAACAACTTGAAGAAAGGCAGCGTCATTCACCAGCTCCTAGCAAAGCAGAAAGACCTCACAGCACCCATGGTGATGACTTTTCTAAGGAAAACACCTGGAACATTGGAAAGATTCAATTACCCAGAGATAATCAAGAAAACCGAGAGCTGCAGGCTCCACGGCGCAATAACTGGATCTTCATCGATGAAGAACAGGCTTTTGGGTCAGTCAGGGGGACGGGTAGAGGCCGCGGCCGAGGCTTTAGGGAGTTCAGTTCCAGAGGTGGAACTCGTGGTGGCCGAGGTGGAGACAACCTCAGAGGGGCATATAACAACAACAGCAGCAGCAGTGGTGTACAGCGGACAGGCAGAGGTCGAGCTCAACCCAGGGACCTCGTAAAAGTCGATGAGTATCAGAGGGGCAAACCTCGAAGACGAAACGTCAGCGAAACCTTGAGTGAAACATCAGAATATGAGGAACTTCCAAAGAGGCGCCGCCAGAAAGGAACTGAGAATGGAGAAGGTTACGCTGAGTCTGGAGAGGTTCGTAAGGCTGAAAGAGACTCTTGGAGGTCCAACAAGGTGTACGCAGACGATCAGACATCAGATTCCAGAGAAAAGACCCGGGCAAGAGGCTTTGGAGGCCGAGTTCTCCCTCCCAGACTTAACACGAGCAGTAGCTACGTGCGAAGTTTTCAAGGATCCATAGACACTTATACATGGAGAGGTAGAGGACCCCAGTTTAACAGCAACAGTGGCTCTGTGCAAGAGAACGGTTATGGTCCTGGGACAGAGGTTACCTACTCCCGCAGACCTCCAAGTGAACGGGAGCCTCTCAAGTATGCTTCCAAGTTTACCGGCTCCTTTGCAGATAATAGCTCTGAAGATCGTGAAGGAGAGTACTACTTTGAGAATGGAAACCCCGACAGACAGATGTTAAGGAGGCGCCGTCCTCCGCGTCAAGACAAACCTCCCCGCTTCCGTCGTCTACGACAAGAACGGGAACCTGGTTCAAGCCAGTGGACGAGTGATGAGTACATAAATGGAGACTTTGCGAATCCCTGGCCAGGTCGCCCCAAAGGCAGCGGGGAAAACCAGTGGCCCAGTGGCCACTTTTCTGGGCACTCTAGCCAGCATGGTCACACAGAGGAGTGGGAGACCGGATCAGACAACAGTGACTTTGGTGACTGGAGAGAGAAGCGGAGTGGAAGTGGAGGCGTGGCTGCACAGGGACATGTGGACATTCCCTCAGAGTCTGGCCACAGTGAACCAGGCTCTGGTGAAAAGAGGGAACTTTCAAAGAGAAGCTTCTCCAGTCAGAGACCCCTGGTGGAGCGGCAAAACCGAAAAGGAGAGCCATCGCTGCTGGAAGCGAGCAAAATGGTACGCACACCCGACAATCCCCCAACTCTATCATCTAACAGGGCTGACAGCTGGCAGAACGGAGGGACTTCCTGCAAGAGGTGAGGCCAGTTACTTTTAGGTTTTCTCATGGCACAAATAGCCAGTACTGTGCTTGTTAGCACTTTGTTTATCATTCATTCATTTTGGATTGTCCCCATCCTGTCCTTAGGAACCCAGATGATTCTGGTCCAGTCTACAGCATGGAACCACTGCCAGATGAAAGGGAGCCCAGCGAGTCCTCAGGAAAGGAACTGAAATCAGGACCTGTCAAGGCAGACATCATCGAACCCCTCTCCCAGTACGAGCTCAGCAACTACCCACGTGAGCTTCTTGGATTTATAGACTTTTCAAAATTCCAGTTAATGCCGATTCACAAATTTACACCTGTACAGATAATGGTGATCACTGCTGTTGTTGCTTAGCTACAAATGACATTGAACTGATGTTTCCATTTGTGTTATAGTTGATGGTGATACAGGGGGACAAAGTTCAGGGCCAGATGGCTACCAGGATGCCTTGTCAAAAAAGCAAAGACGCCCACTGGAAGATGAAAGAAGGAGGAAAGAGCAAGGAGCCGCTGTAAGTTGAACACATGTTGCCAGCAAACGCTTGGTATTTTAAATGGAACCAAAACTGTTTTTGTCAGACATTTATTTATTTGTTTGTTTTTTTTGGGTAGATATTCACAATTGAAGCTGACTTAATCAAACACAGTTACTTAGAAAATACGTCATTTGCAAACATTATAAAGGCATTTGCTTAAGAATCGTTCAGCAGACATGTTGGTGCGTTTCCATCTTGAATCATTAGAACAGTGATGCTAACTTCATTAAAACAACAGATCAGGAGTTAACTGTTCACATTGACCCATTTCCAGTCAAAATACACAACAAGCCCTGATCTGTTAGTTCAGTTGTGACTGGGACATGTCAAATATCAACTAATTATCAGAGCCTCCACTCAGCTGTAATACCTTCACTGCTGCTTTCAGCTGGGGAAAGAAAGAAAACAATCTTTTATGTAGTGCCTCTCAAGATAAAAATTACGAGGTGCTTCACAGAAACAAAAAAATAACTAAAAACTCTAGGATGACAGGTCGGGTTGGAGTCGGGAGAAGCAGAGTTAAGGCTGAGGGAGAAATGCTAGATCTAACCCTGTTGACTGTCCACAAAGAAAGACAGAAAGTTTTCAGTCTTCATCAGAGATCGGCAGGAGAGATGATGCTGCTGATGGTGTTAAATACCACCTTGGGGTTCCATTTGCTCCGGGACACCAGTTTGGAGAAATAGGCAACCCTTGAGTCTCTGACTGCAGAGTTAAAGGATGTCAGAAGACCCTTTAGATGCAGCAGATGGATGTGGAGACAGGTTTTCTTCCACAAGCGCACAATTTTTCTGCATTGGCACTTAAGGCTGCGAATGCTGTCATTAAACCAGGGAGTAGGGTTCACTGCAGGAACTGATCTGCTTCTGACAGAACAGATGTTGTCCAGAATGGAGAGGCAGTACTCGTTAAACAGAGAAGTTAAGAAATCTGGGTCCTTGTCAGAAGAACATGGTGGATTAAAAGCAGCAGAAAAATTGCTAGCTGTGCCCTCATTAAGAAAACAAGAACTAAGTGACGAGCAGGAGGTGGGGACGCAGGAACTGACACGTTAAATAAAATGCAATGGTGATAAGAAATATAAACGTCCTCAGGACAAACACTGTCAGCATTTAAACCCAGGGTAAAAACAAGGTCCACAGTGTGTCCTCTAGTGTGTGTGGCGCTAGAAACATGCTGAGTAAAGCTGAAGGAGTCCATGAGGCTGGAGAAGGTTATGGCAAAGTGGTCAAAGATGATCTGAGGGATGGTCGACATGAATGTTAAAATCGCCAACAATCACCAGTCTGGACAGCTTCACAGTGGAAGATAAAAAGTCACTAAACTCCTGAAGAAAAGAACTGTTTGGACCAGGTGAACAATAAACCACAGTACAGTAGAATGGGTCCTTATGCCCAACTTTAATCAGCTGCAGTTCAAAAGAAGCAAAGTGACCAGAGGTTGTAGAGCTTCATGGAAGAATGATCTCTAAAACAATAGCTAGGCCTCCACCACGACCAGAACCCCGGGGCTGGCTAAGAAAAGAATAACCACTCGGGCAGAGTTCAATCAGACCAGAATAATCAGATGCTTGCTGACAAACTTCAGTCAGAAACCGAAAGTCCTGGTTTTTAGAGAGAATTGGATCATTAAGCTGGAAGGACTTGTTCTCAATACAGCGATTCAATAGAGCCATGCTGAGTGAGGTGGACGAATCAGAAACTGCAGTAACAGCTGGAGTTGGTGGACATAAATTAGCAGGATTAGATCCACGGTGTTTATAAAAACCACTTATGGAGGAGGAGAAACCACTGAAGAATGAGGATGAACAGACCTTAGAAATCTTGGACGGAGAAACGGGAATGCGGAAGTGGCGCTCAGGTCTCCATCAAAGGACAAGAAGCTAAAAGATTTTTTTACTAGATAAACCACGCTTTAACAGAAGTCTTCTTCTCACTTGAATTCCTGCTCTTTTACCTCCTTTCCTCCGACGTTTTCCCGGGACCAGATAAACATTGCTGGAGGGATCCGGGTAGGAATAAGTATTTGTCTCCAGGACAGCACGCTGCTCACCTAAACAAATAGGCAGAATAATCTGGCAATCATAGGAGATGGTAGTCTGTTGAATTATGGACAACCCTGAGCATTCCCTTCACAAGACTGTCCGACAACGGAAGAGTGTCTTCAGTCAGAGGCTTCTTCAGTTTCGCTGCAACACTGACCGCTACTGGAGATCCTTCCTGCCAACAGCCATTGTAATATACAATAACTTTGATGACTTGATGATGATGATGAGTATTATTATTATTATTATTATTATTATTATTATTATGAGCTACTACAGCAATCAATTTCCCTCTGGGATTAATAAAGTATTTTTGAATTGAACACTACCAAAAAGGATTGCAGACAGAAGCAAGGCAGAAAGGAGGAGGTTAGTGGAGAAAAGTTTGAAAAAGTGGCCGGTAACAGCGGCAAATCCAAGCAGAGGTGCCACCTTGTTACCGACCCTGAAGCTGAAGGAAAAAACCGTCTTGGCTGTCACCATCCCCTACTGGACACAGTGACTTAAATCTTTTCTGAACTACTTTATGTATTCTCTGCATTGTATAATGTGACTGCACTGGTATAAAAACTATTAACTAAACCAGAACAAATGAACTCGACGTTCTCCTTTGACCCTGCCAGGTGTCGGTTAAAAGCAGAACGGTCACTTCCAAGATACCACCACGCTTCGTCAAAAAACAGGGAAGCATGAGCATCGAGCATCCCGAGGAAACCATTTCTGCTAACAATCTAGGAACTGAAATCTGGGAGACCAACAGTTCAGGTAGCTATGGAAGTGTTACTGCTGCTAAGTTGATACACTACAGAAGTAAAGCACTTAGTGTTTTTACTTACATAAGACAAATGTTTGTCTTGTAGCTCTTTCTGTGCAGTCTTCGGGAGACTCGTGGACCAAGCAAGTGTCTTACACCGGAAGTGAACCCAACTCCGAGGTAGAGTTTTTCCTGTGGTAAATTTACAGAGGTCTTGGGGGGGGGGGGGGGGGGGGGGGGGGGGTTGCCCAGAGAAAAGTCACGTTGTCCTTTCCCATCCAGGACTCAGATGCTGGTCCAGAGCAGAGTAAAGAACAGCACAAACCCGGGCCCATCGGAAACGAGCGCTCGCTCAAGCACCGTAAGGGCTCAGAAGGTGTCGACAGGCTGGAGAGTGGGCCCATCACTCCAGTGAACGGTGTGGATCTCCATGTGGACGCCGTGCTGCCTGTGCCTCCCATTGAGTTTGGCGTCAGTGCCAAAGACTCTGATTTTAGCCTTCCACCGTGCTCTTCCTCAGTGCCCGTCTCCGATCCTGTTAACAAGCTCCAAGATGCACTCGCTGCTGATGTGAGTGACGAATAGTTTGACCTGATTTTGAGCTAGACCGATACATTTTACTTTCTTACTTAAAAAACTTAGTGATGTAAATCAGATGCTTTTTTCTTCTTTCTGCAGACATCTCTAAATCAGAGTATTCCTATGTTGCGGTCCACCCACCTGCAACCTGGCATTAACCTCAACACCATCTTCCCCAGTGCTGACCTCACCTTGAAGGTGTTTTGTTTACTCAGAGTTTTGTTCTTCATTGTGCACATTTTCATGCAACGTTAAAGCAGCAATCCCTTGAATAGTTTTGTAGAGTTGTGAAGTTTAAATCATCACATTTGCAAATGTTAAAAACCTGTTTTCCTGCAGATGGAGTCGGCGCGTAAGGCGTGGGAGAACTCTCAGTCCCTTCCGGAGCACGGCTCCCCTAGCGGTGGTGCATCTGGAGGTCAGCCTCCCTGCAGCATTGGTTCATCCAGTGGTGTCAGCTACAGCTCTTTTGGAGTTTCCATGCCTCCAATGCCCGTTGCATCAGTGGCACCTTCCATGTCCTTGCAAGGTACAATTACAAGTTTCTGTCCCGGTGAGATAAAAGGCTCAGCGTTGATAAAGTCAGCTATAAACGGTTTGGTTTCTCCTCCTAACGTAGCAAACCCCATTCCTCCTTTGTACATGGACGGCCATGTTTTTCAAAGTCAGCCTCGCCTTGTGCCTCCCACCTTGACGCAGCAGCAGACCTATCCACAGGTAAAGAAACAATCATGTCTTAGACTTTTTCCAGCTGATTGTCTTACAGTCACACACCTTTACCACACTCCACCCCCCAGGCGGCTGCAGCCCAGCAGATCCCCATCTCTCTACACACGTCTCTCCAGGCCCAGGCTCAGTTAGGTCTTCGGGGTGGTCTGCCTGTTTCTCAGTCCCAGGAGATGTTCAGCTCCATTCCTCCCTTCAGGTACCAGCAGCGCTGATGTGCAATATTTTATTGGTTACATCAGGAAAAACCTAGCGTTTAATTGTTTGCTGTAAGTGAAGTGAGAATCTTCACTTTTATGCTCTACTTGTTTGACCCCTTTCAGGTCACAGGTGTACATGCACCCCAACCTGTCACAGCCCAGTCCCATGGTGCTGTCTGGTGGGGGCCCTCTCAAGGGCCCTTACTCAGCTTTTCCTGGGATGCAGCCCTCAGATCTGGTGAAACCACAGTCAGGCTCTCACTACCAGCCTATGAATGGCAACCAGCAGCTTGTCTATGACAACCAGCTGGGCCAGGGCCCCGGGATGGGCTCGTCACAACTGATGGACTCTCAGCTCATTCAGGTGAGGTCACGTTTACACAGCTCTTAATTTATCCTAAAATATGTGTATTTATAATTTTTAATTAGCTTCTGAACTCCTGATGTTACAACAGATGAGTTGCAGGAGGATGAACACCCAATATAATGGTGAATTGTTTGGTTTGATCAGGTCACCATGCCCCTTCCCGGCTCCCAGTTGCGCTACGGCTCAGCTCAGCAACTCCTTCTCCCGCAGTCCATCCAGCTGCAGCAGGGACAGAACCTGTCGGTGGGAGGGCCGCGCCGGATGCTACCACCAGGCTCCCAACCTGCTGTCATGAGTGGCAGCAGAGAGGTGAGTCTCTTTCAGGTGACCACATGAGCACTTTGACAATATTAGAACTAGAATTCCCGTACTTTCACTCCTAGTAGAAGGAAACCCTCAGTGATCACTTGTGTAAACTTTTTTTGTCGTCCCGTTTTCAGAGCTCACAGTTGGAAATCAAAGGTTTCCAGTTTTCAGATAAATCGAATCATTCCCCAGGCTTATCTGGAGGTTCTTATAGGTGATTACAAATGTGTTCATAAAATCTTACACAGATCATTTTTCCACAATTCTTGTTTATATTAAAACATTCTAAAAAATTCTCTTTTGTTGGTGCTTTTCCTCCTCAGACCGGGTTCTGCAAGCCCCAGTGGGAAGACCTCTGGTCCTGGTGGGCCTGTGGGGCCTCTGCCTACTCATTTTTCTCAGCAGGTATGTTTATATTAAACCTCTCCTCATTTAAATTAGAACACAGTATAGAAACAGAACACACACACGGATTTGGACCATGTTCTGAAATTTGACAAGATTTTAATGATAGTTTTTTGTCATTGTTTGCCCCTCCCCCCGTCCTTATCTTCTCTCCTCACCAACAGGTCCCTCCTGCTCAAGGCAGCATGGTAATGCACATGCGCCCCCCCACCACAGGTCCATTTCCCAACCCCATCCAGCGACCTGTCATGCAGGTCAACAAGCCTGTCATCATCCGCTCCCCCCCCTTTGCTAATTCCGGTCGTGACCCTCCCCACTCCACCCCCCCTTCAGTCCCTGAGCCCCCTGTCAAAGGGCCAGAGGATGGCATGAAGGTGAGCCACCCACTGTAAATATAGGTAATTTATTTTTTTTTATTTTCTTTTTCTCTTTCATTTTTCCTGCTTTTAAATTGAAGTGAATGTTCGTGTTTCATAGAATAGCCTTTAGATGATTTAGCCTGAGGAGTTAATAGCATAAATGACTTCATTTCTTTTCTTGTAAATAACAGTTGAAAGGGACGTCCAATCAGCTTTTAAACAGGCGTGTATTTGGACTTTTAAATGCTGATTGTAGCCAGTTTCTCTTTGGGCTTAGACTGGGAGTTTCCATAGTGTTCTCAAGGGCCTTTGGCTATGTTCACACTGCAGGCCTTGATGCTTGATTCTGTATTTTTTTTTTTTTTTTGAGTAAATCTTTTTTTTTATGTGTGTTCACATTATGACTGAAATGCGGTATCAAACTCTCCAATGTGAACGCTCCACGGCCTCAAAGCGACCCGCATTCGCAGAACACAAGGAGTCACACTCAGTGGAGTCAAAACCAGAGAGAGAGGCGGAGTTGTGATGTGAAGGGCTTCACTGACGGTTCATCCACAATTTCAGGATCACACCTGTCGAGTCTCCTTTTTGAGGCTAGAAACTGTTTTAAAAACCGTAAACAATTTTAAGCCTTGTTCCCGCCCTCTTCCCGAATCATTATTGTGTTCCAGTAATTATAATGTTGTGGTATTAAGTCAATTCACGGAGACCCCCCCCCCCGCTCCCACAGAGACCGAGACCAGTGAGACGCTCGCTCCAGCATCACGTCCCGCTCCCGTTCTCAGGCTCTCCTGTATTTTCAATTCCTAATCTTGACAGAATGTCCAGACAAACCTCTGAATCCTTCTGTCAGCGCTTCTCCCCAGGAACGTCAACACACGACGCTCACCTCCGCTGACTCGGTGACATAAGACACGGATTTAATGTGACATGGCCGTTCAGACTGCAGTCGCTTTCAAAAACATTAGTTATGTATCTGAATCAGTACCACATATTAGGGATGTAGGAAAATATCGCTATGGCATTATTTTGTGATCTTTTTTCCTGCAATTTTATATCGATATTGAAAAGCCGTGTATCAAATTTTTGGAGAATTTACATGCAAACATTTATGTATTTTATTTTGTTTTGGTGCAATTCAACTCCCGACTAGTTGGCAGAAGTGTGCTATGATTTTTGTTTGCACCATTGAAATGTAAACCCCTTTTTTATGTTTCAGATACCGCATGTTAAACAGGCTGCGTATCAGTTTGGACTGTTTATTGAACTTTCTTACAATAAATTCAATCTAAAAAAAAAATCGCTAATATCGTGTGACTGAATGTATCGCGATATATTGTGATGTATCGTATCGTATCGTCTCCCCTGTACCGTGGTACGTATCGTATCGCCAGAATTTCACCTAAGAAAGTGACCTGGGTCGGATTTGAAAATGACATCTTTGCTGTTCAGACCGTCATAAAAAATCAGATATGGGTCACGTGGGGGAAAAAAATCGGATTTGATGCACTTTTGCCTGCAATGTGAACATAGCCTTGGTTTCCTTGTTTGAGTTGCCGGGCTGCACTGTCACATCACTGGAATGTGGAACATGTCCCAAAAATTCACCTGACAAATTACCTCCCAGAATACGTTTAACATTGTTTTTTTCTGGACACTTAATGACATCATTTCATTGCATTTACCTAAAATGCCTCCACATGCTAACAGTCACAGTGGCTTGAGTGACTTCTCTGTAGAGTAAATGCGCCGTAAAGAAGAAATGATCGGGGAAAGTTTGCATTTGAACTAAACTTTCTTGTGATAAACTAATAGAAAAGTGTAATTTATGTTCTGTGAGCATTTTTCAATGCTGTGTGTTTATTTTCCTCATGCCACTTTTGTTGTTTCAACTGAACAATTAGCTTGAAGTCAAATCTTTCCAGTCAAACTAGAAAAGTTTATGTACTTTATCAGAGTATACAGGAGATTCCATTATAGCAGCTAGAAGTAATCGATACGGTTAAACCGTTTGTCTTACCTGGGCCTTTCCACTGGATGCGTAAGCAACACCAAATGTAATGGATATGTTTTCCCCGAGAGCTCAGCGACGCTTCCATATCCACTGGGAGCATTTCACACACGGCAGTGAAAGCGTACCACACAGCTTGTCACATCAGGTCATAAAATCACAGGAGATTTGCAAGATTACTCGTGATTTCAGCAGTTCACGCGATAACAGAGAAAGACAGCAGCATTTATCCAAAAAGGTCTGTGGATTATTTTCTGTTGTTTACCTCAATCACAGTTTTTCTTTAACGAGTTATGCAACTGGAAATCTGTTAGCGTCTTCTAATTTGAAAGTTGCTGGATGTTTTACACTTCTGCTGTTTGACTTCTGGTTTTGCCCGATCTGAACTGCTGAGCTTGAAGGGTAAATTTAGCAGAGCGATGCAACACTACTTGTTGGACGTGTTCCAAACGCACCGCTTCACAGCCAATGGGAACACACCCGTCAACTGTAACAACGGCGATTAGCTGCATACTACGGTTCACGGACGTTATGTTAGACTTACGCTTCCGGTGGAAAGCCTTAAAACCTGTGTAACTGTATGTCTGTCATCAGTGTGTCAGACCTTAGTACGTACGTCTGCCTTTTTCTTTCTGTAGAGTAAAGCTTTGCGAGAAGTGCGCAAAGCAGTGGGGGAGGGCAAATCGCCGTCTGGGGCAATGACCAGCAAACTCCAGGAGCCCCTGGCCTCCACAGGTCAAGGCAAGCCAGCACGTACAGGAGCCATCAAACCCCAGGCTGTCAAAGTAGAGGAGGGCAAGGCGTAACAATGGACCTGAAACCTCCTCACCACCGCCGGGCCTGCCCACACAACGCTCCTCCACGCAGGTGTGAGCCTTCGGAATCCCAGCTCATCCCGAGGCGAGGGGCCTACACATGCTTCTTGGACTTCCAGAACTGGACACTTATTATGTCACACCAAGTATAGAGATATATTAAATATAAAATATATAAATATATATATATATATATAGAAAGCATACACACAGACCATCTTCTAGGCAGATCTCTTCAAGGTTCTCTTTAATTTATTACTAGACCCTTTTTAAGGAGATTGGTTAAGAGAGATTTGTCTATTTCCTGGTATGTGGGGAAATGGCCAACTGACGTTTCACTTTTCATACTGTTTTTGCCAAACTTTTCTTCCTCTGTATGAACTGTAGCTCTCAGGAGCAGGCAAGACACTTGATCTAGAACGTCCTAGGAGAGGCAGAGCGCCGTTTTCTTTTTACCAACTTTGAGACGCAGTGGGGCACGTTTGTCCTTTTTTTGTATTTTGCTGGCAAATAAACGTCATCACCACCCATCAAAGCCACATGTGACGGACTTGTTTCATTAACTTATTAAAAATGAATACCGGTAACTCCAGTTTTTGAACATCCTAGCATGCCGACTCAGCATAAAGAATCACCCCCCAACACAACCTACGAGCTGTGGCTAAGCTGCTTAGAAATCTTTTAACTGTTCTTTAATTCTTACATTCTGTTGCTCACTGTCGGAAACTAAAAGAAAAAAAATGAACATTTTACCAAGATCACGTTGCTTCCGTGGGAACCTGACTGGCAGCGAGCGGCGTGTGCAGAGCTGAGCATGCAGGATCTGAAGCTGGCAACATTTCACAGACTGTCCCTGAGCTCGGCATCGTTTCTGCAGACACTCGCTGTTGGGGTGTTGGTCCAGCCGGAGCAGCTGGACCCTCGGATGTCTCACTGACACTCGCTGAGGCGACGCCTTTCTTCTTGGAGTTGTAATGAATGAATTGTGTCTGTCACACATGTGATTGAAGTGATGATTATTTTCTTCCACTCCCCTCATTGTGAGGCATTTTTCTGATCTTTCCTTTAAGGTTTTTAGGCTCCTGGGAGAGTTTCCTCATTAAATTTGTTTTAAATCTTTCTGAACCATGCTGTGGGGAAATGTATTAGCTTTGAAATGGCACTGGCAATAAATGCAACCCAACTATAACCCAATTAGGCAAGTTGAAGGTTTTATTTTAGTGAAACTAATTATTACAGTGTCTCTTGCATTATATATATATTTTTTGGGGGTTGTTTTTATGTCCCTCAGCAGACTAAGAAGGACTTTTAAAGGTGTTTGGTTTGATGTGAAGCTGTGATCCACACAGTTTTTGTCTTTAGAGAAGGGTTTGTGCTTCACAGTACCGATGCTCTTACTGGCTAGATGTTACCGCTTGCCCTCATGCTCCCTGACACTACAAAACAATTCTATTTATGACGATCTCACTGGTTTAATGTAAATGCATAGTTAAGTGTACAGTTGGGTGTTGCCGGTAAGGAGAGGCTTTAACCACATTTCATTTTAAATATTGTGGCACTGTAAAGGAATTCATGTTGAACAAGAGGTTGCTGTGTTCACCAGAATGAACTGATTTTCCTCAACTACAAAGGTTCTTGATGCTTATTATTGTATCTGCTCCACAAAAATGTCATTTTGTTTTTGTACCTTTGAGATTTTTTTTGTCAGAGGACCCATGCTTTCTACATCTGATCCAACGTTTTGTTTACCCTACAGCTGTTATCCTTTCAGATACTTGGTCATTACTCAGTCTTGATTTAAAGGTTAAAAAAAGAGCTTACTGAAAGAAAAATAAAGCCGTTGTGATTTCTTAAATGTATTGTTGAGTCTAGTCACTTTAGTATAAACATCCATGCCTTAACTTTATTTGTGGTAGCAGAAAGTTTAGTAAAATGTGTTCATGGTAAGGTGTCAGTATTGTATCACATATTCCTACATGTTTATATTTGATCAGTGTTATAAGACAGCCTGTGGATCAACACACCAGCATTACTGCCAAACACAAACTGCCAGCTTAAAAAAATTAACATAACCAACTCTTTCTAGAGTTTTACATTTGTATGTGTTGTAGCCCCACAAATAACAAACTTTTCAAATCTATTGAGCATCGTCCATCTTTTGTGTTCCTCCTTAGGAGAAAATAATTAGATGTACTTGATTTTGATTTCAACAAAAAATATATATTTCGCAGAACTAAATGCATAACGTGTGTGTGTGTGTGTAACAATGCAGTTAGGTTTGAATCAGACCATTGTTTTTTTATTTGAAATTAAATTTTTTAGATGTGTCTAAAAAGCCCAGTTTTGTTTAATACTGGATTTTACGTTTGTACCTTTTTGGTTTACAAAACTGAATTATTCTAATATAAAATTTAGTGACAACGATTTTTTTAATTTAACTTTTTTCCTGTTCTTTCTATTGAAAACATACGATTCTATTAAAGGGTGGGTTTTATCCTCAGAATGGAAGAAACTACCAAACGTTATGAAACAAAGTTTGTTCAGCAGCATAAATGCACCTTTTCTTGTTCTTATTAAATTATAGCCATAAACGTGCCTCGCAGCACCGTGACGTCAGACGTATCATTCCGCGGATTTTTTCTGAACAAAGAGGGCGAGTCTGGACTGGACCTACTAGAATGAGGTGAAGGCGGAAGAAGACCGTGCGAACCTGCTATTCGGTCGAAGGATTCGTTGTCACTGATTACTCAGAGCTGTTGCTGCAGATCAACAAGGTAACTTTGTTGTTTCCTAGATTTGCTCACGAGCCCCAGCTGTGGTGTCGTGTGTAAAACGCGGGACATAAACGAGAGCGCGCGCGCACATTTGAAACACTAGTTTTCGGTAAAAGTTCGTCCTTTTATCTCCGTCAGGGGGAATAAAGTTAATTTTTAAAAACCAGAAGTAAATTCAGCAGCATATTTAAACACGTTTCGGATCGACTATCAGATAAGCTGAAACATACTGACCCACTGTTTTTTTTTGTTTGTTTTTTTTTACATTACTAATGAATTTAAAACGAATCCACGGATTATTAAAGGTATGACTCCATCATGTGTGACCCATCCAAATGTACCCATCAGCCCCACCTGGGGGTCACACTGGGTTTTTTGTATTGGACCCAGTTGGGTTCCCCATTACACATAATAAACAGTCCAATACAGGTCAGTTAATTAAGCTAATCAGAAAAAAGTTTTCTATATAAGGAACCCAGCAAATTGCATCAAGTCACTGGCTGGTGTCAGTGACTTTACAGCAATCCTCATACTAAGCAAGCATTTAGCGACAATGGAGAGGAAAACTCCCTTTTAACAGGAATAAACCTCTAGAGGATCCTGGCACAGTATAAGCAGCCATCCTCCACGATTCTAATTTCCCTCTGGGATTAATAAAGTATTTTTGAATTGACTCACTGGGGATCGAGAAGACAGAGCAGACACACACACACACACACACACCATATATACCAAGCAGTGTTGGGAATGTTACTTTTAAAAAGTATTTAGTTATAGTTACTAATTACTTTGTCAAAAAGTAACTCATTTACTTACTGAGTTATGAGATCATAACTCAGGGCGACGGTGGCACAGGAGTTAAGTGCTCGCCCCGTAATCGGAAGGTTGCTGGTTCGAGTCCCGCTCAGTCTGTCGCTGTTGTTGTGTCCTTGGGCAAGACACTTAACCCACGTTGCCTGCTGGTGGTGGTCGGAGGGACTGGTGGCACCAGTGCTCGGCAGCCTCGCCTCTGTCAGTGTGCCCCAGGGCAGCTGTGGCTACATTGTAGCTCATCCCCACCAGTGTGTGTGAATGGGTGAATGACTGATTGTGTTGTAAAGCGCCTTGGGGGGTTATAGGACTCTAGAAGGCGCTATATCAAATACAGGCCATTATAAAAGTAACTAATTATAAAGAAAAATAACTACTTAGTTACTTTTTCATTAAAGAATGCAAGAAAAATGGGTTCCCCTCTTGGTTAAACTTACTTAATTTACTGTAATTTACTACAATAGTGAAATATAAATGATTAATGACTGGAACATAATAAAATGTAAGTCCAAATGTTTTTTATAAACCTGAATAATTTAAATAAATAAGCACTTAACAGGAGGAACTACTAACAGGATATTTAACAAGACCCCAATCAGTTAAAATTTAAAATTGCAAATAGAAACACTTGTAAAGGTTCCTGAGCCTTTAAATGGTCTCTCAGTCGAGTTAAATTACAGAAATAAATGTAATTTTGCACAGTATTTTAATTTTTCCAGCTTCACATAATTGTGTGTTTTTAGTAGCATTTCTGTTGCTGGTAATCTAGTATCGGTTATACAAATAAATAAAATCCTTTAAAATGACACTAGAAGAGGCACAAATCTGATGGAGGACTTATATTTACTAACTTGGGTCAGACCCAACCACAGAAGAGCTGAAGCTGGGTGGTAAAGACACACAGGTACTTCTGATAACACCTGAGCACCATGACGTCTGAGACTGATGCAACCAGTGTTACAGCAGGACTAAAGATATGATCAGAAACAGGTTACAGCTGGATCATCTAGGAAGGTAGAAGATCGTGACGTCTGAGTGTTGAAGAGGTGAACGGACCTTCGGGATGTCCCGCTGTCATGCTAAGATGGGCATGGCTGCAGATCCACACCTGCAGCCGTAGACTATTCATCACGTCTTCCTCGTTCTTCACAGCCGTGATGCGCTTGGATGAAAACATCTACCTCTTTAGCTCCTGATCAGCTGATGACAGCTTCAACACACCGCCCTGCTTAACGCACGCATTTCCTTATCAGTAACAGAAACAACGTTTTGATAAAAGAACACGGTAATTAATTAGATTGCTCATTACTGAAAAACATATATATTTTTAGTAACGCAGTTATTTTAAATAGCATCATTCCCATCACTGCTCTGTTGTGTCTACAGCATGTAGTGACTGAGACAGTGAGCGCACTGAGGGTCTTCACCCACCCGGCCAATCTTCATCGTGTTTGTAAGTGCGTTACCGACACCTCTCTCTCCCTGGCTGCAGCTGAAGTGTGGCGGTCAGAAAGCCTCACACTGTTGCTCAACATTTGACAAGCACATAGTAATGCACAACCTTCCATCCCCAGTAACGGTAACGGCATTGCAACAGTGGGAAATGTAATTAATTAGATTATTACGTTACCCAAAAAAAGAACGCCGTTATTTTAAACGGCGTTATTCCCTTCACTGACACCATGTAATGTGTCTATGGTTACATTGTGATTTCTTAGTAAATATTCTATTTGGTGCGAGATAAACTTTATTGTATTTATCCTAGTGAATCTATAATTAAACGGGTAAACTAGTAGTAGCACATTTAATGTCAAGGAAAGTAAAATGTTATTATCAGGAAAGGGAGAATGATTAAACGGTAAGCAACAGTGTTCAAGATGATGGCTCCCTCCACAAGGGCACCACAGCTCAGCAGAACATCATTGTATCTTCTTCTGGGGAGAAAAACACTTAGAGAAAAAATAAAGTTAACAGCTGAAATTGCAGGAAATAATACAGTTAAAGAGCAGATTATAGAAGAAAGTATTAGAGTGTGGAAAATGGTCAGTGTGTCCTCCTGCAGTCTAAGCCTATAGCAGCATAACTACAGAGATAACTCTGGATAACCTAGCCTTTTAGATGGAGGCATGTTGGAGGCAGGGCAAGGGAGAGCCGTCTTTACCGACTGTACACTCCACCTCCCTCTACTCTTGTCCAGATCTAGGCTAACATTAGATTTTAACCATAGGCCCTATTAAATGAAAATGTTTTAAGCGTAGTCTTAAAAGTAGACAAGGTGTCTGCCTCACGGACAGAAGCTGGGAGTTGGTTCCACAAGAGAGGAGCCTGATAACTAAAAGATCTGCCTCCCATCCTATTTTAAGATATTATGGGAACCACCAGTAAACCTGCAGTCTGAGAGCGAAGTGCTCGGTTAGGAACGTATGGAACAATCAGGTCACTGATGTATGATGGAGCTTGTTTATTAAGAGCTTTATTTGCGAGAAGGAGGATCTTAAAATCTATTCTGAACTTAACAGGCAGCCAATGTAGGGAAGCTAAGACAGGAGAGATATGATCTCTCTTTTTAGTTCTCATCAGAACTCTAGCTGCAGCATTTTGGACAAGCTGAAGACTTTTAACTACATTCTGTGGACTTCCTGAGAGTAATGAATTACAGTAATCCAGTCTTGATGTAATAAATGCATGAACTAGTTTTTCAGCATCACTCTTTGAAAGGATGCATCTAATCTTAGCAATATTCTGAAGGTGGAAAAAGCAAATCCTACAAACCTGTTTAACCTGGGAATTGAAAGACATGTCCTGATCAAAGATTACACCAAGGTTCCTTACTTTGTTTTCGGAGACTAATTTTATGCCATTCAGGTCAGGTGATTGACTAAGCAATTTCCTTTTCTGAATTTCTGGTCCAAAGATGAGAACGTCAGTCATTTTCAGTAATGCATTTTTTTAAGTTATTCAAGACAAGCCTGTAATCTAACTAACCGATTAGGTTAATCAGGGTTAACGGATAAATATAACTGAGTATCGTCAGCATAACAGTGGAAGTTTATCCCATGCTGTCTAATGATTTTACCAATTGGGAGCATGTATATAGTAAAAAGAATTGGTCCAAGCACTGCACCCTGTGGTACTCCACAAGTAACCCTGGAGTATGTAGATTTGCCATGTACATTTACAAAATGAAATCTATCAGACAGGTGGGATTTAAACCAGCCTGGCGCTGTTCCTTTGATCCCTACAACATATTCAAGCCTTTCCAAAAGAACATTGTGATCAACTGTGTCAAAGGCAGCACTGAGGTCTAACAAGACCAGAACAGACACAAGATTCTTATATGAGGCCATGAGAATATCATTTGTAACTTTCACTGAAGCAGTTTCAGTGCTGTGATACGCTCTAAAACCTGACTGAAATTCCTCAAACAGATCATTAGTGTTTAAATGCTCACATACTTGGATGGCCACTATTTTCTCAAGGATAGAATGGACAAAAATAGAAGGTTAGATATTGGTCTAAAATTCATTGGGTCATCTGGATCCAGAGAAGGCTTCTTAAGTGAAGGTTTGATTACAGCAATCTTAAAATCCTGTGGTACATATCCATTTACTAAGGATAAATTGATTATATCTAGAATGGGGCAGTAACCAAAGGAAATGCATCTTTAAATAATTTGGTTGGGATTGGATCTAAAATGCAAGTTGAAGGTTTAGATGAAGCTAATATTTTTGATAACTGAAAGTTCAACTGGATCAAAATGGTTTAAGCACAGATGAGGTTCTACAGTTACCTCTGATGCTGCCTCACTTACTGAGGAAGAAAAAATCACATTAGGGAGGATGCTAATGATTTTGTTTCTAATAGAATTAATTTTACTTGTGAAAACCCCCATAAAGTCATTGCTGCTGAGGGCTAAGGGAATAGATGGTTCAGAGCTAAGATTCTGTGTAAGTTTGGCAACTGTACTGAAAATAAATTTTGGAATATTTTTATTCTCTTCAATTAGCGCTGAAAAGTAAGCAGTTCTAACTTGTCGAAGCTTTTTTTTATAAAGCACAAGACTATTTTTCCAGGATAAGTAGGACTCCTCCTGGTGTGTAGAGTGCTATGTTCTCTCCAATTTTCTAGAGTTTTGTTTTAAAGCTCATAAATAAGAATTAAACCAGGGAGCCTACTTCCCATTCCTAATTGCCTTCTTTTTTAAAGGAGCAACATCATCTAATGCCACACGTAAAGAGGAAATAACATTATGAACTAGATCATCAATTTGTGAAGGGCTAGAAATAAAAATATTGACCTCTTCTACGTTCCTCTGAGATGCTGAGGACAGTGAAGCTGGAACAGTTGCTTTAAAAGATGCAACTGCGTTGTCAGATAGAGACCGACTATAGTGAAATTTACTTTCATACTTTCTCGAGAACTCAGTTACAAAAAACTCAATGGTTATCAGAAAGTGGTCCGAGAGGACTGGATTATGTGGAAAGATCGTTATTTCCTCACACTCTATGCCATAAGTCAGCACAAGGTCTAATGTATGATGGCAGGAGTGGGTGGAGCTATGTATTCTTTGGGTAAAACTAATTGAGTCTAAGATATTACTAAAGGCTACATTGAGGCTATCATTTTCAATGTCCACATGAATGTTAAAGTCCCCTACTACAATGACCTTATCAGTATTTAGCACCAAATCAGATAAAAAATCAGAGATCTGATCCAAAAACACAGAGTAAGGGCCTGGTGGACGATATAAAACTACAAACAAGTGTGGTTTTACAGTTTTGCAATCTGGATTAGGAAAACTAAGAATAAGAAGTTCAAAATAACTGTAACTTAATTGGTAAGGGACTGATTAA
Source organism: Nothobranchius furzeri (assembly GCF_043380555.1). Classification (NCBI taxonomy): domain Eukaryota; kingdom Metazoa; phylum Chordata; class Actinopteri; order Cyprinodontiformes; family Nothobranchiidae; genus Nothobranchius; species Nothobranchius furzeri. Next base: position 57,304,557 of record NC_091746.1, read on the forward strand.
AAGGTCTGAATTAAAAATGGTTGCTACTCCTCCTCCTCGCCCTGTACTTCAAGCAAAATGATGATTTAAATAATTAGGAGTCAACTCGTTTAAACTAACATAGTCCTCTTGTTGCAGCCAGGATTCTGTGAGAGAGAGCAAAGAAATCTGATTATCACAGATCAAGTCATTAACCAACAAAGTCTTATAAAAAATAAACCTAATGTTCAATAACCCTCATTTTACTTTTCTAGTTTTCTGCTCAGTTGAATTTGTTCTAATATTTATGAGATTTCCATGATTTGCTTTATTAAGACTGATTTTTAATCTGTGTGATTTTGGCCGTGGGCAGGACACTGTCTATGGAGTAGTGGGTGGGTAACAGTACTGAAGCTGCAGAGGGGTGTGTTAAACTACGACTCTGCTTCCTGGTCTGGACCCTGGGTTGTCATGGAGGACTAATAAAATTGGCCATGCTCCTAGCAAGAAGAGCTGCTCCATCCAAAGAGGGATGGATGCCATTTCTTCGCATCAGACCAGGTTTTTCCCAACATACCTAAGTATTAGGGGTGCTCAATATATCGGCCTCAATATCGGTATCGGCCGATGTTGGTCATTTTTCAACATATCAGTCCGATAAGGAAAACTGGGCCAAAATCAACAACCGATATGTTTTCCATCTTGTTTCCGTTTGTGTATCTGTTTCAGAAGGTGAGGGGTGATTATGTGTAATTGTTTAATCATGGGACAGTGCTTGTAATCATCTCAGAAGCGTAAATGTTAGTGTATTTATAAACATATATATTAATATCGGAAATAATTGGTTTTCAGATGTCAGTATCGGCCCAAAAGTTCATATCGGTGCATCCCTACAAACTAGGGCTGGGCGATATGGCCTAAAATCAATATCACGATATATTGAGCATTTCACCTCGATAACGATAAATGGACGATAACTACAGATAAGCGCAGAAACAAGTTATCCACTAGATGGCGCTGTCACATGTATTACATTGAGTCACATTTTAATGTGACTCAGGGTGGTACAGCATCTTAAAGCGACATGGATGTTGCTAACCTACACACATCTGTTCATTTTTTCTTATCAGATTTGTTGACATTGGGAAAATTATCACGAGGTCAGAAATTTTGATAACGAAACATTTTTGATTTATTGCCCAGCCCTACTACAAACTATGGCAGTAGAAGGTCAGTGCAGCTCATGCTGTTGTGTTTACAGAAGTAGGTGACATCTGGGGCTGCTCTTGCGCCTTGCACTGGCACTTTGAAATAATGGTAAATGGCCTGTATTTGATATTGTGCATTCTAGGGTCCTCCAACCCCCAAGGCACTTTACAGTCATTAACATACACACATTCATACACTGGTGGTGATGAGCTACAATGTAACCAGAGCTGCCCTGGGGCTCACTGATAGGTGAAGCTGCCGTACTCTAGTGCCCCAGTTCCTCCGACTACCACCAGCAGGCAAGGCGGGTTAAGGAAGGACACAACGACTGCAACAGATGGAGCTCAAACCTGCAACCATCTGGTTACGGGACAGGCACTTAATGTATTCTACATAATGTAGGTCTAGTCCCAAGTCTAAATTGACCCCTGTAATTTCTTCGTGCTACTTATTTTCATTTGCAGTGTGTGTTTAATGAAAACACCCAGACAAATTAGGATCATAATTGAGTAACTTTAATGACGTTTTCAAATGCTAGCTGTTACCATTCACTTACATTGTGTACGCTAAGCTAAAGCTAACAGAATACTGCCAGATAAGAGAATGATTGGGCTGGTTACAAAATGCTTTTTCCCCGCTTAACTAACACCGGGATTATGGCGACAGACTAAACTTCACTATGGAATATCTCTTGTTCAAATTTCCAATAGGGAATTGATCATGAAGCACATATTTTAATTGGCAGGAAGTATTTTTATGAAATAATTAAATGTTTGCTTGAGTGTGAGTTTACATCTTAATCACCAAAACGTAATCTTTTAGATCTTTCTGAGATAATCCAATAAATAAACTAAACCAAGTAGGGCTGGGCGATACGGCCTAAAATCAGTATCATGATATATTGAGGATTTCACCTCGATAACGATGAATGGACGATAACTACAGGTAAGCACAGAAACAAAAGTTGTCCACTAGATGGGGCTGTCACATGTATTACATTGAGTCACATTTTTACATGATTCAAGGTGGTTCAGCTTCTTAAAGGGACATGAGTGTTGCCAACCTACACACATCTTTTCATTTTTTTATTAGCAAATTTACTGACATGAAAAAAATTATCACAATAAGAGTCAGAAGTTTTGATAACGATACATTTTCGATTTATTGCCTAGCCCTAGAACCAAGTAATTTTTGTTTGTTTGTTAGCATTTGTTCTCATAGATGTTTTTTTGTTAACTGTTATGTTTTCTTTAATAGCAGGTCCGTGCCTGTGACCCAGAATGGCGAAGAAGAATGCTGTGAAGCCTGATGAGGGTTTGATGATGATGCAGGAGCTTGATGATCGATTAAAAGAGCAGATTGACAAGCTGGAACATGCTCGTCTTGGTGCCTTTGAGCTGAGGGACAACTTATCTGCAGTACATTAGTTCTAATCCTTGTTTACAATCAACGGCTGTTATATAGAGAACACATCTTTGCTGTGCTAAATGGCTACTGGCATCTTTTCTCTCTCCTGACAGACTAACAATGATCTGAGCCAGTGCATTACCGACCACCTGGATTGGCTGAAGCATTTGTCTGAGCGAGTGGAAACTCTCCATGTGAACACAACAATTTTTCTTCAGGTGGGGAAAAATTATTTTCAGTAATAAATGTTAATATGAACAAGAAATGCATGGACATTGCACTTATTTGTACGTTATTTTTAAAATGATTTTTCCAGATGAATCCAAAACCTCGCGCGTGGTCATCGAGACACGATTCCAGACGCAGCTATCGTTTTGGACGTTCCCACCAGGCTGACGATGTCCTGTCTGAGTTTGGCTGGTCCCCTAATCGCACGCGGCGTAACAGCGATGCTGCTTCAGAACTGTCCTGTAACTGGTGACCACAAACCTGCAACAGCAAAGAAGTAATAAAGAAAAAAAATACAGTGTGGCAATATGATTTTCGTGTAGTCTTTGTGAAATGATCTAACCAGTATTTTAGATTAAAATATCAATACATGTCCACATTGTGCACCGATTATCACATTACACAAGTCGTCATACAGCTACTTCAGTTGGTCATCTTGAATATAAACCGAGATTTATTTATATAGCAGCTTTATACCACACCCACATCACCCCGCTTCTCCTCCAGCTTCACTGGCTGCCAGTCAACTTCAGGGTTCATGTCAAGATCCTGGTTCTGGTCTATAGGGCCTTACATGGACAAGCACCATCTTACATTGGTGATCTTAGTCCCTACACCTCCAGCAGGTCCCTGAGGTCCAGTGACCAAAGCCTACTGGTTGTGCAGCACCAGGCTAAAGACCAAAGTTGACAGATCATTTGCTGCTGTGGCCCCCAGACTCTGGAACTCTCTCCCCCTGAGCCTGAGATCAGTGGACTCAGTGGTCTCCTTTAAAAAGCAGCTGAAGACTCACCTGTTCAAGCTGGCTTTGGTGTGACCTTCTTCACCACTCTCTCTTTATTCTGCTCTCCCCACCTATTCTACCTTCCTCGGGATCCACTGATTTCCCTCTTTCCTAGTCACTCTTTCTTAACATTTTTAAATCACAATTGTCTATTTTTTGCTCATTTAAATATATTTTTTTACCATTTTCTAAATTCTTTTATAATTTTACATTTTTTGTTTTTGTGAAGCGCCTCGAGATTTTTATCTTGCGAGGCGCTATAGAAATGATATTTTCTTCTTCTTTTCTTCTTATAATGAAAACATGACTCAAAGTGCTTATAAAAGAATATGAAACTTTAAAGTGTCTGAAGAGACATTCACAAATACGATAAATACAAAATACATTTACTAGAACCTATTAATCAGTGTAAGACGGCATTGCAAATCAATGCAAATAATTTTACATCAGTAAATTTCATCCTTTATTTGTAGCAGGCAGATGCATGTACATGTCATGTGACAATCAGATAGTCTGTGTGGTGATTTAACATACCTTTCTGATGTAATTAGTGTTTTTTAACTATTTACATAGTAGGAACAATAACTATACAAGAACCCAAAACTTAAATTCACACCTACAAGATACCAAATTAATGAGAGCTAAATCGTATGGTGGCAGACATAGTTATCAAATATACAATAAAATAAAAGAACAAAAGCATGAGTTTAAAAATAAAAAACATACAAATCTTATATATTAATAAAGGTTCAAGAAAGTGTAAGCTGTCCCGTGAAAGCATAAAGCCTAATTGCAAGGGGATTATCTGATAGTTTTAAAATATTTTCGTAACAAATCAAATCAACTTGATTTATATAACACTTTTCATACCAAAAAAAATGCAACTCAAAGTGCTTCACAGATTAAAATGGCCCCATATATCCCATATTCCCATCCTAGCCCCTCCCCAAGTATAAAACAAATGACAATTACCCCCCCACCCCCGCAACCAATTTCCAAGGTGAATGTACAACACACACACACACACGTGAACAACAGAGTAAACAATAGGCTGAGTTCAGATGGGTCAGGTAATGGACGACACATCAGCAGAGCCATCTGCCTCGACAGCAACAGATCCACGGCAGCAGCTAAGACACCGGCCCATGACGCCCAGGGAGGTAGGGCAGAGGCCCCCAATAAGATGTCAAATTAAAGAAATAAACATTTTATATATAATTAGTATTTCAGTCTGCATGTAGTGAATAAATATAATATATAAGACTTAACTTTTTGAATGGAAAAACTGAAATAAATAAACTTTGTCATGATATTCTAATTTTATGACCAGCACCTGTATATGTTGTAATATCGGCATTTATGTAAATCATATTTTGTGTAAATTATAAGATTATTAACCATAACGTCTGTATTTCATTTCTTAGGGTTTGTTGTTAATACTCTGGAATGACCAAAAAACAACAGTGATGTAATTTTGTAATTAACAAGTGAAATCCTTCATGTATCGCTCGACCAGCAGAGGGCGCTGCTGGACGCCAGCGTTCTGTCAGTGTACCGCGGCCAGTTATAAATAAAGCTTTGGCAGACCGGCAGACCGCGTGTGGATGATAATTCTGGAAGGAGCTGTCTCGTTGGAGTGGCACAACCTTCTGTAAAATAGTGGTTTCAGTGTTCAGACCAACTATTTTCTTCTACAACAAAGATTATCACCGAGTAACCCCTGACGACATGGCAGAAAGCGACTGGGACACCGTAACTGTTTTGAGGAAGAAGGGGCCCACTGCTGCGCAGGCCAAGTCTAAACAGGTTAGTTTAATCGTTCACATTGGGTTGTTAGTGTGTATTTCGTTGGTTTTCCTGTTAACTGGTTTAGCTAAGCCCTGGCTAAGGTCTTGTTTACTGTGTGTAAAAACTGTTTGTGCTCTTTGTTTTGAGTCGGACTTTTGGCAGACACCGTAGTTTAGTTTAATGTCAACATGTGCCCGTTTCTTTCCGAGGAGCGCGTGAGACTTTTTTACGATTATTTAAGGAGGAATCTTAGCTAGCACAGGTTAGCTCCACTGCGTCAACATGTTCGTTGCAGTGGCTTCTCACCAAAGCAAACAAAGCCTCTTGGTTTGTGTGTGTGTGTGTCATTCCTAACAGCCATATGCTAATCCTTTGAAACTCCTGTCTTTAATATTATTTAGGATTACTTCGCAAATATTAGGTTTAAAAACGTGTAACTTGACTTTGTTTATTCCGTTTTGAAAGTAAAGTTCATACTTCCTGTTTATCATAATTCATTAACTCATTACCAGTTTGCAAACAGACATTTTAAAATGTAAGTTTTTTTTAGTTTCCTTATCTTAATGCGGAGGTAACTTTAAACTACCGCAGCCATAAGTTGTCGCAGAGAATATGATGTTTAGCAAGCAAAAGTGTTTATATTTCAGCCCTTCATACCTAAATTTGTTCAATTATTCCACTTATCTTTCTTTTTACTACAAATATGAATAAAAAATATACAGTTTCCTGCAAATACAGCCCAAAATAACAATGACCTGCACACATTGTGCCACAACCAGCTGAAAGGGTAGTCCAACTGATTGTAAAAGCAGTATCATTTTGTTGCACTGAATCAACACACACTGATAAGCACTTTAGTTGCATATTAATCTTATGATTGAAAGTGAAAAGGCAAATGGAATTAAATGCAAGCCTGATAATGTTGTGGTTCACCAGCAAATAAACAGTTAAAATGTCAAAGTGTATTTTTACCTTTAATGATATTCCTTGAAATGTTGGAAATTAATACAATTATGTCCAAACGTTGGACATGTAACCTTAAAAATCGGGTCTAAAGTAAATGGGGTGTTGCCTGGTCTAGTGTCTTCGGGGGACACCATATTGGACGCCATGGTTACTTCTGGCTGGCTCGGGGTCCTGCACTTGTAGATGACATCACACTAGATGACTGGCTGAATGTACAGAACACAAATTCGATAACAAGACTGCTAAACTTTTCCCAAAACATACGTGAAAGAACAGAATCAAAAAAGAGGTGCAATATATTTTGGCCGAGCGGGATGCCGTAGTATGATGATGCCATCAGCAGGCGCAGGACCCAGAGCAGATCCGGAAACTACAATCAGCATTGCACTCTATCGATGGAATTAACTGAAGGACCATCAAAGTCTGAGGAGTCACGCCGAGGTTGCATGCTTTCTGCTTCACAGGTAACATCAGGGTTTCCCCCAGCGCTTTATAAGCCTGGCGGCCCGCCAGGCTTTGCTTGGCCACCCACCAGGCTAAGCGTCATGCCCTGCCCCCCTCCCCGACCCTACCGTGTCCGCTGACACGAATGGCGCAACGAAACTAGAGCCCTCCATCAGCTGATACTAGTGAGAAACGGCAGCAGAAAGTGTGCAAACCCCCCACCCCCGCTCTCACAGCGCTGCGGGATGGAGCGCGCGACCCCCACCCCCGGCGGCCCGAATCCGCCAGGCTTAACTCATTTTCTGGGGGAAACCCTGTAACGTCCATCACCGTAATGTTTTTTAACAGTCATGACTGTGTACAACTACATTTAAATATATGTATGTACACCCCCCCCCCCCCCCGGCACATGGAAACTACACACTGCCACTTTAATTTAAAACATTTAACTAGTCTTGGTCTTCTCTTTCCTTCAGGCAGTCACTGCTGCTCAGAGACGCGGGGAAGAGCTCGAGACGAGCAAGAAATGTGAATTTCACCTTTTTAACATATTAATCTTGATTCTTTAGCTTCATCTATGCACAGCAAACGTTAATATAATTTTAAAGCCTTACTGGTCTGTACGATGCGTGATTGTCCCACAGGGTCTGCGGGGCAGAACAAACAGCATCTTGTGACAAAAAATACAGCCAAACTAGACAGAGAGACGGAGGAGCTACACCATGACAGGGTTCCACTGGAGGTGGGCAAAGTCATTCAGCAGGGCCGGCAGGAGAAAGGATTAACCCAGAAAGACCTCGCTACTGTGAGTACACATGTTGGAGCGGGACATTACTTTTATTTATACATAATTAACTAAATGGGCCATTTCTGACAGAAAATTAATGAAAAGCCTCAAGTTATTGCTGATTATGAGACTGGGAAAGCAATACCCAACAACCAGGTCATGGGAAAAATTGAGAGAGCAATTGGTAAGAATAGTGACAGAATACTGTTAATAAATGTAAATATTAAGTATGCCAAAGTTTTTGCTTGTCAATCTGTTTTTCCAGGGCGGAAGCTGCGAGGGAAAGACATTGGCCAACCCCTGGAGCCTAAACCCGGTGCAAAATGAAAACAAAGCCTCGAAATCAGCCCTCCCCGACCCCACGTGATATCCATGACTTGAACCTAAACTCTGTCAAAACTTCCCTCTGTGTTCCCCCCAATTCCATCCCTGGGCTGATCTCACCTGCGTCTTGCCTGAGGACCAGGTGTTACACTGCATCGCAGGCTTCTTACTAACATGTCATTTGAAACACTGACAACGTAAATAAACACGATTGAATGCATTTTTCAGCATCACAAACTTGAAAATCAGTACGTTTCTGTTCACCTTCGTCTATTTGAGGCTTCGATAATGGGAAGTCGTTCAAAAGGTGAATCTTTTTTTTTCTTGTTCCTACAAGTTTAACAGACTTAATATCTGAGCATGATGCTAAACCAGAAGTGCTTGATCGCATAATTTTTCTTTTACACTTTTAAGACCGTCGATGGATGTTAAAGTGTTTATAATGTTTTAATGCTGTGCTTTGTTTTGATTTAAAATAAAGTTTGGCAATTCGTTACTAGTTGAATATGAATTTGTTTTGCTGTTGAAGCTCTGAATTGTAAGGTTTTATCCAGTTTTTAGGGGAAAGTATGCTGAATAAAAATAAAGTCCTAGATTGGAACATTTTTATGTGCAAAATTTGTAAAAATAGTTTTTATTTTTTAAAATGCCAAAACTGAGTAGTCATAAAATGTTCAGCCACTAGGTGTCACATTTATACCAGAAATTCTTTAGAGTCTAATCTTATGTTGAGAAATGTGGTTCAGTCTAGTTAATGCAGCTTTAAACTGGGTTTCTGAACCCAAACCTATCTCTTTGGCAGCAGAGGAATTTCTATTTCCACTTGGTGCGTTGTCTGCGAATGTGGCTAAAACTAAGTTTACATTACCTGCTATCAGGAATTAGGTTTTCTGCCTCACTTTTCTTGGGCCGTCTGCTCCAGTTGTCTGGATTGATTTAAGGCAATCTCAAGGCAGCTACTTCAGAGGCAAATTTCAAGTTTAAATGGAAGTCAACTGGAAAGTCTTTGGAGGTGAAGCAAGCTAACCAGAGTGAACACCGGCACAGCCTGCACTCATTTGAGGGAGTTACAGGAGGCTATGAAAACACGGACTGGTGGTGACCTGACTTTGTTGCTACTGACCTTTTATGTAATATTTTTTGTCCAACATTGAGGATCTTTTTAATTTGTGGCTTATTCATTATTGGTTCATGTTAAGGGCAGCAAAGCGGGTTATCCAGTAATCAGAAGGTTGCAGCTTTGATCCCGGCTCTGACCAGAGAATGCTGCTGTTGTGTGCTTGGGCGACGGTGGCACAGGACTTAAGTGCTCGTCCTGTAATCGGAAGGTTGCAGGTTCGAGCCCCACTCAGTCTGTCGCTGTCGTTGTGTCCTTGGGCAAGACACTTAACCCACGTTGCCTGCTGGTGGTGGTCGGAGGGACCGGTGGCGCCAGTGCTCGGCAGCCTCGCCTCTGTCAGTGCGCCCCAGGGCAGCTGTGGCTACATCGTAGCTCATCCCCACCAGTGTGTGTGAATGGGTGAATAACTGATTGTGTTGTAAAGCGCCTTGGGGGGTTCCAGGACTCTAGAAGGCGCTATATCAAATACAGGCCATTTACCATTTGGGCAAGACACTTAACCACCTTGGTGGTTAGAGGGACCGGTGGCGCCAGCATTCGGCAGGCCTTGCCTAGCAGAACCCTAAGAAGGTGCTACACAAATACAGGCCATTTATCATTACCGTGTTAGTGTAAAGCCTGATTTATACTTATGTCTTCATTGATAGACAAGGATGGACACAGTCTAGCCCGCTTTTCTAAACATCTGTCGAATTGTGATTGGTTAGGGAGCTGCTTCCTTTAAATCTGTCAACAGCACTGTCATTGTCCCCTCAGTGAAGAGGAAAAGATCTTTTCTATAGCGCCTCTCAAGATAAAATTCACAAGGCGCTTCACAAAAACAAAAATATAAAAAATAATTTAGAAAATGATTAAAAATATATTTTAAATTAGCAAAAAAATATAGACAATTGTGATTAAAAAATGTAAAGAAAGAGTGAATGGGAAAGAGGGAAATCAGTGGATCCTAAGGAAGGTGGAATAGGTAGAGCAGAACAAGGAGAGGGTGATGAAGGTCACACCAAAGCCAGCTTGAACAAGTGAGTTTTCAGCTGCTTTTTAAAGGAGACCACTGAGTCCACTGATCTCAGGCTCAGAGGGAGAGAGTTCCAGAGTCTGGGGGCCACATCAGCAAATGATCTGTCACCTTTGGTCTTTAGCCTGGTGCTGCACAACCAGTTGGCTTTGATCACTGGTCCTCAGGGACCTGCTGGGGGTGTAGGGACTAAGAAGATCACCAGTTTAAGATGGTGCTTGTCCATGTAAGGCCCTATAGACCAGAACCAGGATCTTGAACCCTGAAGTTGACTGGCAGCCAGTGAAGCGGGGTGATGTGGGTGTGTTTGGAGGACTTGGTCAGAAGCCGAGTACAGGCATTCTGAACCACCTGCAGACGGTTCAGGGAGAGAAAGAAAAAGCCGGAGAAACCTAGCAGAATGTCTCATGAAAAAACTGTAAATATGAATGTTTTTCCACCAGTGACTGTAGAATAATGATATTCATCAAGCGTTTTATTCGTGGATGGAAAACAAGGGTTTAGAGGTGGTGAGCGCATGAAACAGTGGAGAACAAATTAGTCTGTTTTTGTGATCTGTGTTGGTTCACATTGATGCCAGACAGCACTGTGACTACCGTTGTCCCTTCCAATAATTCTTGATAATCACTCAGCAAAACATTTCATTTTTTGTATTCATGCCAAATAATGTTCCTTTTGTTTTTTATCATCCAATGCACTTGCCAACATGCACCTATTCATATCGTAGTATTTCCTGCTTATTTTTTGTTGCAAGGCCTATAAGCATCTAAGGAAAGTTGGGACTAGTAAAAGAGGTAAAGTAAGCAGGAGGTTGTATTTCTAAACGAATCCAAATCCAGTGAAAGGTTAACTTTTCTGAACGCAAAGCTGGAAGGATCTGCAGTCTTTCATTAGCAAGAAGTGAGAAAATGACTGAAGTTTGAAAAGCAAGGTACCTGAAAGAGAGATCAAAAGATGAATGCACATTCCTCCATCCACAATGTAAAATGTTAAATATTTTAGGGAATCTGGTGAGATTTCTGCATACAAGAAGCAACTGCACAGAAGCTGGGCATCTTCAGACGGCTCTGCATCAGCTGTCATCAGCAGCTACAAAACAGGTAAAACTTGGCTGTTTTGACTAGAGAAAATATCCAACAATAGGTGTCTAAATTAACTTTTTTTTCTCGTTTGTTACCACTGTCATATTTTCTCTATGCAGGATGTTTTACCACACCTATAAAGCTCAGAGTGTGGAAACGCATATTTTCTAAAATAAAGTATGTGACCTCCTGACCGGTGTTCACGAGACAAACAAAGAAGAGGCCTTGCTTTTGTTACTGGGGGGCATTTGCTCAACAGGCTTCTTCAAGTGTGTGCGTGCGTGTGTGTGTCTGTGTGTGTGTGAAGTAGAGGGAGACAGCGACTGACTGTGTTTCTGGAAATGCCATCCCATTGGTCAAAACACCATAGCAACATAGTTCCACCTATGAAAGGGGAGCGCAGTGGTTTTGAAGGAGTGATGTGAAGCAGAAAGCCACATCGTAGAGGGGTGTGTTGGGGGGGGGGGGGGGGGGGGGGGTTTGACCTGAGGCTCCAAACTCAAATTGAAATTCTGCTGCGTGACCAACCTGTTGGAAGCAACGCACCAAGACTTTCTCACCAACAAACAAGACAGAAGTTCCATTAGTTTAGTCACGTAGGTTTTTTTAAAGCTTATTTAGTTTTGTTGTAAATGACAGAACGTTAACTTTTAAATCTCTCTCTCTCTAAATCTCTCATCACTTGTATGTCGCTTTGGACAAAAGCGTCTGCTAAATACATAAACATAAATCTCAACATCCATCAAGACTGTCACTCAAATCTAAACAGCAAATTGGCATCTACACATCTTTCAGAAACATCTGTTCATGCATTCTAGAGGCAGCATCTAATAAAAATAGGATTGTATTATATCAGTGCTGCTATATTTTGATTTGTGAAAATTATCAAACAATTAAAGTTTTTCTATTTATTAAAAATTATTTGAAATGCCTGAGGCACAACTATTGACATTTAACATGAGCTGTGTGCTCCTTTATTTAATTATTTTTAGGGTAACTTTATTTTTTTGTAAAAAAAAAAATCCTCAAAACAAACATGTTTTTATATATTACCTCTAGCAAACAACTTAAACCTTCAGTTGTTTAAAGGGATACTTTTAAAACTTTTTCATATTTTGAAATTAACCAAAACCCTAAAATGACCCTTGACCACCTGCACCCTGTAGCCAGAATATTCCACTTGCTACTTCAGAGTTGCAGGTCCGGTCCGTTGGGAAAAATGGAGCTGACATACCAGGTGCTGCAGTCTGGTTCCAGCACGTTTCATGATTTAGATCATGAACACAGCTGATTTGTTTTAATGATGAATCGCTCCTAGAGGAAGACTGGGAGGCATTTCAGCTGTTAGATTAAGGTGTTAAAAAAGACAAATGCACAGAGAGGAGATGGGTTTTGCCAAAACTGCCTAGAAAAAAGCTTTTCTGTTGCCCCCCCAACACCTGTTTCCTGTAAGGGAAAATGTTGTAGGTGAGTTTCTGTAAAAAAGTTATGATGAATTATTTTCTTACCTGCTGTGTAGCTCCATGAACAGCCTTAGTTTGGAAAAACTGATTCGCTCTGATCAATTGATGAGCTAATGGCTAGGCACAATGAAGCCAATTACAAAGAAAAATAAGTCCAATTTAAAAAATAATAGTGATTCACATAAGTGGTATTTTATCGCCTTTTTAATGCTATAAAATTCACAGTTTTTGGTAGGTGGTAAAATTATTTTTGAAATTCAAGGTTGAAATATGGCAACGGCTAATTTTGACTGCAAACAGCCACAGAATGAAAAAAAAACACAAAATGTGACATTTATGGATAATTAACCATGTTTAAAACAAAAATTGCAATGAAATGACAAGACTGGTTTTGGTTTTACAAACGGACACTAGGGGGTGCTTAAAACAAGCCAAAACTGCCTAGTCTTCCTTTAAGTACTCGCCTTATAATCAGACTGTTGCCTTTGTTTGGAGAAACCATGTGTTTTTTCCTTCAGGACTGATAAGCTAACAGCTAGTCCAACCCACATAACATTCAGATTACTTTAATGACCACACAGCAAGCCGGTGGAATTTTTTTTTCAGTACATGGTTTGAACAGAGCGTGGTTCCATTTATACACAACAGTGTGTTGCTGCTGCCATAAAACAGCTCCAATCACTAAAAAGTGATGTTCCAGCATTTTTTTTTTACTAACCTTTGCAGACAGGAAATTTACAGTACGTACACAGAATTCTATAGTTGTTAGTTTTTAGTCTGTGATCTGGTCCTGGCTGCAGCTTGGTCGGAACCGGTCCACGGACTATAAACCAACTATTGTTATTTACATATTAGTGTCGCGCGGTCTGAGGTGAGTTTGGTCTCGAATGGGTGACGTAGTGTTCACATATAATTCAAAGGATTTCTCAGGAACACAGAAATCCCAGAGTCTGTGGGTGGCATTTAATATGTGGTGTCCTCCATAATAAGATAAACAAAGGCGGGTATAAGCTGTGTTGCTTTTGGAGACTCTGAACCACATTATTTTATTAATTAGCTGTGTGTGTCCTGATAATCTTGTCCTCTGCTGCTGTGGGCCACACACTCTCTTCTGTTCCGTGCTACAGACAGAGAAGTTTACTTAACAGCATCCAGCATGAAAACGAATCATGCATGCGATAACCCCTCGCTGGCTGATTCTACTTGCCAATCCGAGGTGGTAGGCGTAGTGTCACCTTGGTCCCAGTCGGGACAGCTGGGGAGGAGGTCTGGAAAAAAAGGGTCGGGAGGCATTTGGAAAGCTCTGGAAAACGCATATCTGACCCTAGTGTGAAACCAAATTTCGGTTCCGTACCTGACCGTGCCGACGCTAATGCGTAAGCGCCTTATTTGGTGCAGAAACCCGGGAACAAAGTGACCCAGGACCCTGATAATACTCCTATTTCCTAGCCTAGTGAACTAGACCAAATTCTTGCTTTGCAAAGTTTGGTCTAGGCACGCTCCATTGGAACCTCTGCAGCTCCTACCAGGACTCTGGCTAGCCAATCAAAGCTCTCTAGAGGGGTTTCAAACACATAAAGAGCTGCGATTGGTCCATAATGGTGGGCCAATCATAGTGCTCTATCTGCTTAGTGAACAAATCACAGAGCTTTATCCGCTTTGTGGGCCAATCAGGGCACTCTATATGCCTGGTGGGTGGGATGATGCAACAGAGTGAAACAAGAGTATGTCACATTCTTTGTCCAGTAGCATGCAGAGATCATTTGAAAGACAACGGTAGAATCCGCCCCACAACCGAGAGCTGTCAATGGAGCGTTGCCAGACTAAATAATACATTTATTTAGTCTGGCTTGCCAGGCTACCTATTTCCTGCATTAGCCGCTGAAAGGAAATACACTCGGATTTGACTGAGCCAGTCTTTTCTATGTCTGAGAAAAATTTCTTACCCATCTTGGCTGGCAAATGCAGAAGGCTGCATTGATTTAGTGGTCAGAAGAGAGCGGTTCTCAGCTAGAAGCGGCTAACGGTTAGCATTAGCAACTCAACAATATGGCAGAACTCCTTCAGGCTTGTGTTAGTTGTGGAGATAAAATATCAGTATTTTTTTTTTACACAAGAAAGAAGAGCAAACAGAGGCAGTGGAAGAGTCACATTGCTGTTAGCCAATCAGAGGCGAGGCATTCACATATCATGAATATTAATGAGTAAGACTCCAGATCTGTTCAGATGCATGTGAAACAGACTGACCGGTTGTATAACAAAAAGAACTATCAAACGTTTCTCAGTGAAATGAATCCTTGCCGTAGTAAAATAACATTTGCATGAGCTGCTATGAAACTTTAGACATCAAAGCTGTTTTAGGGCTAGATTTCTCCAAACTGAAGCTGTTCGAGAAGCTAGCAACTAGGGTGTTTGAAATTTTTTATCAAATATCCTTCTAGCACAAATCCAAAAACAAACAAAAAAAAACGGTAAAGATACCAGATTCTACTGTGAGAAAATATATGCACAGTTTATTGGTACATAAATAAAAACGTCACACAAAATCAATCAACAAAGTATTAGTTCAGACCTCCTCCGAATCAGGAGAAACAGTTTATGAGCACTTTAGTCAGAAAAAATAAAAAATAAGACAGGAAATCCAGTGGTGGCTACATGGAAACTAATTACATTATAAATATTAAATGCAGCTCATATCAATGGCTTGTTGAAGACCTCCTGGGCTCATAATTGTTTTTGAAAATTATCTAAGAATCACTGTACAAAAGCAATGTTTCTGGAACGTTCTGTGAAAGGCCAGTTTCACAAGGACACAAAAGATCAGAATTATTAACACTCGGCTCGGACCAGCGGGACAAACACGTGGAGCCGAAGGCACTGGGACAAATGCCAGAGCATTTAAAGATGGGATAAAAGTAAAAGCAGGATCATTCGTTAACACTTTTATTTAATCTTGATCGTTCCGGCCGGTGAATCGATCCCCACACAGGAAGAAAGATTCTCAGGATTTGTTTGAAGATTTCAAACGTTTGAGTTGTTTCACAGTACAGACTTACACGCCTGCGACTCGATGTTAGAAAAGTCTTCAAACATTCTCGTATTATCATTAGTTACAAAGTTAGCCACACATAGACGCATGGCTTTATGTGCAGATGGACAAACGCTATGAATGATCCCTCAGTGTCTTTAATAAATACACGACAGTGTCGGACGCTTAGCGAGTTGATCCTATTTCTCCTCAGTCTCACAGCTTCAGGGTGAGTCGAGGTTTTAGGATTTTGTCCCCGTTTTATGGCGAGACAGGAGGTTTTGTTTCCTGTGCTCGTGAAGATCCAAAACAGTAACATCAGCAGGTTCACACTTCCTCCACAGCATCTGGACCAGCCCAGAGTGTCCACACACACATACACACACACTTGACCTGATGGTCACTTGAGTGAGAAGAGCAGTTCGGCCGTGTGGCAGAGCGATAGGGGGTGAGCCGACGAGAAGTACTGGCAGCACAGCCAGTCCTCCAGCTCGGCGTTCCTCTCCGGCTCCAGCGAGCGCTCGGCAAACTTCATCATCAGCAGGGCCCTTTTCACGTCCAGCCAGTTGAGCAGGCTCTCGTTTCTGGACCCGTCCACAAGTCCCCCCCCTTGCCTGCGTCTCTCCCACTGCTGCTCCATGAGCTCCCTCCTCGGGCCCCAGAGCAGACTCTGCAGTATGCGCTTGGCCTCCTGGATGTGGATGCGCTTGATGGGGTCGGGTTGGAGAAGGAGCTGCGCGAGCTTCTGGAGGCCCAATGAGTACAGGGAGACGGAGGGGACCGGGGGCAAGTCCTCGCACCGATAGTCCTGCTCCCTCAGCGCTGGACTCACTTCGAACGGGTTGGGCTGGTGGAGGAGCTCGTAGATCAAGATGCCCGCCTGGAACTCGTCAAATTTACGGTACTGAGCTGCCGAGACGATCTCCGGTGCCAGTCTTGCATGGTCACGTTTGACCCTGGGGTCGCCACATGTCACAGCGGCGTCCTCAGAGGAGCGCCGCTTGGCCTTGGCAAAATTGCTGATGAGGAGGCGAGGAAGGTGGCGCTGAACGTCTCCTCCAGCCACACCGTTGCATGCGTCTGCGGCCGGTTGGGTCACGTGGGAGGACCGGTGCTGATGAGGCACCAACAGCAGGTTCTCCAAGCACAGGTCGCGGTGTGTGACCCCGTGCTCCTTCAGGTGCTCCAGGCCGTTGCAGAGCTGCAGCAGGAGGAAGCAGACGCGACGCTCGTAGATCTCTGGCTGGGTTTTATGGAATACCTCCCACTCCCGCACAAAGTCTGCAGCCGTCTGATAGGGAATCTCAGGTGTGATGAACACCACTCTCTCCTGGTCCGTCTGAGCGGACGCAGGAGGATGAGGCAATGATGGAGGACCTTCCTCTGAAGGCAGCATGCTCTGGGGAACACAGGCAAGGAAATGGCCACAGTCCTGCTGAAGGTTGAAGTGAGGGGGGATGCTCTGCTGCACTGACAGGCCGTAGAGATGACCCTGCTTGGCCTCCATGGACGGACTCTTACAGATCTTGAGGGATAAACACACACAGAGAGGAGGAAAGTGTTTTTAGTTACATCAGAAGATCAAACAATAACCGTTTCCTGTTTTTTGGGTGAAGTCTGCAGTCCTGCTATTAACCTAGACATATTCTTAGGAGAGTTTCTGAAGCATGTGTGTGTGTTGGCCCTGACAACAGGGGTTTGTCTGACCGTAAATCCCTCCTGGAATGTCGAAGATGAATTGGCACTAGGAATATTAAGTGAGCGCCTGGGCAGCCGGCCCGTGGCGCAGCACAAACAATCCAAACTTTAACTGGAGCACAAAGATCAGCGAGCCAGACTCCACGCCCTGATCGCTGCCCGTTTACACGATGTGCCTCCGAGGCTTGTGACGTCACACCGGAAACCTCAGAACAAACCACGGCCATCAGAACCTACAGCTCTTTTATTGTATTTTTTTTCAAACCTTCTCGTAAAAAGGAAACCGACACCCACGCGGCAAATCTATTTAGGACGCGGAAAGTTTTTGACAAACCAACTAAGACTTATTCTCTGAACTTATTCAGCTTTTGAGCTTCAAATTTGGTCGATTTAAACGTTAAAATGATTTATGAATTATTCCAATCAGACATGATTCCAGAATTTAAAATTTCAGTAAAAAAAATAAAGATTATTTCTCATTTTCCATTTCCCCCTTCGCTTCTACATGAAGAAGAAAGCATTGAAAACATCTTTTTTATTTACTTAGTGGGTTGTCCAGTAATCGGAAGGTTGCAGGTTCGATCCCGGCTCCGTCCAGAGAGTGCTGCTGTTGTGTCCTTGGGCAAGACACTTAACCCGCCTTGCCTGCTGGTGGTGGCCGGAGGGACTGATGGTGCCTGTGCTCGGCACCCAGGGTTTCCTCCAGAAAACTTGCTAGGCCTGGCGGACCGTAAGAGGGCCTCTGGGGGGGCGCATGGATCGTTTCGCTACCGTCCATGACTGCAGGGGAGGGAACACCGTTTGGCCTGGCGGGGGGATTAAGCAAGGCCTGGCATCCCGCCAGTCTTTTGGGGAAAACCCTGGAAGCACCTATATGAAAATTGAGGCAGATATCGATTTCCAATATAAATCTTGCTGTTATGGCCAATAACCGATATATACCAATATGGTGTTTTTATTTATTTGTTTTTTATTTACTTATTATTTTAGCTCTAAGTATTTGACTAAGTAGAAAAATCTACACAATATATACACATCTATATTTGATGAAACAGATCATTTAACGTCAGACGTAGTGTTTGGCATCTGAGCGGTGTATCTGTAGGATGATCTGTGGGCTGGATCTAGATTCATATAGCACTCAGACCGGATCTGGATCACAATCAGGACTTTGAGGATTGCTGAAACCAGATACAGTTTGCTACTAGGAAAGCAGAGAGCAAAACAGCTTTAGCGTTAAACCCAAACATCAGTTCTCGCTACCAGATCCGACATCTCGTCTGCCTAAAGTTTATTTGGTTGTTCTATGAAGAAACCAGCTGCTGGTACTACTAGTTTAACATTTACTTATGTGTACCTTCACAGCGTAGGAGTTGCTGGGGTCTGAGGCGCAGGCAGCAGAGTAGTACACGGCGTCTCCAGCGTTGCAGCTCGGTTTGTTGGATGTCAGCCTGAACAGGGACCAGTTGCTCTCGTCAAACCTGAGCGGATTCTTCTGCAGGCGAGTGAAGTGGTCCTCGCATTTTAAAGCCAAGCGTCGCAGAGACTCGGCGTACAGGCCGCCCAGTTTGGAGTACACTCCTTCTCTGCTGTCGATGTTACTCAGAAGAGTCTGAAGCTGCAGGCTGGAGCCCAGGTTGGGTGCAGAACCCAAATCCGAGGCTGATAGGGGTGCGCTGAGCTGAGGGGAAGAGGCGATGGTGATGCTGGTTCGACAGTGAACTCCCAGGCGACCCTGGATCTTCAGCGGCTCATCCAGCGTCCTGGACCTCGAGGGTCGGCCTAGCGGGGTGTGGCAGCGCTCCAGAGATTCGTTGGAGGAGAAAACAGGCCTTGGGTCAACGGGACTAGCCGGCAAGCTGGCGCGGGAGCTGACCTCGGCCGAGTGGCACACGTTGCTCTCAGAGCCGGTGAACGGGAGGCGCGGGTACGCCCGGATGACGGGTTTCCCATTGGCACTATCAGGAGCCGACACGGTGCGGTTGACCATCTTCTTCTCTGGGAGAGGAGGAGGCTGGGTGCTCAAATTGTTGAAGGAGAACGAGTGAGGAGAACCAGGAGCTGATACAGTTCTGGGAAGAGGAGACAAACAAGACCTCCGGGTCGCATCCCGAGAACCTAAAGCAGAAAAGGTTTACATCAGCAGGGGCCGGTGTAGAGGATTCACACAGTGTTGTGTTTAATTCTGAGCAAATGCTTTAAAACCTAAATGTTCTCACAAATTCTAATAAACCCAATCGGCACATGACTCCTCCAGAAGAGCTGGAAGCTTCCACCTTCCTGGCTTCCATCCAACCCTCAGAACATCTTCCAACCAATTATGATCCATTTATCAATTAAAGACTTAGAGCTGGAACTCAACAGTCGACTCAAAGAGACAGACACGGATAATTGTGTGGTGCGCTCTTCAATCACTGCTTTCACAAAGAAAAAAACCAAAAGGATGCAGCCAAGCCCTTTTTCCCTCATTACCAGGGTCCATAATTATCTCTTACTCAGACAACATTGCCCAGGAAGTTGCAGCAATTACAAGCAACCGAGGCTTAAAGGCGACACCCCAAGGACCGTGAGGTACGGCTCGATTTTCAGAAGTCGTAACACACTCCCATGAGATAAGTTAGCAGATTTAACCCTGCAGCACTTAACCTTTTTATGCTGGAACAAGTCAGAAACTTTTCACATGACTTAAAGACTTAAAGAGCAAGTCACCCCCAAATCAACTTTTTTCCCCTGATAAACTAAACAAACGAGTGTATAATCGTGCTGCAGACACGTGTAGTCAATAGTTTTGTAGTTTAGTGCATTTTAGGTAAAATTTTAATTTTCTGCCTAAAACTGGCAGTGTTGTGCCATTGTCAGGTAAAAACTCTGCATTGTATTTGAATTTAAATCTGCCACCGCTATTGGCTAAGAGGTATGCTATGATGTAAACTGGTACATTATGATGTCACAATGCTGTGGTGAACCTGTGTGTGTCTGTATTTGTTAGCGGCTCCGCCCTCTCGGTCTGCCAGGCAACAGCATTTGTTGCATTTTTTAAACATGAAGTGAGAGTGGAGTTAGACTCTGGTAGGGGTGACTTGCTCTTTAAGTCAAAAACTGAACCAGATTTTTGTAGCAAGAGACTCACCGGTGTCAGCGGTCAGGTTGTCGGTGGTTGCAGCCGGGAGGCCGGTGCCACCCAGACTGCGCTGGGATGGTGCTCGACTTTCTGCTGACCCTGGTTGGCTGCAGCCGATCAGCTCCATGCTGCAGTCGCTTATCTTAGCGCTCACTCTGCAAAAGGAAATCAAACACAATCAGGTGAAAATGAGCATGAGAGCAAGAGTTTTTTTTTTATTTGCATCCAGAGATTTGCTGTGTGATGCAACGGTTTGCAAATGTGGAACTGATTAACTTCCTCTTCATGCTTAGTCTTATTTTCATTTTATTTGCACCAATGCTGATAGATCCAAGAAAGAGACCATGTTTTATTAAAAATATAAACACAGCCTACAGTGGTTTCACTTCCTCTCACTGAGGCACACTTCTTTATTCTGAGCTGTTGTTTTTTTGTTTTTTGCTGCAACAAATAAGACCCCCCATGACAACAAGGCTCATGAACTGGTTCAAACTGCTGCAGGCTGCATGACGTAGCAACTGGTAGTACTGTTGCACTGCAGCAAGAATGTTGCAGGTTTAGATTCTGGCTGCAGCATTTCTGCAGAGTTAGCCTCCGTGCATGTATGGATTTCTCCAGGATTCGTCCCACAGAACAAAAACATGCATGTTAGCGCAATCGCTCTGTTCTCTCCTGTAACATGTAGCAACACCATAGAGGTATGTTGGGTTTGCTCACAACTTAGCAAACGTTTGTGTCATTTTTCTCTTTTGTTCGTGTGGCCAAAGATTCAGGGAGCAAACGGTGATCCACACCTTTATACTCTTCTGTTGGGAATACTTCGGTCCAGGCATGGTTATGTGGCAAATATACAGATACAGACCAAACACGCCTTATAAAATCTGCAGGCGCATGACGTTCATCCGAATCACAACAGGAGCTGATCCATAACAGTCTCCAAACCAAAGTTGGCACAAGAAAGGGGGTTTGCTATGTATATGAGCCTCTAAAGACAGACTTGGCTCATTGTATCTGTCAACTAACACGGACTGAGTACTTGTATCATGTTTTTAGTATTTTTTCCCCCAGATTCGACAAAAACATACATTAAAACTTCATCTCTCTACATAAGACAGCTTCTGCTATTCTTTCAAGGAATGCCTCACATTAAACTTAGATGTTGCTGCCTTGGAACAAAGCAAAACCAATATCGATCTACATCCAGATCCAACACGGGTTTCTTTTCCTTCTTCAGCTCCCTGACCAACAGGACAACTTCCCACAATGCCAATGCAACGACTGCACATGCTCAGGGAAGCAGGGTCCCATTCCTCTCCTTCATCACTTGTTCTTCTCCTCCATCTCAAAACCAGTTCTCTATCAATTCATCTATTGGCCTTTGACTTCAATTCAACCATGAATGAGGACAGCAAACAGAAGGAGAGGAGTGCAGAGGGAGGAGAGGATGGTATTCTCTCTGGGCAGTTGGCCAAAGGAGCGGATATCGTCTTCCAGACAAAAAAAAGGGTGATGAAAGGCGGAGGAAATACTGCAGCACGGGACAAATGATAATGGGTCTAAGGACGATGAAGCAATGAAACACAAATTTTTCAGGTACATCGTTGAATAATTAGCTGCACCCGTTTCCCCTTCCTTGGAATGCCCAGTTTCAGCCTAAACATCCTGACTATTTCCTCTGAGAAAGATCTAATCAGCCTTCTTTCTGACACAAAATACAAAGATTGTCCCAGAGAAAGAACCCGTCACACCACTTCTGCACCCTTATCAGTAACCCAGATTCAGAAAATAAACAGCTACGAATCGTTCAGCAGCGGGAGGGTGACAGAAACTGGTGAGGCTTTAAAAAGAGATCAGGTTTAGGTTACATGGAACTGAGTAGCAACAACGAGACACAAACAGCGTTGCTGTCGTGGTTCACGTAACTGGTTTCACTTCCTGACTTATTCAGGGAGGCGTTCCTGTGGTAAACACACAAAGCGACATAACCTAAGAAGCACGTGTGCCTCGCGTCTTTTATACGTGCAAAAGTTCACACACGCACACCTGTTCTAGCACGCATTAGGGGTTTCAGGGATATTTATGTTTTAATAATCTCCTAGTCCTAATCTAAGATGGGAGTGTGTTTGTTAAAGGGAGTCGAGCAGGCTGACTCAGATTTTACTCAGCGTGTTGTGAACTGCACAGGATGACGTGATGCAATCAGCTTCGATGGCCGTGCATCAAACCCTCCAAGAAGGAGAAGCACTGACGTGTGTTTGAGTGAGACCCCTGCCTAAAGTTAGTTTATCACACTGGGTTACAGTTCATCCTCCTTGTTGTGTCCCTTTAAGTTAAGAAGTCTGACTGTAGGAGAGTTACCAAGGCCGTACAGTCATATAAACCAAAGGTTCATTAATGTTTGACACAAATCCTTGTTATCTTTCAAAAAGGGCCCAGTCTCGTCTCGTTATCGTCCTCTTTGGTCAGCCATCTCCTTCACCCCCAGCCTACTTTCATTTAAATGCAAAACAGGCTTCTGCAAATTGTGTTTAGCCACATCTGGCCTGCTCATGCTCTTAAACTCAACGGTATTTGAATAAAAAAAATGCAAACAAAAGACAAGACGCAAGCTGTTCAGCACACTGTAACTACCAACACCTTTACCTCCACAGCTCAGAGAAAAAGATGGTGAAAAAGCAGAGACTTCTGCTTACCTAAAAAAAAAGAAGTGGTTACGTGTGACTTTTAAAGACAAGATCTTTATCATTTCCCATCATGAGACTTACTCATTTCCTGACCACATGAGAACAAAAGTAGCCGTCAGGTGCCTACCTCATGCTGCAGAGGTCCTTTTTGGGCCGATGGGCACACAGAGTGCCCCTGGATCAGACTGGTGACGCTCTAAAGCTCGGTCATGTGTAGTAACATAACCCTGGTTCCACACGGGTCATGAGTATATTTAAAGTGTATCAGCAAAGAAAAGCTACAGACTCCCATTAGGTGTGTGGAATAAATTTCCTCGCGTGTAGAACTCAGCCTTTCCAACACTGGCTCACTTTTAGTCTGTCAGGCATCAAGATGCTATCTGTTTAAAAGGATCGCCAGGGCTCTTGGCAGGGAGGGGCCGACGCCTCAGAAGGCTGGTTTACAGGGCAGAAAGCAACCCAAAGCCAAGTCAAACACAACGGACTTGACTCCACATGGCTGATCTATAAATTCTACTTCTATTGGTGGCAACTGATAGCCAGGCTGGGACCATTTGGGAGTTGCCAGGGGCAACAATCTGTTCACTTTAAGCCCCTCCTTTTGGCAACAGTCGCTGTCCAGTTGAGACGCCCTCCTTGTTAAAAGGTACTTTAGTGCACACTCCTACATTAACAGGTACAAACACACCTCTCAGCATGACCTGACACGACCCGTGAGTGGACCTGTTACTCTGAACTTGGGAGAGAAAAAAAAAAAGCACCATGTGTGTCATCCATGCTCCTGAGGGTACAATGTTCAAACCAGCTGGTTTTTAAATGATTCAGAAGAGGAAAAATGCTGCTTCATGCAGGGTGCTTTTATATTTTCTTCTCTTTAAAGATAAAGTTTATTAATATTTTAATACATTCATAAACAATGAATGCCTTGTAAGTCGTTCTCTGGGGGAAAAAAGCTCCGGTACGCCTGTTTGAGGATGTAGAAGTCAGCCGGAGAAGAAAGGAGCAGCAGACAACAGGATTTGGACTCATTTTCTAATATTCAAACATCTGTTTGCTTTGCAACTTTGATATTTTATCTCCACAAAAAAAGCAAGCCTGGATGAGTTCTGCTGCTAATGCTAACAGTTAGCTTCTACTAGTCGAGACATTCTCTGCTGTTTCCTGGATGCTAAACCAAACTAACTAACCTGGATCTCTGGGGCTTGGAGTTCCCTCCATCTTCTACACATCTTTTTTTTTTGGGGGGGGGGGGGGGGGGGGGTCTGTGGCCCCTCTCACTCAATATTGGACGCTCCTATAGAGAAACCTTACATATTAAGCGCGTGTACACACACAGGTGCTCTCATGGTGCTCTCATAAGTATGGACTTGGGCACGTTCAACACATGTCTTAAGGCTGTGGTTGGCACTTAATGCACTGTGATTTATAATCGTTTGATTGTTCAGTAAAACAATGTTGATTTTATATTTCCTCATCAGGTTGACACAGTGATAGGTTACTCTAGTTGTATTGTTGTGTGTTGTTTTTCTCTTTCTGCAGGTCTAGAAGCAGACCCCCCCCCCCCCCTTCTCTTTCACCTCTGTCTCCGTGTCTGGTCGGAAATATAAAGCATTCAAAAAACAATAACAATACAGTTTTAAGTATCAGGCGTGACATTAAAAGCAGCAGCTTTGATGCTCCACCTGAGAGTAAATCTGTAAGGCTTGTCACCAGCATTCAGGCATTAATTCTGTTTGCTTCACAGCCAGACAGGACGCGGGAAAAAATATAAAAAAATAACTAACAGATCTGTCAGGATTTTCTAATCCGAGCATTCCTCTGTCTATTTTTCTATCAGAAGTTAAAACAGGAGATAGGTGTGGTAGACTGCTTTCACGTTCAGCCTGCATAAAAACTCAGATTGACTGATCATTTTCAAAAATGATAAGCAAAAAATGGTTTCTCAGTGAACATTACCTTTAAACTAATATAGCAATTTCCGCTATTTAGAATGAATTCAACAGAAAGGCAGCAGCAAGAGTTTGACTCTCTGCAGCATTTTTCCCTTCAGGGACAGTAAACTAAAGGTAGCCTGGCAAGACAGACTAAATAAATGTATTATCTATTATTTATTTATTATTATTTATTTATCAAACTTTGCAAAGCAAGGATTTGGTCTAGTTCACTAGGCTAAACTAAAGCTGCTGTAACATAGAACTCCACAAAGTTGTAGTAGGCTGGCTTGGCTAAACCAGGGTTCCCACATGTGTCTCTGTAAAGTATTTTTATCAGTGCAGAATGTTGGCTATGTCACAACAGGAGACGGGTCCTTACTGGGATGACAGCAAACATAAAGGCCCTTAAATGTAATCAGCGTTTGTTTTGTGACTACAAGCTTTTCCGGCTTGGCTTCAGTTGAGTCTATGTCAAGATAACCAAACTTGTTTTCAGGAAGTTGCTTCTTCAGTGTCCCAGGACGACACAGGAGCTCTTCTCTGTTCCTGCTCAGATCGCAAAATTTATTCTTATCCCCATGATGACTCAGTTTAAGTCAAAAATAAACATGCAAGATAAAGTAAAACATAGAGGAATTTAAATTAAACTACGGTCTAGCATTTCCTCATCAAGGAAAAGACAATGGTCACCAGTATAATTACGTCTATTTGTGCAGGAGCCAAAACACCAGAGCAACGTGACACAGCAGTGGACGGTCTACAAAGCCGATTTTGTGCATGAATTAAAACTGAATAAGTCACAATGCAGCACAAACAGAACAAGGGCGAGCATTGAGGATTTTGCTCCAACAGTTTGAATGATCACAGGGTGATAGAATGGAGGCTGATTCAAGGCTGAATAATGATGCTGTGAAAAGGAGAAGGCTCTAACACTCACATGGAGGTAGCTGCAGTATGGTGCATGAATTTGTAGTCACATGCACTGAACTACAGCGTACAGCAGCTCTATTTTCTATTCATGACATGAAAGGAAAACCCAGATGTGTGATTAAACATCCATATGACTTTCTTTTGCACCGCTGTCTAGCTGTAAACAATCATTTAGACCATCTTCTCTCAAGGTGTCTGGTTTATTTACTGTGTTTCGTCCTTATTAAGCATAAGGAGTATTTATACTTCTCTCCAATGCAACCATTTAGGGAATGAAAAGCCACCTTTCCAAAGGTACCCTTGGGGATTTGCACCCAAGTTTATTTTCAGCAGTTTTAAATTAAGGATAAAACATCACGAATTAAAGTTTATTATTGTAAACTGATAATGGATATGTAAGCAGTGGCACAGCCTTAGTTAGCCTCTTAGCTTTTGATGTCCATCTAAAGTTTCACTAGTAAAAAACATTTTTCTAACGACCGCTCAGACGCTTTGTTAGTGGCATATCATGTTTCCTGGTTAAAGACTGTAAAAAGCTGAACAAGTAGTTTTTTTTTCATTCTTACCTGTGGAGTTTTTTAGGTGGGGGAGGTGGTGGATTGGGGTCATTTTTGACAGCTCCTCTCCCTGCTGTCTGCAGCTCTGATGAACCACCGTGCAGCGTTAGCTTTGCCGGCATGCTCTCGTTATGCTTGCCCTCCTCCTCTGTGCCGGTGCCCTCAGCCTCCTCCTGACAGGCACCATTGTTGGGGGCAGCTGGGGGGGCCGTGCCTGGCTCCATCATTGGAGGGGGGCTGCTGTGGACATTGTAGTCTCTGGCCTCCTTCCAGACAGCAGCTCCATTGACCAGGCCTGTCATCGAGGAGGCTGTCCCAAAGCTGGCACCTACCCTTTTCTTCTCCATTCCTTTTCGCTCCTTTTCTTCCTCCTCCTCTTCTTCATCAATGCGGCAGCTCCAACCAGAACTGTGGTGGAGGGGCTTGTGGGGGCGCTCGGATGGCGTACTCTGGTTGTCTGTTGGGACACTGAACTGGCCCTCTCTCGAAGAAACGAGGAAAAACATGGGAAGTTCCGGGAGCGGGACAGGGGAGGACATAGATGTTGAGAGGCTAGAGGCTCCCAGTTTAGGAAATTCGGGAAGAGGGACTGGAGAAGACATTGATGGAGATAAGCTGGAGGTACCCAGCTTAGGGGAACGAGAGCTTCTCTTTGGAGGGATGGGTGGGCTTGATTGGGGCTTGGGTTGAAAGCTAGGGGGTAGGGAAGCTTCCCTGCTTAGACAAGGTGCACTGCGACTGGGGCTGGGCCAACGGAAAGCTGGACTGCTGGGATCTTTGCATGATGTCGGGCTGAAGGTGCACTGAGTGCCGATGGAGGAATCTGGGCTGCTTAGGTAGAAAGTCCTGTTGTTCTTCTCTGCATGCGTAGCCATTACAGTGATGGTGGCCCGTTCAAACTTGGTGCACTGGGATAACCTTGTTTGATTTGGCGATTCGGGACAAGATTGATGTCCAGTCCCTGACTTGGGCTTTTTCTTAGTGCTCTCAGCATATATTGGCTCTGAGTCCGCTTGTACATTGGGAGAGCTGGGAGTTGACTCTGGACTACCCATGGACAGTGGGCTTTGGGGACTACATGACACCCCCAGTCTTCCCACTGACCCTTCAGGCCCAGGAAGTGAATCTGTACTGCTACGATAAGAAGAATGGGAGTCCGATAAGCTGCTTTCTTTAGACAGAACAGGGCCAGAGTTGAGGGATGTTTGGCTACTGAGGCAAGAAACGTCCACATTTGAAACTGTGGTGTGGGAAACGGGAGAAGGGCTGGATGTCTTTGTTATCCCAGTGGCAACGTTACTGCTCAAACCATTACAATGAACTGTGGCAGGATTTGAAGGGACAATATCCACTGACAAAGGAATATCCACAGATGCTCCACGGGACTCCTTAAAATTAGTCCTGGTTGTCACACCACTTCCATTATGTGTACTCTTGTTCCTAATAGGAGCCACGTTATTCTGCTGCCAGCACGAGTCCTCATTTGTATTTTTCTTTAAACTCTGACAGCCTCTACTGCCCTCGTTGCAGACTAAGATATTGCTTATGATCATGGAGTCTTTGGGCTGGATGCTGGGAGACAAGGAAAGGCAATTGTTGTAGTCAATCTTGGCATCAGGACTTTGAAGTAACGTGTCTCTGTGAGCCTTGTTACAACCGTTGTTATCGATGTAAAGCGGAGACATGTTTAAGAGCTTCTTCAAGCCCATCCGCTCAGTTGGGCTCTTTGTATTCTCCTGCTGCAAATAGAAAGAGGCACACACGTAAAAACTCTCAAAACAGAAAATAATACAGGTGATAAAAACATTAGAGATGTACCTGCTCTATATTCATGTTCATGTCTTTTGGCTCACTGGAGTCAAGGCTCATCATAGTGGGTTTGACAGCGATGGTTGGCTTGCTGTAGGGCGAAGGCGCGGTCAGTCCAGCTTCTTCATCGCCTCCCAGGCTGCTCCTCAAACAAGCTGCTGGTACGCCTTCGTCCAGGATGCTGACCTTCTTGTGCGCGCTGAGCGGGTGGAAGCAGTTCTTGCAAGAGCCGGGTTTCCACACGTGTTCTGCAAAGTCACTGCACGCTGACATCTTCGGTTTGCTAAAAATAGGATTTGGTCAGACGTGGCGATGAGGGTACGTGGTGGACGGATGATGGAGACTCATGGCTGGCTAAGAAGAAAAAAACAGACACTGAGTGAAAACTTATTAAGGGATTTCTTAAATGTCTTTAAGTATTACCTTGCAACATCTTTGAATATTGACAAACTTTCTATGAACATCACTTTCATGCTTGTAAAGATGGGCAAATGCTAAATACAACACATAATGCCAAACTGGGCACACTTAACAGATTAAAAAGCATCCAAACATAAACCACTCAAGTTGCCACAATGGCAACAAAACTACTTGGTGTTGGGATAGGGAGGGCTAAGTGCACCCTATTACACCCTTTTAACCCTTGCCCTGACAAGGGGCAAGGGTTAAAAGGGGATTCGGCAAAAATGATCTGTGATCAAATCAAATTGTTTTGAACTAACATTTGAATCAAAAAGTTTAAAAAATACTTTATCCCCAAAGATAAAGAGAAAAAAACTCTGCGAATGGAACAGTAATCAGGTGCAAAAGTGTACTGGTAAGTGAAGAACCACTTGGGATACACGCTTAAAAACAAATAACTTTTACAGGAAATGACAATGAGGAAGGAAAGTTTCCAAGCTTGAGGCCTAAAGATGAGATAATGGTAAACCATGGGATGTAACTCAACAAGACCAAATATGTGCTGCTCGACATGTTCCCATAGCCTCCTAAATTAGAGGGCATGTGGTCTCTGTTCAACCAAAAGGCTTGGCGGAGTAAACCCAGAAACATGAAAGCCCTCCAAAGAGTCCTCAGCAGCCCCCCGACAGGCTACAAGAAGACCCAAGAGTCTCAAACATCCCGGAGGTCGGAATGTCAGGAATGTCTATAGGCGCAAGTCTCACCGGGGTGAATCTCACACCCAAGACAACCTCCCTTCCCCCTTCTGCACACAAACACACCCGACTCTCCCCACTCCACATGTGTCCTCCCACCCTCACAAACAAAACGGAGCCACACACACCCTTTGCTCAGAGTCGTCAAGCCCTGATTAACCGGACTGACAGTGGGATGAGAAACACTGTGTTTTCTTGCAAGTAGTGGTGTCTTAATGGTCTTTGCATAGCAATGACAGCTTCTCAACAAGGTGTTGCAATGAATCACACCTGGATCGGTTCATTCTACATCAGCAACTTGGTACAAATGGGAGAAAGCAAATCAAATCCTTAGTGATCATCAGATGTCTAGGACTTGAGAATGACAATGTTGCAGTTGAGTAATCCACTCAGGCATGAAGAGTTTCTCTGTTAACAAAGATAGCTTGTATATGCATTTTTTTCTTTGTACTGTCTGACTCAGTCTGAGCAGGAAAGCACCCTCCAGCTCACTGTTTGTTTAACCGTTCCTGCAACAAGTGAGGAAGCAGAGACTTGCCCAAGAGCTTACGGAGCTGCACACGAGTCATTCAAGGAGATAAGAGACTGGACATTGTTGGGATAATCTCGTTTCCTCCGACCCCTCAAATGAAAAACAAACACGCAAGTTGGTCATTCATAAAATCAAGGGGATGGCTGGAATTTTCTAAAATATTTTAGTGCCACCCGCATTGGCCAGACATGAGATTGGAAACCGTACTCCCACACTTGTCTACGTATACAACAGAGACAGACAACATCGTCTACATTCCCTACGCCTTTCTCAAGCTCAAGGTCCAATATTTCCCACTTCCTCTTGTAGAGCAACACATGGGAAAGAACGAATAAAAGTTCAACCATACAACAAGCTATAACTTTAAAAAAGGAAAGGAGAAGATGACAATCTAAAGAACGTGCCAGGCATCAGAGTCTTTTAGACCACTTGAAGCAACCAGATCGAACCTTGAACAAACCAACCTCGTCTCGCCTTGAGGAGCATAAACATAACAGTCAACAGAGTACCACCCGTAAAACATTTCTTACACACTTGAAGGTTTTTCATTCCTGTCTTGAATAAACAAAAAGTCTACAGTCTAAGGTGACCAACAATTCTAACTAGGCAAAGGGAAAGTGCCCCTTGCTAAATCTGACTGCAGCTGCAGGAACTTGATCTGTCACTCCCCAACTTCTTAACATGCAAAACGCAGTACTGTGCACGCCCTCATTTAGTGCAGGTCATCTGATGGTGTGCCACATTAAACAGAACCTGAACTGGATGAAATTCTCTCTGAAACAAAACAAAAAAGGTCTACTCAGGATTCAGGAAGATGCTGCTTGTTTACAAGCAACATTTGTCACGCCTGCTCTCTCTCACACACACACACACACACACACACACACACACACACACACACACACACACACACACACACACACACGCACGCACGCACACGCACACACACACACACACACACACACACACACACACACACACACAGCTCCATTCATTCTTGGGGGCACAACCTGTTCATTTCGTCAGGGTCTGGTGTGTGTGTGTGTGTGTGTGTGTGGGGTAGGGGGGGGGGGGGGGGGTCCCTCTAAAAACTTTCCTCTAAACTCGCAACCCAGAGCTGCTTATTTAACATCCGTAATGTGGTCTTGTTTAATCTCATTTTTAGAATGAAACACGTGACCATTTTTATTTTTAATTAATTTAACTATTTTTAAATTATGCTGACAATTTCCTGATTCCACTGATCTTAGCGAATAACAAACTCCTGTCAGAATAGGCCATTGAATTTTTGTCCTTGTCCTTTCTTAAACCTAATTAGCAATTGAACCCAACGATTCATCACAGAGACAACGATACATTGGATTTATTATTAGACTAAATAAAGGTTTGGTGCGGCCAAGGTTATCCACTCCCCGGTGCTTACCTGCTTGGACTTTCTCCTCCCTGTCAGCGCAAAAGCCTTCTGATCCTGAAGATCTTTATAAAACAAACCTAAACAAATGTCTCGTAGCTGCTCCTGGTTCAGAGAAAGCCGTGTCCTCTAGCGTGAGCTCCAGAGGCGGAAGGTTGATTGTAGCCGCGGGCTGTTGGGCTCCAGTCGCGCGTTTCGCTGCTGCTGCTGCGCTCTGGAGAAGCGCTGAAGGAGCCGAGCTGAAATCCTCTGCACTCTGCAGCTGCAGCAACAGCAGCTTGGGGAGAGCACACGGAGGTGGTGGAAGTGGGAGGAGCTCCTAACCAGCAATGCAGTCAGTAAGGGAGCCACTCACCGATTCCCCACCGTCTACCGCTGCTGGTGACAGAGTTAAAGCTCATGTAGATCTGCAACAAAATTAATGAATTGTTGGGATTTTAAATGGCCCCAACAACAGGCCTAACTTAGTTGTCATCAAGGGCAACAATAACAATTGCATCACCTTCTATATGCAATGTTTTATTCTGACTTTTAAAGTTATAACAGTTCTATGGTCTATACAAAACATTGTCATGAAGTGACTTTACCCCAAATCCCTATCACATAAAGAAATTTCACCCTAACTTTTTCAGCACCTTCCAAAATGAGCCGTTTCTGAGGTCTGTCAATCTGAAAATCCAAGCTGTTGCTGGCCACGCCCTGATAGGCTCAGTGTTGAAAATGAGAAATTAAGGGTTATATACAGGTTATATTACATCATAGGGAACCTAAGTATCCCTTTCCCGTTGGTTCATGGGTCCCCAGAAGAACGAAAAAACGAATGCAAGTCAACAGGGCTAAATAAGCTATTTTCTAATTTACTTTGCCTTACACCCTGGATGGCACACATGTTGTACTTCAATTTAAATGAAAAGTGATGACGTGTGTTTTGATTTTCCCTGTGTTTTTCTCCGTGTCTGATTTTGATGATGTCACTTTCCTGAAGCCATTTGTAGTCCTGGACATATTTTCACACAAAACCTAAAATAACATTTCCCCCATTCGAAAATAAGCTCTTTCTTGGTATCAAAATACGTCTTTAAAATTGACAGACATCATGTGTTAGATTCATGGTACACAACAAGCAGAATTAGAAAATAGCATTTTTAGCCCTGCTGACTTTCATCAATTTTTTCGTTCTTCTGGGGACCCATGGTCCAGAAGGAGATGGGCGTGACTTAGCAGCTGTGGACCTTTAAAGCGCCCGAGCGCCAATGGCGCTAAATTTTCTCGTCGGGCAGTAAATACTTAACAACTTAACGCCCGGGTGGCGCCCAAGCCTTGTTTGTCATTTATACACCGACTTTCACCTACATCATGGCCCCGCCCTGTAGGAAGCTGCTGTTTTCGTTTTGCGCTCGTGAACCTGCGTGCCTCTAGCCAGTGGCCACTTACTGCACTTGTACGATTCGTGCACGTACTGCACGAGTCTAGTTATAGTCACGTGAACTATAAGTTCACTATAAAAGACGAAGTGGAACCACGCTAGAAACACACAAGCACGCAGGAAGATCGCGCCACCACAGGGATGGGATTTCTTGATGAAATCTCCGGCAAAACGCTTTAGAACTGGTGAGGAGAAGCGAGACAGTTCAAAACGGTATGAAGCATGTGCGTAGGTGGAATGATTCTTGGCGGTTTAAAGAAGACGGGAGGCGCAGAGAATGGCCGTGTTCAAGTTGAGCAGCGCCTCGCCTGGAAAACAGACGAGAGCAGACGGAAGCAGCAGGGGGAGTGGCTGAAAGCCGGCGTTTAAGTCCGACACAATTTCCTGTTTGTGTAGCTCGGGGGTGACGATGGATGAAGATATCGCGTTAGCGTTCCCACTTGTTTAATTTTCAATTTTAATTCTGGTGCCTGTTAGCAGCTGAAACACATCCTCACATGCTTGTGGATATCATATATTGTATATGTAGACATGACTGTAATAATAAGTAAAGGTTATCAGCTGTAGGTTTAGTGTGCTCATAGGAAACGTGATAAAAGAACACAAAACACATTTGTCTTTCTGGCCTATATTGTTGTCATCATCAACATAACATGATTTACAGAATACATGTGACCAACTAACATTTCATGTTCTACCACCGGATGTTTGGATCAAAATATGAACCAATCAGATCTTAGATCAGGTGAGAGCCAGGCGTTTCCCGTCATCCCCTAGGTTTAGCAGCCGAGGGAGAGCAACTGCAGTGCCTTGTTCCAAAATCTGCGGCCGCCTTGATCTCACGAGGTTATCGTTGCCTACGTATGCATGACGTCAGAGCAAGTCGGCGTCAAGTCGGACACAAATCTAACCGGCATGCACTGCTCGCCGATCACCGGTGATCTAATCTGCGCAGAACTGGCTTATCTGGAACACAGCCAAAGGCTCGAATACAGCAAAGCGGAGTTGGTGATGCACTGCGTTGTATGCCGGAAGTATGCGACGACACAATCAAGTTTTGTTGAGGGAACAAACAAATTCAAACTTGAATACGTTATTATGTTTGTGAATGTGTACAAAATAAAGGTTTATTACATTTAAAACGGTTCAGTTGTTATTTTGACTCGTTTTGGCAGCTGACCAGCGGGGCCGGTAGATTCTTGGTGGGGCCGGTAGATTCTTGGTGGGGCCGGTAAATATTCAGAGTTACCGGCCCGGCTGGCCGGTTGGTTTTGAAGTGTATGTCCACCCCTGCTTAGGCTCCCTATTATAGTTAAAGCACTGTGTTACATCCAAATGATTTGAATCCAGACATAACCAGTTGTGTCCTTTGTGAAAGCGCACATGCATTTAAATGTTAATTGCTATTGGGCCACAGTAGTTCAGGCGGTAGAGCGGGTTCCTTTTAATGTTCTGTGCTTCTTTTCAATCTCCATTGTTTTTCTTTTTCTTGCTTGATACCCAACGTGGCAAAATTTTTACCTTGAAATGCTGACAGTTTCAAGGGTCACACAGGTAGAGCAGGCTGTCCAGCAATTGGGAGGTTGCTGGTTCGATCCAGGCTCCCACCAGAGAATGCTGCTGTTGTGTCCTTGGGCAAAACGCTTAATCCACCTGCTGGTGGTCGGAGGGACCGGTGGCACCTGTGTTTGGCAGTCTTGTTTCCACCAATGCGCCCCAGGGCAGCTGTGGCTACATTGTAGCTCATCATCATCAGTGTGTGAATGGGTGGATGACTGATTGTGTTGTGTTGTGAAGTGCCTTGGGGCAGTGAAGAACCCTATGGCCAGAGATGACCTCTCACCTGTTGTGTCTCACCTCGCTCCATGTCTCTGTAATAAAACATCACAGATCCTCAACTATTTTGATGAATGGGGACTCGACGGGTGAGAGGGATTCTATGCTAATGTTCCTCATTGTGAAGTCACATATTTCCCACTAAATCGACACGAAAGTAAAATAAAAGTAAATAAATAAATAAACTAAAACTAAATCAGCTTAAATGTATTCAAGAGATAAAAGTAGGAGGGCACCAAGGGGTTGCCTCCCCTACTGTAGAGCCTTGCACCCTATGCTTGCACCCTGTATATCTGCCCCTGCTTGTTTACAAACAATGCTTGCAATGGGTTTTTTTCATCACACAGCCAAGAGTGTTTCTTAATGATTTAAATGATAAATATATAATTTTAAAGGAATGGTTGTCAAACAGAGACAGACAAGCCAACGGCTAGTCTCCATGGCGTAAGACCAAGGGCGCCAGTTTGTTTTCAGAATTGCTGGGGACAATAACCATACACTTGAGTGGGGTTTAAAAATTGCTGGGGACAATAAAGTAGGCTAGCACAGGGGTCGGCAATTCGCGGCTCTGGAGCCGCATGCGGCTCTTCCATCCATCTGATGCGGCTCTCTGTGCTTGTAAAATAATGAATGGATATTTAAATAAAATGCTTTATATTTTACTGCATTAATTTTACACCTGTATGCCAATTCTAAATGTAAAGATTGTCTGCGTAAACCTGAACAGGTCCAACCCGGTCTTACTGTGAGACCGGGTTGATGGGTCACGCTTGTGCGTAATCATGTGCGCTGTCTGAGCTGAAGATGTGAGATTCTGGGCTTCTCCTCAGACGGCTCATGGATGTGTCGCCACATTGGAGACAGGAACAAGCACTATTCAGCCAAAGTTTCATCATCAGGGAACATTTTCTAAGTGACAAGTCTCTCTGAGAGAAAGGGTTTGGAAAACACTCGCTTCAGTGGAAGGAATCTTCCCACATGCGCTCTGGTTCTCTGGGTGGCTCTGGGGTTAATCAAGTTTAATTGTTTCTCTTTGCAACAATCTTCACAGGAAGGCAAAACAGTTAAACGGCAGGTTACATATATTTCCATTTGACTGTTTATTTTGACAGATGAACTCAAGGATGTTGCTTGGTTTGAAAGAATTACCCCGACGCACACTGATGCGCATGGATGAGCTGACATTTTAATCGTTAACGCACATCGCGGAGGTAAAATATTCCCATCAGAACATCAGAGCTTTATACTGGACACTGTGTTCAGCGTGGCTCGGAGCGCCCACGGTGGACAGTGAGCTGAAGATCTGGGGTTCACAGCGCAGTGCAGAACCACGGCGCATGCGACAAGATTTCCTCCCACTGAAACAGTCTGGAAACCCGGTCTCTCTGAGGGATGTGTCACTTGGAAACATGTTCTTTTTATGAAATTATGAAACTTTGGCTGAACAGCGCTTGTTCCCGTCTCTAATATGGAGACGCATGACGCGTAGAGACATTTGATCACGCACAAAGTTTATGTGGAGCAGAAGCGGTTGGGCCACGGCAGGTGAAACGTTCCTAGCCTACATGAAGTGAAACTGTTTAATTGTAACATTAATGTGTTACTGGACACGCTGGTCTGGTTGGTTAGACCAGTGTTTGAAGTGGAAAACACACACACACACACACACACACACACACACACACACACACACACCAATTAAAATAATGCTGATAGCATGGACTAGAAGACAGGTGATGGTTTACGTATTTAAATGATGATCAGGCTGCTGTAAAATGTAATCTCCATCCACATCCAGACACAATTATCCTCTATTCTTTCTCTATTTGCTCTGCTCTTGTCTGGGCTGATCAGCTGATGGTGCGCGCGGCGCGCCTAACTAGCGGCTGATGCACATTTTACGCATTTGGAGAGGTGGGCTGGATGCTTTGCTTTTACTGGAAGATGGTCCACTTAAGGCACGGGTGTAGACTAAATATTAATGACAAATGAATGAAAATTAAATTGTGAGTTTTTACTTCATATTTTATAAATAAAAAGGACGGGGGAACACATTTATGACCTCTTTTTAAACTAAATTTTCTAGCGCGACCTGCCTGCTTCACTTAAGTCACTGCTTATTAAGGTCCGTCCAAAATTACCATGGGAAATGGGTAATAATGGCTCTTTGATGGGAATAGGTTGCCGACCCCTGGTATAAGATCTGAGCTGGTAAAACAAAAATCCTCATCAGCAGGCGTTTTTGAAAGTGGGGGGGACACAGCTGCCAATCACAAATTTTGCCGGGGACATGTCCCCGGCATCCCCGGTTAAAATGACGCTTATGCGTAAGACCCAAAGTGCATTTGTTGGCATTGTGTCAAATCACGTCATGTAGTAGCCATAGGCCAGGGATGCACGACAAGCCCGTTTTCCACAAAAACTCCTGTTCTGCTTTCTGTATTCATTTTAATTACACAGTCCAGCTCACAGTAATGTCAAAAGATGCAAATTTAGGCTACAAAGGAAACTCATAAAAGAAATCAAATACTTTGAAGGCCCTTGGGCTTGAACATTTTTTTCTTCTTCAAGCAATCAATCTTGATCAGAGGACTCTTTGAAGTGAGGAGAGTGGATGTATACAGGCATCTCCTTCCCTCCTGCTAACCCCCAGGACTGCTCCTGTTTCTGTTCACTGTGTTTCAACGGTGACAGAGTTATAAAAAAAAACAAAAATAAAGCACAGCCGCCACTTCAGAGCTAGCCTGAACCCCTGCTGGTTTCCATTACAGGCGGAGCTGAAGGGACTGACGGACACAGCCACAGTCCTGGATGAAACCAGTCATCTGTACGGATTACCCCTATGGACCAGGCATGTCCTCTCACATCCTACTGAAAAGTTTTGAACAATTTAAACAATTTAGAAACAGATTTGCCTACCCTCAAAGACCTCTAGTCTAGTCTGTCTCTGCACGGTCACATCTCACGCATGTGAATTGATTGGACACAGGGACACGCCAGTATCCTGAAGCTCACACAGAGATTTATAGCAGAGCTGAGAAAATCAGCATAAGTGGCGCAGCTGAGATTGGATCCAGAGGGAAAAAAAAAGATATCTCCTACAAAACCACCTGTTGGATTTGTAGGGAGCTGCTGTTCCTCTCAAGAGGATTACAAGTTTGTTGCATTTCATCCATATTTGGCAGCTTGCGATAAATCTGCTAATAGGCTTTTTTTATTAAGGTGTGCAGCAAATAAAATGATGGATGACATGTGTGAAAATTGTGGACACATTCTTCATGAAGGCAATAATTCAAAGCGCTCTAATATTGAATGTGTGCAAAAGGGAGCCAATTCTGAGGGAATCTTCATGGTGTCACAAATTACTGCTGATGAATTAATGCCGTTGCTTATAACGTATGCACAGTCATTGCTTGTGCAGGGTCAAGGCTTTGTTATCTCACTCTGCATTCATAAATGCACCACAAAGCATTCTGAGTTGTTCATCCCCTCATGGCTTATGAAGGGAGCCAGTGCCAGTCAACGGTGATGGCAAGGAGAGCTTCTGGCAGACTCCACATGCTGAAGCATTAGCAGTTTGCTGGCATACTGCAGGCTGCAGAACCTTAGTGTGTAAGACAGAGAGGGAGACTGAGGCAGGGGTAACCTCGCTCTGCACACTGCGACACCAGGATGCTGTCGCAGAAGAGTAGTTGCAACTTGGCCAGGTCACATGAGCAAAATCAGGGTGGTGAAATATGAACAGCATGTGTGTGGTACAGGGTTTTTGTTGTCCCCACTGATGGTAATTATGCAATTCAGTTCCAACAAAGGTGATGATGATAAAGCAGAACTGGAACTGAAAGATGAATTCAGACTGTGTACATTTTGTGTGCACCACTTTGCCAGCAGCCATGCTGCTCTGTTTTTACTATTCATATTTTAATAGTTCAATTTATCTGTGGATGTTTATGTTTATGCATTTAGCAGACGCTTTTGTCCAAAGTGACTTACAAGTGATAATCGGCATGTTGCCCTTGAGGCTAACAACAACAATAACAACAACTTGACATCAATCATGGAGAGTAGGGACCAAAGGAGTGGACGGTAGAGAGGGGGGACGGATGCAGGGAGGGTGCTAGTTAAGAAGATGCTCTCTGAAGAGCAGGGTCTTCAGGAGTTTCTTGAAAATTGAAAAGGAAGCCGCTGCTCCGGTAGTGCTTGGAAGATCATTCCACATTTGTGGAACGATGCATGAGAAGAGCTTGGATTGTCCTGAGCGTGGTGTAGGCACTGCTAGCCGACGATCCTGTGATGACTGGAGCGGCCGGGCCGAGACGTAAGCCTTTGCAAGAGGATTCAGGTAGATGGGAGCCGTACCATCTCTGACTTTGTATGCTAGTGTTAGCAATTTGAATTTGATGCGTGCTGCTAGCGGTAGCCAGTGGAGCTCAATGAACAGAGGGGTGACGTGTGCTCTTTTTGGCTGATTGAAGACCAGACGCGCCGCTGCATTCTGGACCATTTGAAGAGGTCTCACAGTACAGGCTGGAAGACCAGTTAGAAGGGCATTGCAGTAATCGAGGCGGGAGATGACAGTAGATTGCACCAGGAGCTGGGTGGCATGTTGTGTTAGGTATGTATTTGTTGTTTTGAATGATGGTCTGGATGAGTGAAATGTGACCCCTTTGGCAAAGGCAAATTTCCCCAAAAGAGATGAACAGAGAAACTTTGTCTCTGATTATTGATACTATGGTGCTGAGCAGTGCAAAGGCTGCAGGTTCAAATCCTGGCTGCAGCCTTATGTGTGGAGTTAGCATTTTCTCCTCATGCATAGGTTTTCTCTGAGTACTCTGGTTGGTTGAATGGTAAATGTCCTGTATTTGAAACATTACCCTCTAGGGTCCTACAAACCCCAAGGAGCTTTACAACACAACCTCATTCACTCACACATTCACACGCCAGTGGTGATGAGCTACATTGTAGCAACAACTGCCCAGGGGCACACTCCCGACATCTGACCAACATCTATGTCGTTCCAGGTTGATCTTATGATAATAAGTTTCATCCTAGTTTACATGCACATTAGAAAACTGACCTCTCAAATAAAGTTTGTTCCACTCTGGTACAGTAAATGGTGACATACGTCCTTTCATGTCGGCATTTTTCAACACAAATGGATGAAGGAATGAACAACCATAACACCACAGCACAGCTTATTTGGTACATACTGTCCTGTTTTATGGTGTTACGTGTGTTACTTTGTGGTTTTATGGTGTTAAGCGTGTTACTTTGTGGTGATATTATCAATAGGCCGCTTCCACGGTGTAACGGACATTACAGCGGCCTAACCCTAACCATTTACATGCAGAATGATTTCAGATAGCTTTCGCATAATCTGGCTGCTTCAGCTCAATTAGAACCAGTTCACCTTCAGCCAGATTAACCTGTTTACATGCATTAAACAAAAAAGTAAAACAACATATCTTTTCAGGGCAATACATTGGTTTTCTGATGCGCATGAAAACGCACTGATGGACGGAGGCAAGGCTGCTGCACACACACACCACCGGTCCCTCCAACCACCAGCTGCAGGCATTGAGGGTGAAATGAAATGTCTTGCTCAAGGCCACAGCGATTGAGTGTAACTCCTCAGACCTGCAAAGCTCCGGTTACAGAACCGGCCCTTTACTCCTCTGCCACTGTTGCTCCAGTCAGAACTGAAGAAGCTTCTTGATTCAGAAGCAAAACATCTTCAACAAAAAAAAAATATTTCAGTTATAAATTAAACTTTCAAGATTATCATGCCATGGATGACTGAGGATCCACACAAACATCTTCAAATGCTGGTGAGGCCATTTCCTAAATATAGTGAGATTTGTCAGAAAAAATATAAATGATAAATGACCTGCAGTTGTATCTCTGTGCAAAATTGGTTTTGCATCACATTATGTCAATACGAAGTGAGGTAGATTTCTTCCACTGGTCAAAGTTTAATTCGGTTAAACTCTGGCTGATGCGCTGTAGCGTACACTCCTACAGTTAATAGATGCACTAACTAGCTCCCCACTGAGCCCAAAGTAGCTGGTCACTATGGAAACAGAGTACCTTCACCAGCCACACTATGCTGCTCATCGAATGAAGAGATCTCATGTTCACACACGCACGCACGCACACGCACGCACACGCACGTACACACATACACACACACACACACACACACACACACACACACACACACACACACACACACACACGCACGCACACACACACACACACACACACACACACACACACACACACACACACACACACACACACACACACACACACACACACACACACACACACACACACACACACACACACACATGCACGCACGCACGCACACACACACTTTTGTTTTACAACCTTGGATGAAGTGGACGTTTCTCCAGCGTTTCTAACCAGAGAAAAGACCTCCTGCTGTGTTCAGGTCCCAGAACCATCAGAATTACCGGGCAAGAAAAACTCCAAACATTTGAAACAAGGATAAGAAACCATCATTGTTGTTTTCTTTTGGGTTTTGTGATGGTTTGGGTTAGAACTAAAAAAAGATCCTTCGCTGTTTGGTTCTTGGACCCTTGTTGGTGGTGTGAAGTGAAATCTGAATATTATAGTGTTTTAATAAAGTATTAGAAACCACTGTAATGATCACTGAGAATCTTATAAACCATCATCGTGGTGATTAGAAAACTTAAAACAGCTTTATCCAAACCACAGAAAGAAGATCAGAGTTTCTGCCCTCTCTGTGTTTGTTTGGGCAGATTGACAAACCAGGTATTGTGCTGCTCGGGTTTCTAAATGAGCCCCCCACCCCCCACCCCCCACCCCAACTGCACACACACACACACACACACACACACACACACACACACACACACACACACACACACACACACACACACACACACACACACACACACACACACACACACACACACACACACACACACACACACACACACACAACTACCACCAAAGCAGGGCCCTGTAAAGGATATCCTGTCACGACACCAAAAGGTCTTTGTTTGGATTTGGCCTGGATGTGAGGAACACTCTTTAGTCAGTCACTGGAGACATCAAACTTTCCATTTGAAGCTCAGTGCCTGTCCCTAATTCATCTTCACCAGAAAAAAAAAATAAATTTAGTAAAATTTGAACATTTTCCACCGGTGCTTAAGATGAAAGGAGGCAGGAAGTTCTATTTGCAGTCGTCTGTTTACTGCTTGTCGGAAACTGCAAAGATGGTGGGGGACTGAGCACACAGCAGCTCCCTCAGGACTTGCTTTCTTCTCTGCAGGTTGTCCCTTATTAAACCCCGACCATTCAAACTAACCCCCTCCTGTAACCATATGCCTCTGAGAGCCAGGCTCTGGGGCCATGCAGGAGACTGATTTAGAGCCTTTTCTCCCCTCGGTGGCCATGACGTTCATGAAGAGAAGTTAGTGTAGTTAGGAATGCGAAGAGACAGAGCCACACCTTGTATATGATCGCACACAACAATAAATCCCCTCGGTATCCTTAAACTGCACCTACTGTACACAGTTTTAAATGTTATTTCCTCCACCGCCTCTATCTTTGCATTCCTGTACCTGTTCCTGCAAGTTTACTTTCTGCTTATGAAACACCCAACATAAGTTCCTCTCATTACATGTTGATAGCGATTAAGAAACAGTGGAATGTAATGTTAGTTTAATTATTGTAGGAAACTCTATTGTCCCTTAACTTGAAAACCTCATGGTTACTGCTCCATCAACAGAAGAACAGAAGATGACATTTAAACTTTATTGTCAACTCTGTTAGCAAAAGGGTTCTCCTTCCCTATTGTTTTGTCTTAACACTTCCTGTCCAAAAAGGAAGCAGAAGCAAATCCTGCCGTGAAAACACGCTGAGCTTCTACAGCCGTCAACCCAAAGAGTAGCTGGGTAAAATATAGTGAATAAAGTTTGGTATTGATGTTTTCACTACATGAAACTGATCACTGAAACTTAAAATCATGGACAGCGTGAGGCTATCGCTGCAGCTAGTAGGCTTCGTGTTAAAACATTACATTTTCTTGAAAGCCCTCTGCAGAAGATGTCAGAATCCTTTGAAAATGTTATCCTGCTCATGGCCTCATTTGACCCTAAATCATCATTTTTTGTAAAATAAAATATTTCTCTGACTGGAGCTCAAGTATTCATGCCCGTTTAAACATACCACCAAAATAGTACCTGCTATGAAGCATTTCTGTAAATAAAAATAGGTAAGAAATGTTAGAAATTGTTAAGTTTCCTATAAGGAGAGGGCTTGACTTTGTGAAAGGAGAGGTCTGAGCTTTACAAACAGCTGCCAGGTTCAGTAAATTCCTGCCAAAGCAGGAATTCAGGAAGCCACAACAGGTAACAAAACAACTACACTCTTCCTTCTCTGGAGCGTTTACGTTTCTGAAGGAAAGAGACGGATCAGGGTTGAGTTTGGTGTTCAGAAAAAGTTATGTGTTCACAGAATAAATAAATCAATTGATGTCTTTCATTATAAAAGCATTTTAGAATCTTTGTTAATTTTCGAGTTTCATGATCAAGTCAGAGAGTAAAACATCAACTCAACTTAGACATATAGAGATACCAGCAAGTTCCTCAGCGTGAACATCTTCGATGACCTAACCCAGACCAGCAACATCAACTCTGAGGCACAGTAACACCTTTACTTTCTGAAGAGGCTGGGATGGGCCAACCTTTCACCTCAGATCCTCATCACCTTCTTAAGGAACACAGTGAGAGTTTCCTCACATATTGCATCACTGTGTGGTTCAGCAACTGCAGCACTCAGGATCAGAAGACCCTGCAAGATGTTAGAGACCCGAAAAGATCATAGAGCCATTTATTCAAGATCTTTTTCTTTAACACTGCATGCAACAAGTTTCTGTAATATTCAAGGATCCCTCCCACCTCTGTCAGAGTGTTTGACCTTCTGCCATTTTTTCAGTTGCCTACTCTTTATGCTGCTATGAAAAGGACAATAAATGTTCTCAGTTTTGAATTGAGCTCCTGATCAGCTTGAATATTTAGCACGTACACACAAATTTACAAATTTGTTTGCATGGCCTTTACAGATGTGCATCGTGCACACACACAAACCAGCACGTATCATAGCCATCTGCTAAATGCATTACTTAATGCGGGTCATTCCAGACCAAAGTATTGTAGCAGAACACGGGTGTGTGTAAGTTCATGAAGGGACTAAGATTAGATGTAACCCAAGAAGGACGCGCGCACACACACACACACACACACACACACACACACACACACACACACACACACACACACACACACACACACACACACACACACACACACACACACACACACACACACACACACACACACACACACACACTTCTAGCCTTTCAGTAATAATGGATGAACGGACAGACAGGTGAAAAATCACAAAGAGCAGGTTTCACTAGATTTTTTTTGTTGCATTTATGTTTTATAATTATATTAATTAGTTTAATCAAACAAATGGTAAAGAAACTAAGTTTTGTGTTTGTGTCGATCTGTTTGTTTGCTTTAAATGCCAGTAAATAACTGAAACTGAGTCTTATTTTGAAATGCTGCAGACAAGTAATAACATGGACATTGCCTTAAGTGTACTAATCTTGGGAAGCTGACAAAAGTTCTTATGAATGTTGAAGGAAACTATGCGACTTAACATTCCACTGTAATAATCCGTCAATGTAAATGCCTTTTTTAAGTTAAAGTTTGTGACCCTTTAAATCCTCCTTGACTTTAAGATGAAATGTAAATAATCTTTCTAATTTAAAAATACCACGAATAGCACAAAT
Organism: Nothobranchius furzeri; assembly: GCF_043380555.1. Classification (NCBI taxonomy): domain Eukaryota; kingdom Metazoa; phylum Chordata; class Actinopteri; order Cyprinodontiformes; family Nothobranchiidae; genus Nothobranchius; species Nothobranchius furzeri. The sequence continues at coordinate 57,349,105 of NC_091746.1, forward strand.
TCAGTGGGGGTCACTGAAGTTGTTTCCCTTCCTTATCTCTACCACATGTTTTCGAGAGGACTGGTCGTCTTTTAGTTCACTGATTGATTCATTTTGAGAGTGCCTCTTTGTCAACTCAAACTCTGACTCGCATTATAACTGCTGTTAAAAAGGACAGTTGTCCTTTATTTTTTTTAAATCAATCTGTTACTGAAGCAGTGAAAATGAAAGTTGTCTGCAGCAGCGCCTCAGTATTTCCACCCCACACTCATCAGTGTTGTAACAGTTAATGACAGGATCTGGGTCAGACCCACTGACCCTTTGACCAAATTCTTGTTACCAGAAATGGAGCGGGTCCTGAGGCACCGAGCGGTAGCATTCCTCTGCATTATGATGGGTGAAATGTAAGGACATTGTTTTTAATTAAATTGGGACATAGAAAGAATTTCAAATAAATACAAAGACATTTCATAAGAAAATGATCCCTTTTGGAAACATAGGTTTTGTGTTCTTTCTCGGATTTAGAATGATGTTTTCCCAATTAAATATAATAATAAAAAAACAAGTAAAGGACAAGTTTGTGGGTCAGGTGTTTGGTTGTTGTCTTGAACTTTTTGATCACTGCTGTTTCTGTCAGTTTCCAAACAAAGATGTTGAGCACCAGTGCTCTGACTGGTAAAATCAACCCTTTTCAGCTTCTTATACCAGGTCACCCGAAGACAAAACATCAGAAAATGAGCTCCAGCATTTGCTTTGAAATCAAGACAACATCCAAAGCAAACCCCAACAGCAGACATGCTCCTGTGGAGTAAACGAACACATGTTGAACCATTTATGGGTCAGGAGGAGTTAAATGAAAGATGCATGTGTGTTTCAGGGGTTTGTCTCTAACTCACTCACAAACACTGAAACAAAGCCCCCTCTCAGTAAAAAGCCTGGAGCGCTGTTTAGGATGAGCACCTGTGAGTCACAGTTACTAGACACGTTAGCTTCAGACTTCTACCCCCCCCCAATCCATCTTTTAGGCCACATCTCAGAATCCTCCAATGACCTCCAAGAGGTCAGATGCCCAAAGCTCCAAATATGCATGAAAGGAGAGTTATAACGTGACTTGTTGGTTTGTTTTTACGCAAAAATCCCGATGTTCTGTAAAGAAAGCTAGCACAGAATTTTGTTCTGTCTTGTTCAAGTCAAGTCAAGTCAAATCCAGTCAAGTCATTCTCCGTCTGCTCTGGTCGTGTCAAGTTTAGACTAGCCTAGTCAAGCTTAGTTAAGTCAAGTCCAAAGAAATCAAGTAAAGTTTGTTTTATGTCTAGTCAACCCTGGTCACTCAAGTAAAATACAGTCAAGTTTAGTCCAGTATACTCTCTGGTCAAGTAAAGTCAAGTATAGTCTAGTCTAGTTTACTTTAGCTAAGTCAAGTCAAATCAAGTTTCGTCAAATCAAGTTTAATCTAGTCTTGTCTAGTTTAATAATAATAATAATACATTTTATTTCAAAGCGCCTTTCAGGACACCCAAGGTCACTTTACACAACACACGTAATAAAATACAATAAAACAATAATAAAACCCAAAGAAGAAAAAACAGAGAGAAACATTTCAATAAAATCAGAGGTTGTAGGCAGATTTAAACATGTGTGTTTTGAGTTTTGATTGGAAAAGGGTAAAACTGTCGATGTTCCTGATGTCTGGGGGAAGTGAGTTCCAGAGTCGAGGAGCAGAGCGGCTGAAAGCTCTGCTCCCCATGGTAGCGAGACGGGCAGAAGGAACCGCAAGATGGATGGAAGAAGAAGATCTGAGTGAACGGGACGGGGTGTGAATACTTATAAGGTCTGAGATATACGGAGGAGAGAGGTTGTGGATTGCTTTGAAGGTATGGAGGAGAATTTTGAAGATGGGCCTGAATTTAACTGGGAGCCAGTGGAGCTGCTGGAGAACCGGCGTGATGTGGTGAAAGGAAGGGGTTCTGGTGATAATACGGGCTGCTGAATTCTGGACCAGTTGCAGTTTATGAAGGAGTTTGTTGGGGAGACCATAAAGAAGTGAATTGCAATAGTCGAGACGGGAGGTGACGAGGCTGTGGACGAGAATGGCGGCAGTGTGAGGGGTCAGTGAGGGACGAAGACGGTTTATGGAACGTAGATGGAAGTATGCTGACCGAATTAAGTTATTAATGTGAGCCTGAAAAGAAAGGGAGCTGTCGAGAATGACACCCAGACTCTTGACATGAGGTGAGGGGGAGACTGTGGCACTGTCAATAGTTAAAGAAAAGCTGTCAGATGTTGAGAGGGTGGAGTTAGTGCCAACTAGAAGAAGTTCAGTTTTATTGCCGTTGAGTTTGAGGAAATTAGAGGTGAACCATGATTTGATTTCAGAGAGGCAGAGTGTAAGGGAGGATGGTGGGAGAGTTGAGTTGGGCTTACTGGAAATGTAGAGCTGGGTGTCATCTGCAAAGCAGTGAAACTGGATATTGAATTTGCGGAAGATTTTGCCGATAGGGAGGAGATATACTATGAAGAGGAGGGGCCCCAGGACAGAGCCCTGGGGCACACCTGACTTGACTGGGGAGGGTTCTGAGGTAAAGGATTTTAACTGGATGAACTGAGTGCGGCCAGTAATGTAAGATTGAAACCAGCGGAGGGGGGTGTGAGTGATGCCTAAGGAATAGAGTCTATTAAGGAGGATGGGATGAGAAATGGTGTCAAAGGCCGCACTCAGATCGAGGAGAATAAGAATAGAGATTAAACCAGAATCAGCAGCAATGAGTAGGTCGTTAGTGATCTTAATAAGTGCTGTTTCTGTGCTGTGGTGGGGACGGAAGCCAGACTGAAACTGTTCATAAAGGTTATTGCGGGTGAGATGTGAATGGAGCTGAGATGCAACAGTTTTCTCAAGGACTTTGGAAATGAAGGGAAGATGGGAAATGGGACGGAGGTTATTGAAATCATTGGGATCTAAACCAGGTTTTTTTAGAATAGGGCTGACTGAAGCGGATTTGAATAGGGATGGGACCGTACCAGAGGATAGTGAGGAATGAATAATGGCTGTTATAAAAGGGAGCAGAGAAGAAAGGCAGGATTTAACTAAAACAGTTGGAATAGGGTCCAGTTGACAGGTGGAAGGTTTGGATTTGGTGATGTAATCTAATATTTCTGAGGGATGGGGAAGTTCAAAGGAGGAGAACGGAATGGTGGGTTCAAATAAATCAGGAGAGGGAGGGGAGGAATGAGGTAAAGAGAGATGGATTCTATTGACCTTCTCATTAAAAAACTGAAGGAGAGAGTTACAGGTTTCTGAAGAGTAAAGATGGATGGGTAAGGAGTCGGGAGGCTGAAAAATGCTGTTCATGATGGAAAATAATGTTTTAGTGTTGCTGGAGTTGGACGAGATGAGACCGGAGTAATACTGAGATTTGGCATGGGAGATGGAGTCCTTGTAGAGAGAAATCTGAGCAGAATATAAGTCTTTATGGATGGTGAGACCGGTTTTCTTGTAGAGTCTTTCAAGCCTCCGGTTGGTAGCTTTCAAGGAGCGAAGGGCAGGGGTGAACCATGGAGCAGACCGAGTAAAATATACAGAGCGGGATTTGATGGGAGCAAATGAATTAAGGATAGAAACCAGACCGTTATTGTACTGAATGACAAGATCATCGGGAGTAGAGGACAAATTAGGGGTCAAGGTGGCAAAACTGGAGGACAGGGAGGCTAGATCAATGTCCTTAATATTACGAAAAGAAATGATACGTGGTGACTTGATGATGGAGAGACGGAGGGGAACAGAAAAGGAGATGAGGAAGTGGTCCGTGAAAGGGAGCGGGTCAGCTGTACAGTTGGAGGGGGTCAGGCCGGAGCAGCAGATTAAATCCAGGGTGTGACCTTTAATGTGAGTGGGAAAATTGGCATATTGATGAAAACTGAGGCTGTCCAAAGATGAGGAGAAGTCTTTGCTGAGGGGGAGGGCCATATTGTCCATATGAATATTAAAATCACCAAGTAAAATTACATTTGGGGAAAGGGCGGACAGATGGGATAAAAGAGCAGAGAGTTCATTTAAAAACTCAGGGCTGAACTTGGGGGGACGATAAACAGTGACAATTATTGTGGGGGTCGGGCCGGAGAGTTGACAGGCGAGGCATTCCAGAGTGGTGAGAGGAGGAAGGTTTACGGGAAGGACCTTCCAAGTCTCGCGATACAGTATCGCGAGACCACCGCCGCGGCCCGACCCACGGGGTTTGGAGAGGTAAACAAATCCGGGAGGAGTACAGTCATTGAGTTGTGAGAAATCGCTGGGTTGTTGCCATGTTTCGTTCAGACAAAGAAAGTCTAGCTTATGGTCACTGATGGTATCTTGGAGGAGATGTCCTTTACCAGAGAGGGAGCGAATGTTGAGAAGACCAAAATTAGCAGTGCGGAAGTCCCTGGCGACAGGAGCATTAGTCCGACTAGCCAGCCGGGCTAACACGCTGGAGTCGGCAGCTCGGCAGGTATTCCTGGGTAGCCGCCGGCTAGTCGTGGACCAGAAGGAGGGTATTCCTTTGGAGCCGTCGAGATGGAGGTTCCGCCGGGACCCCCGATGGATATACCGACGGCGAGGCTGGAAGGTGATGTCGGGGAAGAGGCACAGAGCTGGTGGTGGAGATCCGGAGTAGCGAAAGCGGAGGTTGAAGAGCTCCGCCGCCGAGTACTGGAGAAGGCCATCCACGGACAGAAGAATGAGCGACAGGATGATCCAGGCCAGTGCGAGGCACACAGAAATCCTGCTGGACCACATTATGGAGTGGAGCAGGGAGGTGGTGATGTGCAACCAGAACGCAAGCTGAGCAGGTAGGTGAAAATGAGTTTTCACCGACACAGGGATGTGACCAGGGTGAAAAAGAAGAAAAAAAAATACAAAAAGTTTGTTTGCCAGCGAGCAGCGGCAGCGAGACGCGCCAGCGTTCACTCAACCGGAACCCGGAAGTTTAGTCAAGTTAAATCTGGTCTAGTCTAGATTAATCTTGTCAAGTCAAGTCAAACAAAAAATTCAAGTCAAGTTTAGTCTTATCTAGTCATGTCAAATTAATGGAATTAAAGTCAAGTTGAGTTTAATCAAGTCTAGTCTATTTTAGTCAAGACTAATCTGGTCTAGTCCAATTTAATTTTGTCAAGTCAAACAAAGACATGAGACATGTCAAGTTTAGTCTAATCTTGTCTAGTCCAGTTAAGTCAAGTTCAGAGAAATTTTAAATCAACAACACTCAACCTAATCACCTCAGTCACTGAGCTGTAAGAACTGTTGAACAGGGAAATGAACCAACATCCTTTTCCTCTTATCAGCTGTCATGAAGCGGTAGGAGACATGAAAACTTCTCTTTACCATAACTAGTCAGTTACCAGAAGCAGAGGTCCAAATCAGTGTTATCTGTTTTTAATCTTTATTGTTTTGCTTTCAGTGATGTGATGATTACACTTTTCAGTTACAGTAAATGATCTTTTAACACAAAGATTAAGAGCTAAAACCTCAGAAGTTTACAGCTGGTTGGTTGTTTTGAGGTTGCATTCCACGTGATCTATCACATTCATCCCGTGATTCTCTCAATTTTATCATCTGTTTCTGACATCTGTGGTTTCACACACAGTCAGAGGTGCAGGAAGCAACAGCACACAGTGAAGTGGAACAGAGAAACTGTAAACAAAACGCTGACATTTTTATCATGTATAAATAGCCAGCCGTGTTTTCGGAAATAGCTTCTGTCTGGGAAACAAAAATGAAAACAGGAAATTTGAATGTCTGTGCTTCACATTTTATTAATAGGCCGTGGCTGAGACATAACTTCATATTTGGATCTTTATACCTCCTTTTGTTGTTCTTTTCTCCACCCCCCCCCCCCCCCACACCCCCACACCCCCGGCATTGATTTATACGCTGGCTCGCACGCGGTCAACTGTGCTGATGACAGAAAACCTAAACATGCTTCGGCGACTTTACGTGTCCGCCGAAACTTTAAAGGATTTCCAAAATGCCAGAGAGCCATTCCTCAGTGACACTCTGAAACCCCGTGTGCTGTGGTTCTGAGATCTGTCCAAGCAATGTGCAACATTTCATGTCTCGTCTGCCTCTTGAATGTAATTTGATCACTAAAGCTTGAAATTCCTCACAGGTCAGCTAAAGTCAGGTCAGGTTGCAGGGAACTTGTCGGTCCACCGATTCCTCGCACACGGACGTCTGTGTTGAACCAGAACCAGAAGACACAAAGGGCTCCGAGTCTGGTCGGGGCTGTGTGAGACGCAAGGTCAGAGATCGACTGCATGCAGAAAAACATTTCTAAAACACACTTCTACAAAATGCATCATTTGAAACACAATGTTAAAAGCAAATGTGAATTAAAAAAAGAAAATGAATGTAACATCTAACTGTTGAAACCAGACCACTCTGCAGAACCTCACTGCTTCATGACCTAGAATGGTGCAACCACACAATCCCACTCCTCACACTCCCATTAATATGAGTTAACTTTAAAGCAAATCAATATTAAAGGCTTAGCACAGTCCAACAGCATGTCAGAGTTAAAAATGCAGCATGCAGCCACAAATCAAAGTTTGCATTTTCACAGCAGACCAGACTCCTAATGAAGTGTCAAAGAAGAAGAATCTTTCAATGACTGATGATTACATGGTAGAAGGTAATGTGACTATGTCTGCCCTGGGTTTTTCATTAGCTGTAGAGCAATGTCTACATTATTGTTAAAATGGTCCAAATTCTTTGCTATAAACCAGTTTAGATCCAGTCAGATCAACAGAGGTTCTCCCATTTGACTTTAGAACACTGTGGTCCGCAAAAGAGTTTCTTGTCAGTGACTGCAAGGTGACCAAATCATCAGCTCCCCCCACCGTGTCGAAAATTGGAACAAGCTGTTTGTATTGATAAGCTTTGCTCGTTACTAAACAAGGGACAAGTCTCTACTTTGGTCTGACATTGTTATAGAATTTGTGCGATTTGTTAACATCTTGTGGACCATTGACACAAATTAGCATCAAATCCATTCGAGCCTTAAAGGCGTGGTTGACTGAAAAAACTTTTTTTTCCCTGATTTTAATCGGTCACTGAGTTTTTCATGCAGGCTGAACATGAAAATAGTCTTCTACACGTCTCCTGCATTAGCTTCTGATAGAAAATAGAAGATGAAACTCTAGGATTTGCAAATCTGCACAGATCTGCATCACACTGCGATTTAGCATTCATCGACTTACTAGTCTTGACTTATGACAGGGAAGGCTGTTGTTGTTTTAACGCCCGGGAATCGGCAGAGAACATTTTAGCTAGTTTAAGCTAACTGTTAGCATTAGCAACACCACCACACGGCAGAAACTCCGCCGACTTGTGTTATTTCTGGAGATAAAACATCCATGTTGCAAATCAGTGTTAGAGTCACATTGCTGTCATCCAATCCAGGGCGAGATGTCCAAATATCAGGAAATAAGACTCCTAAACCTGCCGTCTGAAGCTCAGCTGTGATGTGGGACAATTTTAGGTCCGAGAAAATATGCACTAGTATAAACCCCCCCCCCCTAAAAATCATGAAAACCATTGGATTTTATTATTTTAACCATGTCTGATGATTATTTTTGTCAAATTGAAAAATCACAGGATCTATGATCTGTTTTTATGTGTTAAAATTAGCCATAAAAGGCTAAATGTATGTGTCTTTGTGTCTCTTTATGATCCTTAATGAATTTTTCATGGACTCAGAAGATCCTGGGACCTTGGATCTCTAAGGAAACGGATGAGTAATGCATTAGGCTGCTCTGCACCCAAACACCTGCTCAGCCAGGAGGAGGGACAAGGACACAAGTAGAGGACACTAATTTTTATTTAGTCCTATGAGTTTGAAATGTTCTAAATGGCTAAATTTGTGAATTTAATTTTTTTTCTTCCAAAATGTACTTTAGGCAAAACACAGTAAATATTTTGCTCAGTAAGTACCAGGCTTTACCATTTGTTGCTACCAAATAGAAGAATGTATTTTCTCACTGGTTGCAAAGCTCCACAAAACATTAATAAATGATCAAATATGACACATCGGAGCATTATGATACTGTGGCTGTGAGGCGGTGTAAGGGGCAGTGATGATGTGATGAGCGTATTCAGACCTTCTGTTTGTCTGCCTGATCATCTATAATGTATCAGTTACATCTGGCACTCAGACCCCTGCTAATGGGTTTGACCATAAGTGAACGAAGATTATCTTTCACACTTGGAGATTACTTCTGGTTTTTTTTTTTTTTTTTTTTTTGTAAAACAAAATCCCTCGTTGCTTTTTGGGTTCTGTTTCAGATGAGAAACTCGCCAATTGTGGGTTGTGGTTTCCTCGAGATATGTTTGTTATGTTGGTCAGTCAATTCTGGAGAGAATTTCCCAGAGAACAACTTAGGAAATGGAAGACAGAAAAAAGCAACGGAATGTTCAAAACAAAAGAAAAAAGAATTTTAGACATCTCGACGGTTATGCGGTCGTATATATGTTTCCCCCCAAAACGAGCTTCGTGATTGTTTTACAGGATTTAAAGAGACGTTTACAACTGGCTTACCCAGGAGATCAGATTACCACTCAGTGATGAGAACACGTTTGTTCTCACAGCTGTCATCAGACACCGAACAGAGGTCGCCAGCGCTGGTGAAGAGAAAATAAGTGTTGTGATTATTGGTTTTGTATGCTGAGCAAGTCTGAAAGGAGGCCGAGTTTTAATTGCATCTCTGATGGATGTCTCATTACTTTTTCCATATGCTAAGATTAATGACGGTGCTTGAGAGATTTTTTAAAATGATTTGATACCTTTTGGAACCGTCGCTAATTACTGCTGATTGTGACAGATTATAAGTAGGCTAATTTTTGGATTTTGAGGTGTTGTTGCTTCCTTCTTAAAGAACACGTTCAAAGGGTCATGTTAATAAGATGGAAGTTATGAAATGAAGCAACGACACTTAACTATTCAATAAAAGTATTCATGAGGCTTTGATAATAAACTGTGAAATTTTTTAATTTAAAAAAAGTGTCCAGTGCTCCTTGAAGAAATTCATATCAACCAGAGGTTTCAACTTATTTTGAAAAAATATGGAAGGATAGCTTTTTTAAAAATCCAATATTGATGAAGTATGAAATATTAGCTCCATCACTTTCGGATGGACTTAGTGTTTTCTAATGTTAAAGAGCAGCTTCACCAAGAAACCATTTTTTACTTATTAGTTTTGAAAACGAACGATCACTCCGAGTTTAACATGCAGGCTGAACGTGAAAATAGTCTTCTACCTTTTTTTCCCACTTTAGCTTCAGGTAGAAAATAGATGGAAAAACGCTCGGTTCAGAAAAGTCACTTCACAGTCATGGACTCACCCATCTTGGCTTGTAATAGAGAAGGCTGGTATTGTTTGAGTCCAGAAAACAGCAGAGAACGCCTCGACTAGAGGAAGCTAACAGTTAGCATTAGCAACTCCACCACACAGCAGAACTCCTCCAGGCTTGTGATGTTTGTGGAGATAAAACATCAACCCTGAAGAGCAAACTGAGTCAGTGGTAGAGTTGCGCTGCTGTTAGCCAGTCAGAAGCGAGACGTCCAAATATCATGAAACAGGACTCCAAATCCTGTCGTCTGAAGCTACTTTCTCCTCCAGCTGACGTCTACATCCTCAAACAGGCACGCCAGAGCTTTTTTCCACCCAGAGAATGACTTACAAGGCATTCATTCCTACAAGAGATCTCTGCAAATGTATTAAAAATATGAGTAAACTTGACCTTAATGAGTTAATAAGGCCATTTTCTGTTGTGTTGGCTCCAATAATTATTTTTGTTCTAGGAGAAAATCTTGTGGTGATGCGCATGTGCATCTGAGCTTTTTCCCCCCTAGAGCACGACATACATTCATTTATAGACCACTGCAAATGTATTAAAATATGACTAAATTTTACCTTTAAAATTTGTCCTTTTATGAGATATTTTTCTCCCATCATGTTTGACTTCAACAAGCACATGTTTGAGTTAACAGCTCTCCTTATTAGTCACACCTGTCTATAATCACCATTCAGCACACCTGTCCCTTCTCTCTCCCTTCACCTCTTTAGTCCCATTTGAACTCCTCACCTGTCACACCTCGCTGTTGATTGTCTGTGGTAGTTTTTGTCTCTAAAGCTGTGGAGTATTACCTGTATTTAGTTATTAACACGTTTAAGTTAAGTTATCTGGCTTTTCTGCATTTGGTCACCTCCATGAATCCTGACAGATTAGTTAGTACTCAGAGTGTGGCTCAGTGAGGACTCCTGACCAGTCTCACACACCAAATATGAGTTCAAATTAAGTGAGTTACAACTCTCTTTGGGCTGCTAGGGTTAATTAGTTCAGGCAGCCATCTTGGAGGATAAAATGCAGCTTGCCCGTTTGACTTGCAGCACAAGCTACAGAGCGAATGCTGACCTAAACCACACAGGAAGTGCTGCCCTTTCTCCCACACATTCTCACTGATCCTCCATTCTCAAAGATTAAACCACTCCCTGTCGAGAAAACCCCAGAGCTCTTTAGGCTCCACGAATCAAACGGCTTCCATATGAACAGCAGGGCGAGGAAAACCACAACAATGGCAGGAATATTAAACTCAGAGTTGGCTTTAAAGTGCTGATCTCAGCAGATCATAGGAGGACTGCGTTACTGCTGAGTCATGAAATATAAAAGTAGGGAACACACACACGGATTTATGGACCGATTAATAAGAAAACAGAAGAGTTCTGTGTCCTCTAATCTGGTTTAAAACGCATGGATGAAACCAACGGATTTTCTTCTCAGTTTGTGAAATTAGTATCAGCCTCCCATGAAATACAGGAGAGTTTTATCTGTGTTCATCAGGTAAACAAGAAGCCCATTTACAGCTTATTTATCCCAAACAGAGCTGAACAAGGCTTGCAGTACAAACAGCTGGCAAACATCGAGAGAGAATTTGGCACCACTTTACTGATTATCAGTGTGAAAAAGCTCGGAGGACGGTGGGTGGTCGGGGAAAAGTCCTCCCTTCTCCTGTTGCCCCTCAGAGGTGAGTCAGGCACACACGGACGAAGAAAAGCGGGCTTGCTGCAGCGTTACTAAGCAGCGGCAGTCCATGTCTGGTTTCAGCGAGTGTTAAAACACCACTAGATAACTTGTCATTCAGTTGAAGAAACAGACAGGTGCAGTTTTTTTCCTTTTCTGTTGTTCAGAGGCAGCTCAGCTGGGGATTAGGGCTTCGCTTTAATGAGAAGCAAATGTTTGGTCGATCGATTCTCCCTGTTTTAGGATTCAAACCAACAAGACGATGCATCTGAAACACAGCTTTCTCGTATTTTAGAATTCATCTTCTGCCAAAAACACATTTAACAACCAGAACGGACTTTTCTGTTTTACGGACAGAACTCGCCAATTGAACTTTATTGTCTTCTTAATTGTGTTGAGCTTTAATCTCTTCCAGATGGGGAAACGTGGTGGTAAAACTACCAAAAACTACATCAAAGGCCCACAGCTTCAATAGCTCTAGTTCGTGTTTCTTGTTCATTTATGACACAGAAAAATCCAAAGAAAATTCCAAGCACATAAAATAAGATCCATGGAGTCTAAACAGTTGATCTGTGTTCTTCTTTTGTTTCTCTTGGAGCTGATTGGTCTCCTGCGACCGGTTTTCTACTGAAAGTTCAAAAGTTTAAGACTTTTTGAAAAGACAACAAGGACAGTTTGCAAGAACACTGAAGATTCTAAGAAAATGAATAAAAGTAAAAATGAGCATGTTAACATAATTAGTGAAAAAAAAAACATTTGATCACATTCTGATGTTATTACTTTATTATCAATAGTTTTAAATATTATTTATGTTATTTTTTTAGTCCTTATTGCCCCAAGGAAATTTAAAATGCATAAAAGAAAAAAAATAATTTCTAAAGAGAAACAAATGACACATCTTTTTCTTTTTTTATTGACACAAAAAACAATCAATACAAGTGATTCTAACATTTACAACAGGACCATCACTAATTACACTGTAAAAAATCATGGATTTTACAGTAAAATGTCAGCAACTGATGCTGCAGAAAATCCACCTTAAAATAACGGCGGAAACATTAAGACAAAATAAATCAGAGGGAAAAAAGATAAATAATAAGAACAATCTAGTTTAGTTTCCTCTTTTAAAACTTTTCAGGAGAAATAAAAATAATTTGTTTCAGAATGTGTTATCTTTTGTGCACAGAGCTAAAATTGTCACGATCTGTTTTCCTTGTGTTCTTGTTTTTTACTCCTCAGATCCCCAGTGACCACGCCCACCTGTTTCAGCTCACCTGTTCCTTATCTGTAGTCATCAGTCACATCTTGTCAGATTCTCCTGTTTAACCCCTCTTGTATCCTGTTTTAGTTCATGTTCATCCTGTGGTGTCACATGAAATCCTGATCATGACAAAAAGAAGTTTTGGAATCTGAAGAGAAAAAGATGTTTTTTTACTGCAGAAATAAGGATGTTTGAATTAAAAGTTTGTATATATATAAGGTTAAAGATTCTTTACTGTCACATCACATATTTCATTTTGTGATACAACACAAAATGGAGCTTCAAGTCAGATGTGGGAATTGTGGCATCAACAAGTCATCTCCATGCTGAACCATGGTTCATTCACTGTGCTGATTGAAATCACCTGGTTTAGTTACTGAGCTGAAGAAAAAACATGGCGTGGAGATGACTTGTTGATGACATAATTCCCCATCTCTGCTTCAAGGTCCCAGATTAAACTCAAAGACAGCAAGGCTAGACCAAGAGGCATAGATAAACTAGTTGATTTTTCTTCTCTGGATGTGTAAATATACAGTTATTGTGCAAAGATCACTTATTTATTTGTTTTGGAGGCCTGTGAGCCGCAGTGTTTTGTTGAACAGTCTCACCACCTCAGGGTCAACGCTGTTCCTCAGCTGGGTGGTTCGGCCTCCTGCCAGAGGGAATTGTGAGAAATATTATGACAAATAAAACCAAATGTATTTTCCAAACACAATGCAATCCAGCCTATCTTTAGTTTTATGTATTGACACAAATCAACCCAAAAAATTGTGACGTGAGCACACTTTCCAAAAAGCCAGTATTAGTTTCCATTTCAGGTCTTGGATATGAAATAATGTTATCCGACAGAATCAGGGTTGGACGTAATCTTCTGTTGGACAGATGAGCAAAGAGAACCCACCACCAGTCATAAAATAAGTGAGCGATGAGACAATAGTGTGTTTTTATGGTGCGAGCCTCAGCAGACGAAGTGATTCACGTAGGTCTGAGTTGTCCTCAGAGGAAAACTCAGCGATGTCTCATTTCAGATCGAGAGCGAGAGGAGCAATAAACCTGACTGCTGCTGCGGGGCGGTTCTGATTGCCTTTCTAAATGTTGGATCAGAAAATGGGTCAGATGAAAACAACTCTGTCTGATTCAAATAGAGGAAGAATTTTGATTTCTTATTCAGTTTCTGTTTATGATGCTGCAAAAGACTAAAAACTAGGATTTTTTATTTTTATTTTTAAAATAGCTGGTATTAATTTGGATGTTTTATTGTTGCTTTGGCTGAAATATAAGACTGTGTCGGAAGCAGTGCTAAACAACAACGTCATTTTCCCTAAATACATCTCAAACAGCACTTAGAATCTCACTCAGCCCTTTGGGGCTTCGCCATACAGACGTGAAACTATTTAAATTGACAGCAAATTAGTAAAATGTTTGATTAAAAACTCACTGCAGCCAAATACCAAAGCACACTTGAGTCTGAGTGGCTTTTTAACACTTAGACAGGCGGTCATACAGCTACTTTAGCTGTCTGAACATTTATATCATAGAGGTTTTTGCTGTATGACAGCATAATAAACATGACTTATTTGCTGGGAATTACTCAGCAGATGCAGAATGGGTCGTGGTGCAAAGAAGCAGCAGCCTCAGTAACTTTTCAGAGGGATTGGCAACAGTAATGGCCGTTTAATCTGAGGGGGTTTGTTGGTCCTGACCAAGCCCCCACAATGCGGGTCTGAAATTGAGGCCAACGCTGAAGTGAAATAAATTGCAGTTCCACCCTCATCCACTGGGGGCTGGTGTCAGAAGCGAGCAAATCCTCATTGACTTCCATGTTAAAAATACCGATTTCACAGCAGAAATAAACATGTTTACAGCCTGGTTCCAAAACATGTTTTTGGTTTAATTGATCTAGTTTACACTCGTGACAACTCTGAGGGGGGTGAATTTTTTTGTCACTCTTCTGTTTAAGTGTATTAAATGCCTAAGATTCTGAGCATCAGACCCACGTGACTACAGAGCTAGGTCCATGGAAAGGCCTCAGTAGTCTCAGTCTGAGCCTCGGTCTCGCCTGAAAACTGTTCCGCGATTTTTAGTCTCTGAACTTTTTTACATTAGATTTTATAAAATAACAGGACACAAAGTGTCGGTACATTTAAAAAATAACTTAAAATAATAAAAGGGGCCGAGAGAGCTGAAGAGTGAGTGGAACATTGGGTTGTGAAGGAAGAACAGAGTTGTCAACAGTGTTATGGCTATCGATAAATTATATCAACAACACATTAGCTTTAAAGGTCAGGGATATGTTTATCCTGTTTGCCTGAAAATAAATCTGTCCTAAAGGCCAAATTCAAAAGCAGTGAGACTCCCACCTAGAAGTCTTTCACTGCTTTTGGAGCTGGCCATTAAGACAATAGGCAATATTAGTTAAAAATATCATTTCCCCTATTTGTGAGATGAACTTTGTCTGACAAAAATATCCCTGGACTGTCATGTCTGATGTGAGGATGCACAACAACTGCAGCATTTAAGCTAGAAATAAATGTAGCCATAACACTGTTGACAAACCTCATGACCTTCTCAATTTCAGCAGGTTTTACACCTGCCCTCCATCTACACCTTTGGATGATGGATGACATGATGATCGTCATATGAGGGTGTAGAAGGTGAAGCCAGTGCAGGTCCTCCTTCATCATGTTGACCAGCTTCACACTGCTGACCACCCCCATGTAATTGCCGCCACAGTGGATGAGAAGGACATCAGGAGCTGCTCTTCCTCCCAGGGAGTGGAAAAAGAAGGGGAGAAGGTCTTTCCACCTCAGTCCGCCCCAACCGAACAAGGAGACACGGACGTCAGGGAGGCCAAGTTTGTCTCCGAGGGTCTTTGCAGCTCTCTGGGCACCACGCCTCACTTAGCTGTCTCCAATAATCCAAATGGCTATGGAGAAAAAAATAACAGTTTTGGCCTAGCTGTTTAAAGTACAAAACCATACATGAAGTGGTCAAAGTTAAAGTTAAAGTCCAATTAGTTGTCACACACACTGTGGGTGTGCGAAATTTGTTCTCCGCATTTGACCCATCCACTGGGGGAGCGGTGAGCTGCAGACATAGCCGCGCTCGGGAACCATTTGGTGGTATAACCCCCCCAATCAAACCCCCTTAATGCTGAGAGTCAAGCAGGGAGGCATTGGGTCCCATTTTTTCAAAGTCTTTGGTATGACCGGACCAGGAATCGAACCCTGATCTCCCAGTCTCAGGGCGGACACTCTACCACTAGGTCACTGAGCTGGTTGTGACAGGTACTTGGTACTTACACTTGCTGCTTTGTGTAGCCGACGTTGAAGACACACAGGCTGCCATGGTGACCTTTTAACAGATTTAAGAAAAAAATGTAATAAAAGAATGAAACTTAAAAACTCCCAGACCTCATTTCATGATTGCTAATCAGCTATGGCTGATTTATTGTTTGGATCACAGTGAGTTACACTAATTCTAATATATTTTTATTTCTATTTTACATACATACTTTTTAATTATTATTTTCACATGACTGTTATCTGGCTCTCTTGTTCTGGTTCTCATGATAATTCCATTTCTTCCAGTAAGTTATCTCGTGCTGACTTCATCTGTATAATGTCTCTTTACTTGTGGTGAATTATACTGAGTCCAGAATAAAGGCTACTTGGCTTTACAAGATACAAACAAGTATTAAGTTTTAGAAATAACTGAAATTTATTTAGCCTGCTAATTTATCTCAAATACTAATAACTACCATATTTTCCGGACTATAAGTCGCATTTTTTTTTCATAGTCTGGCCGGTCCTGCGATTTATACTCCGTAGCGAACATCGACATACATATATGAACAATAAGTTTCCATAGACTCCAATAGTAAGTTTTTGTACTAAAATGGGAGGTGGCCACCACCGTCATTTTGACCGTGTCACAGGTTCCGTCAAGCCCAGACAATTCCATAAAAGGGAAGAGAGGTGGAGCTGAGGGTGGGGCTGTAAGGCTGGGATCAACTGACGACACCCGGTCGAACTAGCTACAAGCTAACCTGAAGCTAACCGAAAACTAATGCGGAGGTGGGAGCTAAGCTAACGGAGGTAGCAACCTAGCTACAACTGGAGTTAACTGTGCACAACACCAGAGCTTCTGAGTCAGAGATACGCCGGGCTGACCGCTGGGTAAAACCGGGTGGAACACAGAGGTCTCCAAGACCTCCACAGAGGTCTCCGAGACCTCCACAAGCCGGCAGCCGCACAGCAGACAAGCGCCGCTGCGATCTGAGATGCACAGAGCTGACGCTGGGAAGAACCGGGTGGAAAGGTTTCCATCCCAGAGCTTCACAAGCTGTCAGCCCACGCAGCACACAGAATCCGCGATCAGACAGAGATGCGCCGAGCTGCTGGGAGAACCAGCCATCAGCCCGCGCAGCACACAGAAGCCGCGATCAGACAGAGATGCGCCGAGCTGCGGGGAGGGGAGAACGGGTGGAAAACAGAGGTCTCCCGAGAGCTCCACAAGCCGATAGTCG
Source organism: Nothobranchius furzeri (assembly GCF_043380555.1). Taxonomy (NCBI): domain Eukaryota; kingdom Metazoa; phylum Chordata; class Actinopteri; order Cyprinodontiformes; family Nothobranchiidae; genus Nothobranchius; species Nothobranchius furzeri. Next base: position 57,365,923 of record NC_091746.1, read on the forward strand.
GAACCCAGCTCCACCAACATGTTATATTTCAACCCATTTTCTAAAGTGCAGAATTATGTTAAATGCACTGGGTTTTATCCTATTACATTTAAATGTCATGGTTAAACAGTACATGTTAAAATCTAAGCTCAGCTCGGCAGTGACCTACAATACATAAATATAATTTTACTTACAGAAAAAAATGAAGTGGAGACTCCTTGGACGCTCTATTTGTGCAATTAATGCCACAGCAAGTGATTTTGTCCAACAATTGCACAAAAAATATCCAAAACAGAATACACAAACACAGAGACTCAAAATCCCGGAGCAGTTTCCAAGCCAGACCGACGCTCTACTGAGGTCTTTCCACAGAGCTAGCACTGTGGTCACGTGGGTCAGATGTTCATTAATTATACAGAATTTTAGGCTTTTAATACACTTAAACAGAAGAGGGAGAAAAAAATTCACCCCCCTCAGAGTTGTCATGAGTGTAAACTAGATCATTTAAACAAAAAACATGTTTTAGTACCAGGCTGTAAACATGTTTATTTCTGCTGTGAAATTGGTATTTTTAACATGGGAGTCAATGAGGATTTGCTCGCTTCTGACACCAGCCTCCAGCGGATGAGGGTGGAACTGCAATGTTTGGTACTTCCGGGTTGAGACCAATTTCTGAGCCGCATTGTGGGGGCTTGGTAGCGACTTATATACCAAATTATGTAGGCTATACCACGCTGCTGCTGCGGGCCGGCTCCGTACCATGAATGAGCTCCCCTGCCCCGCTGGGAACTAAAAGCACACAGCCATCACTGCGGGCTGGATCCGGCCCAGGTTTCAGCTCCTCTGCCCCGCCATCACCTGCTGCAGCCTATGGCTCTGACCCAGGAATGAGCTCCCCTGTCCCGCTGGGAGGGTTTCTAACACCGCCATCCTCTGCTGGAGACCGTGGCACGCTGCTGCGCCAGCGTTGTTTATTCTGTTATTGTTACCGGTACTTGTCTTGCAATGGGCAGCAGTAGCTCAGGTGGTAGAGTGGGTAGCCTCATGATCGGAGGGTCATGGGTTCGATTCCAGCTCCTGCCAGGGGTATCCTGCTGTTGTGTCCTTGGGCAAGACACTTCACCCAACTTGCCTGTGTTAGTGGTGGTCAGAGGGGCCGACGGCACCAAATGGCAGCCTCGCCTCTGTCAGACCTCCCCAGGGCGGCTGTGGCCACAAGCAGCTTACCATCACTAGCAGTGTGAGAGTGTGTGAAAAGTGTCTTTTGGTGTCTAGAAAAGCGCTATAAAAGTTCAATGCATTATTATTATTAATGTGAAATGCTTGGTCTCAGATTTTGTAAGAAAAATAATAATATTTACCCCCCAAAATGCGACTTTTATAGTCCAGTGCGACATATATGTTTTTTTCTTCTTCATTATACATTTTTTGGCTGGTGCGACTTGTACTCCGGAGCGACTTATAGTTCGGAAAATTCGGTACGTTAAAAATATTGAAAACTTGCTCAAAGCAAAATATATTTTCATTAAGGAAATAACATAAACTTACCAATTTAATACTTTTTTATTCACAGAAAGATAGTTTTCATGAAAAAGCGCAGCAAACCTTCAAACAAACTCCGTGTGAGCTTCAGGTCGCTGGTGTTCCATAGAGTTAGCTCCAGTTGTAGCTAGGTAGCTATCTCCATTAGCTTAGCTACCACCTCCACGTTACCTTTGGGTTAACTTCAGGTTAGCTTGTGGCTAGTTCGACCAGGTGTCGTCATTTGATCCCAGCCTTACAGCCCCACCCTATTCCCTTTTGTGGAATTGTCTGGGCTTGACAGAACCTGTGACACAGTCAAAATGGCGGTGGTGGCCACCTCCCATTTTTCCTCAAAAACGTGTTATTGGAGCCTATGGAAACCCATTGTCCATATACACTCAACAAAAATATAAATGCAACACCTTTATTTCTGCTCCGATTTTTCATGAGATGGACTTAAAGATCTAAAATTCATTCCAGATACACAATATTACCATTTCTCTCAAACATTGTTCACAAATCAGTCTAATTGTGTGACAGTAAGCACCTGTGCTTTGCTGAGATAAGCCATCCCACCTCACAGGTGTGCCACATCAAGATGCTGATCCGACATCATGAGTAGTGCACAGGTGTACCTTATACTGCCCACAATAAAAGGCCACCCTGGAATATGCAGTTTTTTACTTTATTGGGGATCTGAGGACTCAGAACCAGTCAGTATCTGGTGTGACCACCATTTGCCTCATGCAGTGCAACACATCTTCTTCGCATAGAGTTTATCAGATTGTCAATTGTGGCCTGTGGAATGTTGGTCCACTCCTCTTCAATGGCTGTGCAAAGTTGTTGGATATTAGTGGGAATTGGTACACGCTGTCGTATATGCCGGTCAAGCACATCCCAAACATGCTCAACGGGTGACATGTCCAGTGAGCATGCTGGCCATGCAAGAACTGGGATATTTTCAGCTTCCAAGAATTGTGTACAGATCCTTGCAACATGGGGCCGTGCATTATCTTGCTGAAACATGAGGTGATGTTCATGGATGTACGCCACAACAATGGGCCTCAGAATCTCATCACGGTATCTCTGTGCATTCAAAATGCTATCAATAAAATGCACCTGTGTTCTTCGTCCATAACAGATGCCTGCCCATACCACAACCCCACCACCACCATGGGCCACTTGATCCACAACATTGACATCAGCAAAGCGCTCACCCACACAATGCTAAATACATAAACACATAAACAATGCCACACACGCTGTCTGCCATCTGCCCTGAATAGGGATGGGTACCATTGACATTTGAGTCGATCCGGTGCTAATTCCCGGTACCTACGAATCGATACCGGTACTTAACGGTACCAATTTTTGATACTTTTGAGTGTTTATTATTTTAATTCTCTTTTATAATTAAATATATATTTTTCTCAATATATAACAATATTTTATAAATATCACAATAAATAATATTCAACTGTTTGTATTAACATCGTCCTTGTAGTTTTATAAGCTGATAATTAAACTGAAGCAAACATCTTTACTGTGAACTAAATTTACTGCGTCTCTTCATTCCTTTTGCAGTCTTTTTTCATTTTATTTTTTCTACTCGGTAGTTAGAATTTCCGAGGAGAAAACGAACGCACCATTAGCTGATAACAATGGGGGCAATGGAAGCTAACACATCAAGCTAACGTTATCTTTAACAGTTTATTTAACTGCTGGAGCAGATTAAAACGATGATGCCTCACACTTAGATCGTTGTCGCTGGTTTCATCTTCACCCAATCACCCGTCGCATTTAGTAAAGTGAAGCCAAACTTTAGAGCACGTTCATGTTCTAGTCGGAAATTCGGAGTTCCGAGGAGAAAGCGAACACACCATTAGCGAAACGGAAGCTAACATATCAAGGTAACGTTATCTTAAACATTTTATTTACCTACCGAAGCAGATTAAGATGAGGATGTCTCACTTAGATCGTTGTCTGTCACTGGTTTCATCATCACCCAGTTACCCATCACATTTAGTGAAGTGGACCCAAGCGTTAGCGTGCGTTCTTTACCCATGCTGCTCTGTTTACAACTCGCTTGCAGGGACCGATGACATAACGCTCTTGCGCATGCGCAGCTGTCTTGGCAAGTTCTCGTTATGAAGGACGGGTACCGAAACAAGGCACCGTTTGAAACGACGTGAATCTGTGCTCAGTCGGTACTATGGAATTCGGTCGGTACCTTAAAAAGTACCGAATTCGGTACCCATCCCTAGCCCTGAGCAATGTAAACTGATATTCATCCGTGAAGAGAACACCTCTCCAACGTGCCAGACGCCATCGAATGTGAGCATTTGCCCACTCAGGTCTGTTACAGCGACGAGCTGGAGTCAGGTCAAGACCCCGATGAGGACGACGAGCATGCAGTTGAGCTTCCCTGAGACAGTTTCTGACAGTTTGCGCAGAAATTGTTTGGTTATGCAAACCAATTGTTTCAGCAGCTGTTTGAGTGGCTGATCTCAGACAATCATGGAGGTAAACCTGCTGGATGTGGAGGTCCTGGGCTGGTGTGGTTACACGTCATTTGTGGTTGTGAGGCCGGTTGGATGTACTGCCATATTCTCTGAAACGCCTTTGGAGACTGCTTATGTGGAGAAATGAACATTCAATGCACGAGCAACAGATCTGGTTGACATTCCTGCTGTCAGCATGCCAATTGCACACTCCCTCAATGTTTGTGGCATCTGTGGCATTTTTCTGTGAGACAAAACTGCACATTCCAGGGTGGCCTTTTATTGTGAGCAGTATAAGGTACACCTGTGCACTACTCATGATGTCGGATCAGCATCGTGATGTGGCACACCTGTGAGGTGGGATGGATTATCTCAGCAAAGCAGAAGTGCTCACTATCACATATTTAGACTGATTTGTGAACAATGTTTGAGAAAAAAAAATATGTATATCAATGGTGCTGACCCTTTGGGGAGACACAGATTAAATGATTCTCTACCTAAATGTGTTCAAACACAAAATGGTCAAGGTGGTGAAGAACTGCTGCCTTGACTTGTGTGTGTGTGTGTGTGTGTGTGTGTGTGTGTGTGTGTGTGTGTGTGTGTGTTGGTCTATACATCAAAGTGAGGACCAAAACAAGCTTTTTTTTACCAGCAAAGTGAGGACATTTTGCTGGTCCTCACTTTGAGACAATGTCACAGAGCTCTACTGGTTACTTTTAGAGGTATGGTGTGAATTTTAGTTAGGGTTAGGATTAAACTGGTTATGGTAAGAGGTGGGGTTAGGATTAGGCACAATCCAGTCACTAAAATTAATGGAAGTAAATGACGGTCCTCACAATGAATGCTAGACTAGAGTGTTTGTGTGGTGCTTTTTTGTCAATCCTTGAATGAGACATGTGGAAAAACAAGAAAGAACAAGCATCAGAGGTAATGCATATTTTATCTGATGTGTCAGGAACATGAATACCACTGCATCCTGTTTCTAAATTATACATTAAAGCTCTCATTCACTCTTTACTTCACTAAATCTGCTGTAGCCTCTACTGTAAATTAATGTTTGTGGGAAGAAGCTCTGGAGCTCCTGGGGGCAAGAAAACAGCAGGATTTGGTGTCTTACTCATTAATATTCATAATATTTGAACATCTCGCCATTGATTGGCTAACAAGAACACCATTCTTCCACTGCCTCTGTTTGCTCTGCAAGCTTTATTTTATCTCCACATATAACACAAACTTGAAGGTTGTGTATTTGCTAACGCTAACGGTTGGCTTCCACTAGCCAAGATGTGCTTCACTCTGTCTTTGGCTACTGCAGGAAATAGGGGTAGAAGACTCTTTTCACTTTTAGCATTCATGAGAAGCTCAGAGTGACTTGTCATATTTCAATAAGAACAAGTAAATAGTGGTTACTCAGTAAACCTCCTCTTTAATATTTCAAAAACTATTATCTCTACTGCCTCTGAAAACATACATACGTTTTCTCAGTGTTTGGTTTTAAGAATCATGTGCCTCATACAAGACATTTGAAAAAGTCATTTGTGACATCACAAACAAGAAAATTAGTGTAGAACCAACTCCCACGTGCAGGAGAGACTCCAAGCCCATCCGGGATATCAGAGCTTCTCAGCTTATAGCAGTCTGAGCAGGGGATGGGTGGGCGCAGCCAGCTCCAACTTGTATTGTTAAAGTGACAGAGCCCTGAAACAGCTCATTCCGGAAGGTACTAAAAATGTCAAGATTAAAACTCATGAAATTCCTTTGTGTGCGAGGGGTTTTAGTGCAATAAACATCTGCCAGTCGTTACTCAAGAAAAAAAAGTCAAATGTCTCATTTAAAATAAACAAAAGTAACAAATATGTTTTCATACTTTAAACAAACACAAATCACAAAAGTAACTGCAATAATTTTGCGTAATTGCATTGATTTACATTAGTTTATTTTGTGCATTTGCATGTGCCTGTGCAGGTTTACTGCAAAAATCAAATCAGTCAACATCATACATGTTCATTTTATGACTCCATTGTCCCTGCGATGGATGTGAAGCATACAACACTCTTCTTGTTGCCAAATGTCTGGCTGCAAGATTCCAAAATCATCCAACATGAGGTGAAACACCCTCACCGTTCCTCTTGTTCTCTCATGCAAGGCTTCATAGAGAAAATAGTGCTGATTTGTTCTAAATGATTTACAATCCAGATGATTAAATCTTCATTCCACCCTGATGTTGTCATCATCAAGGAGAAGGCAGGGGCTGAGTCAGCAATCCTCAAGGTTAGAAATTTGTTTCCTGAATTTTCCCAAAACACGGTGCTTAAAAACCCTGGTGGAACCAACTCTTTACATGTCAGATAAACTGGAGAGAGAAAACAAATGCTTTCTTTATCATGTGAGTTGCAAAATGTGTTTTGAAGGTATTTGCATTGTGAATTTAAATGCCCAGCCTGAAAGAATAAAGTTATTTTTGACTCTTATTAAAATGCAAGTTTGACTCTGTGTTCTACAAACTGTTTATAAAGAAAAATGCATCTTTGTTTCAGTTTCATTATTTGACACAACTGAATATGAATGATCTCAGCTGTTGCACTTTGGCACGAGCATGTCTGTCAAACATAAATATAAAAACCAGCTCATTCATGTCACAAGACAACACTCTAAAAAAGAAATCCACTAATAAAAAGTACAAAGCATGTTTGCATTTGGCCCAAATTCCCTTAAAAGGCTTAATTTAAAAAAGAAAAATAATTTTTTCAGGAAAATTCTGAATCCACCGGCTGAGAGGCATAAAACTGATGCAAAAAATAAAAATTTGCCTCCTCACAGATTTCTTCTGTTGGCTGCCGTCGGCGAAACTGTAGTTACAAACAGGTAAACAAAACTGTTTCTGTGTTTAAAAAAGAACGAAAGCATGGATTTAGAAAGACACAGCAAGAACACACCTAAGATGTTCAAAGAAACCATCTTCGCTTCTGTTTAAGATGCCGGGACGAAAACACCACACCCACAAGCCTACAGCTGAAAACACCGATCCGGACCAAGACAGCACAAAATATAATAGAAAGAGCACAGAGAGCACTGCTCAAGGAGAGGATAAGGAACGTCATAACCAAACAGAGGCGTGTGGAGGACGACCTGGAAAGAGGACACCTGGACTTGAAAAGGAATTACAAACTTGATAAACAAATGGAGGAACTAATTAAAGGACACATGATGGAAAAACAGGAAAAAGAGTTCATAAAAGTAAAAGAAAGACACATAAAGAAGTTAAACAGACTCATAAACAAGAAAAAGAGGGGAGAAATACAAGGCAACTCCACACCAAACTCATGGGTATGTAACATTTCACAATACAAACTAACAGAAGCAGAAGAAAGCATATTAAAGAAAGGTTTAAACTTTGCAGTCACACCAAAAGAAATACCATATGATGAATTTATTGTAGCAACAGAACTAGCATGTCAACAGATCACAGATGAGGGAAAGAAAGCAGAACTCAGAAATAACATAGTTGGGATATTAAAAAACAGCCAAATTCAACACAGCAATATTACAAAAGAAGAACAATCAGCCATGACAGCTTTAACCAAAAATGAACAGATAATTATTCTACCGGCAGATAAAGGAAGAACCACAGTAGTTATGGACAGAGAAAAATATAAACAACAGATGAAACAGATGCTAGAGGACAAAAATACATATGAAATACTTAAAAAAGATCCAACAGAAAACATTAAGAAAAACATGAAAAAATTACTGAAGCCACTGCACGAAAAAGGCAAAATAACAGAAAAAATGTACAAACACTGGATTCCTACAGCAAACATAACACCAAGAATATATGGAACACCAAAAATACATAAACAAAACACCCCACTTAGACCAATAGTTGACAGCATAGGTACACCAACATACAACATGGCAAAAGATATCAGTAGAATCATCAGCCCCTTATTAGGAAATACAGACCAACACTGCAAAAATAGTATAGAATTGGCAAAAGAACTAAAGGAAATTACAATAGAAGACAACGACATACTCATCTCACATGACGTCACATCTCTGTTCACAAAAACACCAACCCAAAAAACCATAGACATAGTAGTTAACAGAATCAGACAAGACAAAACTCTACACAAAAGAACAAACCTCACAGCAGATGACATAGCACAACTGATAGGACTGGTAGCTAACTCCACTTACTTCACATACGATAACACAATATACAAACAACTGGAAGGCTTCGCCATGGGTAACCCGTTATCAGCCACCCTGTGCAAGTTTTTCATGGAAGACCTGGAACAAAAAGCCATAGCCACCGCCCCCCCCAAACTGCAAAATAAAACTATGGAAACGCTACGTGGATGACATACTAGAAATCATACCAAAAGGTCAAACAGAAACACTAACACAACACTTAAACAATATTGATGACACGGGCAACATAAAATTCACTTATGAGTTAGAAACAGAAGGCAGCATAGCCTTTATGGACATGAAAATCACCAGACAGACCGACGGGACCCTAAACATAAACACATACAGGACACCAACACACACAGACCAATATTTATTATGGACATCAGAACACCCCACCATACACAAAATGTCAGTAATCAGAACATTATATCACCGAGCAAACATAATAACAGAAGAGAGAGACCGTAAACAGGAGGACAAACACATACAACACGCTTTAAAGACCTGCGCATACCCGACATGGGCAATAAACAAAGGAAAACAACAAACAAAAACAGAAAGCAAAGAACAACCCAAAAAAAGAACCAGAAACCCAGAAAGACAAGAACCAAAACCAGTGATAACCCTACCATACATCAGAGGCATAACGGAAAAAATAAGAGCAACAATGAAAAAACACAACATAAACACACCAACAAAGCCATACACAACAGTTAGAAACAGACTAGTGCACCCAAAAGACAAAATATCAGCTGGACAAAAATGTGGAGTCATCTACGAAATCCCATGCAAAATATGCAATAAAACATACATAGGAGAAACCGGACGCCCACTCAATACACGGACAATAGAACACAGAAAGGAGTGCGAGAAAGAGGCAAATCGTAAACACACAAGATCAGCAAAAGAAGAAGCAGAAAGTACAATAAAAAAGTCAGCCGTAACAGATCATTGCTTAAGAGAAAACCATATAATGGACTGGGACAGCACACGGATCATAACCACCGAACAACAAAAATACAAAAGATGGATCAAGGAAGCAATCGAGATAAGGAGATGTGGATGTGGGACCATGAACAGGGACGACGGAGTTTACACGCTGGACCACGCATGGGACTGCATCGTCGGAGAGGGGAGAGCAGGCAGTAGAGGGCGACAACGTCCTCTGCTGCCCGCAGATAAACGGAGAAGGAAGTGACGCGCCACCATCAGCGTCAGCCTGAAGAAGCCGGCAGCCGTCGGCGAAACTGTAGCTACAAACAGGTAAACAAAACTGTTTCTGTGTTTAAAAAAGAACGAAAGCAGGGAACTGTTGCCGTTGGTTGGAATAGCAACAATTTTTTCAGCTTGTCGTTGTTCTTTCAGTTAAAGAGTTTTAGATCAGGATTGGCCACTCCGTCACTTTCTCTGGAACGCTTTGAACTGGCGTTAGAGATGACGTGGCATAATTTTATACTTCAGATGTTATGGTTTATTGTCGAATGAAAAATTACCAAACACCATCAAAACCACGCCTCTGTCAGATCTGTAAAATTCTGATTGGATCAGTGAAAGTAATGTGTTATGTCTTTTTTAACGCTACGTGAAATGAGTCCTGTTGGAACCCTTAAAGTCACAGTACCTTTATATTCTATAGGATTATAATAAGGTAATTAATATTTTGATTTCACAGATTGGTCACATCTTATTTATTGACCAACACTTAGCTTTATTAAAAATAGAGTTCTTTGATCTAATAAAAGAAAAGAAAAGAGTCTTCATCTTCTGTCTTCATTGCTGGAACGTAAACAGTTTAGAAGCGAATGCATGACCTTGAGGCTGTTTCATGCACTCTGGCGCTGTGTCAAAGGGAACTGTGGTTAGAGGATAAATAACCTTGAGGAATGGCTCCTTCATCACGTTATACCCCACACGCTCACACGAACGCTACAGTAACAGCATATATGAAATACCCAGTGGAGCATGATCTGGCTTTTTTGTCTTTAGAAACTGAAATATGCGTTTAGTTGTCAGCTGTCAAAAAACAGATCTAAATAGCAGCAAAATAAAATCTGTCAGCATGGTTAACAGAGCTGTAGGCTGAACAAGTAGATGAAAGAAGGGCAGACAATGTAAAATTGTAAAGGTTTCCAGCTAATAAAATATACCGAAGGGAATGATTAATGGCCAATTCTAGTGGACAAACCACCCACATAGCAGTAGACAAAGTCTTATGACAGAAAAAAAAGGAAAATATCTGCTCCACATGTCCAGACACGAACAAGTCATAGCAATCTAAAGGCTTATGAACTTTTTCATATGATTATGCGCGACTGCGGGGACGAGAAGCTGGACGGGGGAAAATCAACCGGCTGAGCAAAGACAGCAGCAGGATGAGCTGTGCTGCTGATAAGTCCTAAGAAATAAACATGTGTGAAAATGACAACGGTGTGGTGTGTAGTTCTGTATGACCCGTGGTAATGGTCTTGTTACAACAATTACACAAAATGGGTTGTGTTAGCTGGCAGTTGCTAATGTTGTTCGTGTTTCTGTTTAAGTTGTTTGTCGGAATAAACGGAGCATTCGTTAATCTTTAACCATTCCACTGTCCTAATAGGTGTGACCCCGCGAGGAAAGTTGACCATTGAGCAGGGTTGATGGCTTATCCCTTGGGTCCACGTGGCAGGGGTGAGGAGTGAGCACCACCTCATCCCTATCACGTGGACCTCAAGGGATAAGCCATCAATCCTGCTCAATGGTCAACTTTCCTCGCGGGGTCACCCATGAAGACAGTGGGAGTATTAAAGATGAGCACTGTCACGGCGATTGTTCAGCATTAACCCGTAAAACATAGAAGAGATCCGGTAACACCTCAGCTGTGAGAAGTCCAGACGGCCAGTTCAGAGGATGATCTGTCGTTCCCACAGCTACCTAGCTATTTCAAACGCGGATCTGGAAGCTTTATGCTAAACACCGTTAGCTTTCAGGTGTTTATTTGTTAGTTCATCTGCACAAAGATGTGTTAGATATTCTATAGTAGTAATATCTAAATCCCTATGTTTTATTTTGTTAGCTTAAATTGCGGAGATACAGCTCTGGATAATGATGGAGTTCTTGCCCTCCAGCTGTTGTGGATGTGTGCAGGTACCCGGATGTAAACAGTAACTTTCAATGAGTCTATAGCTCCCACCACTGCTTCCTCTCCCCTTCAAGAAGGAGCTGAAAGCCATGCCTTATACCTCGCACATGCACACAATCAGCCTTGTAGTGCTAACAGACAACTTATGTTTTTATTATGTTCCTGCTCAGACACACCTGATTCTAACTGTTGACTTATGTCTTCAGCCTTCACATGAGCAATGCTAGCACACCACCGCTAACGCTACAACAGGCTTAAGCAATAATCTGATAGCGTGAGATTGAACTCTACAGTAAGCACTTAGCTCTAACACACAAAAGACAAATCCCTCTTTGTTCCTCTCTTTCTTCTTCCACAGTTAGCTTGAAGTTTACAGGTTAACATTAATTCAATGCAAGTCGAATTAGCATTCAAGCAAGGTGTGTGTGCTAAGCCAACTGTGCGTCAGTGTGTCACCTGCACTGCATGCTCTAGGCTCTAGTTAGTTTGGCTAGAGGCCAGGGGAGGGACTTAAGGGAAATATAAATACATAAAATGTACTTACTTTAAATCATAGAACAGGGTCAGATAGTCACATTTTAGCATTTTTATGTTACTTTAACCCACGCACCCTGTATATCACATAAAGTAATTTACATTTATAAATAACTTTTATCTTTTAAAATTCTAAACTCTGACTTATTTGTTCTATTTCATAGTTTCTATTTTTATTATTTCATTTATTTGTTTACATTTTTCAACATTTACTTTAAAGGTTGGATGGAAGATTAAGTTTTCTTAAAAAATATATTTTTTTCCTTGTGACAATTCCAGCAGCTCTTGTACATCCCATTAAATAATCATTTGACCTTTTCTGCCAAAGAAAGACCACATATTGACATTTGTGTGTGTGTGTGTGTGTGTGTGTGTGTGTGTGTGTGTGTGTGTGTGTGTGCGTGCGTGTGTGTATGTGTGTGCGTGTGTCTGTGTGTGTGTGTGTGTGTGTGTGTGTGTGTTTGAGCATTTGCTGAATTATTTATTCCTACACAACCCCGTACAGATTGGAGTTAGATACTGGAGTTGGGAGTGTGAGGGCATCATAACAACTGTCCTCATTTGTATGCATGTCAGCATCTACTTGTGGTTACCCATGTGCTTGCATGCATTGATGTACTTTGCAGTCAGTCGCACTGTGACCGTGAGGACTCCATGTGCTGCAGATAGACTAAACATAAGCAAATGGAGATAACACACTCACAACCAAACGGACAGTGAAAAATGGCAAAACTTTATATCCAAGGCCAGCTGTACATGTGTAAACACAAACTGGAGAAAAAAAAAGCCTCTCTGGGATTCAGCATTGGATGTAATGATGAATTATTATCAGGTTATCATGCAGCTGTTGACTGAATAATTTCTCCATCCCACCTCCTTTTTATTTCTGTTTTCCTTTTCTTTTCCTCCTCATTGTCTCATTTTACAATGATTCTTTTCTGCCTCTGCTGCAGTTTTTCCTCCCCTCGTTGTGTGAGGTATCAGTCTTTGTCCCTAGAGTTTCCACCTCAGCACTTAGTCTGCTGTTTTTCTCCTTCTGTCTGTATCTCCTCATTTCATTCATATACTCTATTGTTGTTTAACGTTTCTCTGCTATCTGTCTACAGTCTGTAAAAATCTGTCTTTTGACTGAAGCTTGTGAGCCTCTGTTCTCTGAGGGTTTGAAGTGAATCTGTCTGCAGCTCTCTAACTAACTGGTTTACTAGCCTCGCAGAGTGAAAATGTAAACAAGGAGGTAAATGTGCGTGAATCACACCAACCCATTACTGATGCCGGCCAACGAAAATGTATGCATTGTTAAATTTTCCTCTACATTCAAGCTTTTTGTGTAAGTTTGGGGCAGCCGCACAAAAGCCTTTTGTGTGCTACCAGTAAGCCCAAGCTTTGCTGGCCATCTCACTTAATTGTGTGTGTGTGTGTGTGTGTGTGTGTGTGTAAGAAAGGATATAAATTCGGCAGATGGATGACTATCAGATGAGGGGTTGGACTTGTCAAATAAACAACTGGCTACCTGGAAGCCGAATAACATTTGAAAATTTGCAATATATTCAGGCGTCGACGGGAAGAAATACGGTGGCTGTCAAGAAAAAAAAATGAGCTGACACGCCTGGTGCCGGAGTCTGCTTCTAGCATGTTTAAGATCGTGACCACAGCTGATTTGTATGATTTTGTGATGAATCGCTGCTGTAGAAACTAATCAAGGCTGAGGAGACATTTCAGCAATTAGATTAAGGTGTTACAAACACCAGCAAGCAGAAAAGTTTCGCTTTTGGCTCTACTAAACGGACACTAGGGGGTGCTAAAAGCTAGCCCAAACTGACAAGTGTGCCTTTAAAGTGACAGTGTGTATTTTTCCTGGCGATAGGGGACAGTTGATACATAAATTGTTGCAAGCAAGCTGTATTTTTGTGTTGAAGTAACCCCAAAATTCCACTATCTCCACTCCGCCCCCGCTTTCCGCCTGTCACGATGCGGTGGTGTGGACCCAAAATGCAGTACCCAGGATGACACGGAGGCAGGGATGAAGATTTTAAGTAAAAAGTCTTTATTTGTGGGGTGAGCCAAAAACCAAGGTTAATCCAAACTGTAAGTCAAAATCCAAAAGGCCAAAAATCCAAAGGTCAAAAAGCAGATATTATCTGAGGATCAAGATACTCTAGTTTAAACACAGAGGGACGAAACTGACAGAATCACACAAACATTAATGGACCGACAAGAACACAGAGACAGACAGGGCTTAAATACACTGGGAGGAGCAATCAGAGAAAATGGCAGCAGGTGTGTGAAGTGAGAGCTGGAGGGAAGACAGGTGAACCTAATAATCAAAATGGGAAACAGAAACAGAGGGCCAAATAACCCTAAGAAACTAAGACACCAAAACTAAACCTAAAGGCTGCAGGAAGGACTAACACACACACACACACACCAATGTACTTATATATAAACAGGAAAGGGGAATGGACAAGCACACACACACACACACACACACACACACACACACACACACACACACACACACACACACACACACACACACACACACACACACACACACACACACACACACACACACACACACACACACACACACACTGAGCAGGAGACTGAATCTCACACACACGTTGAGCTGGGGACAAAGAAGCTGGGGACTACAAGGACACAGAATGTAAATGAGACCTGGAGGACCTGGGGATGAATGAGATGACACAAGACCTGGGAGGAATAGACTTAAAGGACTACAAACCTAAGACACTAAACTGACACGCATAAAAGGACACATGAGGGCGCCAAAGAGCTACAACATAAGACACATAACAGGGATGCAGACAAGGACACATGAGGGCACTAAGAGAGCACAAGGGGAGAACCTGGAGTGGAGCACAAGAGGAGCTGGGGAACAAAGGGACACAAGAGGGAATCTAGAGAGGGATGGAGGACACCAGGAGGCACATAAAGGAGGGGGCAGATGCAGACCATGACAGTACCCCCCCCCCCCCCTCTAAGGGCGGATACCAGACGACCACAAGACAGACAAACACCACAAGCAAAAGACAAGGCAAAAACAAGACACGAAACAACCAGAGGGAGGAAGAGGATGGAGCAAACAAAACACAACCCAAAAAGGGGCAGGCGAGGAGGGAACAGGAGACCCTGGGAGGCCGGCGACGGGGAATCCGGAGGCGGGACGAGGGAAGCCTAGGGGGCCGGCGACGGGGAATCAGGAGGCGGGACGAGGGAAGCCTAGGGGGCCGGCGACGGGGAATCAGGAGGCGGGACCAAAGATGCCCAGGGGGCCGGTGACGGGGAACAGGGGTCTTAGAGGAGGATGACGAGGAAGGAACTCCGGAGCCCGGGGAGACTGGAAGGCTTGAAACTGAGAGACTTGTGGAGACTGGAAGGCCAGAGACGGGGGAACTTGTGGTGACTGGAAGGCCAGAGACGGGGGAACTTGTGGTGACTGGAACCCTTGAGGCTTTTGGGAACGGGGCGACGTCGACTTCAGAGCCGGGCGAGTCTGCTTCAGAGCCGGAGGGGGCGACGTCGGCTTCAGAGCCGGGCGCGTCTGCTTCAGAGCCGGAGGGGGCGCCGTCGGCTTCAGAGCCGGGCGCGTCTGCTTCAGAGCCGGAGGGGGCGCCGTCGGCTTCAGAGCCGGAGGAGGCGACGTCTGCTTCGGGGCCCGGGGACGTGGAAGCGCCGTCTGCTTCAGAGCCGGAGGGAGCGACGTCTGCTTCGGGGCCCGGGGACGTGGGAGCGCCGTCTGCTTCGGGGCCCGGGGACGTGGGAGCGTCTGCTTCGGGGCCCGGGGACGTGGAAGCGTCTGCTTCGGGGCCCGGGGACGTGGGAGCGTCTGCTTCGGGGCCCGGGGACGTGGGAGCGTCTGCTTCGGGGCCCGGGGACGTGGGAGCGTCTGCTTCGGGGCTCGAGCCGGGTACGTCTGCTTCGGGGCTCGAGCCGGGTACATCTGCTTCGGGGCTCGAGCCGGGTACGTCTGCTTCGGGGCTCGAGCCGGGTGGCGTCCGCTTCTGTACCACCGCTGAGGCGAGGTGCGATGCGTCCACCTGGACCACCGCTGAGGCGAGGTGCGATGCGTCCACCTGGACCACCGCTGAGGCGAGGTGCGATGCGTCCACCTGGACCACCGCTGAGGCGAGGTGCGATGCGTCCACCTGGACCACCGCTGAGGCGAGGTGCGATGCGTCCACCTGGACCACCGCTGAGGCGAGGTGCGATGCGTCCCCCTGGACCACCGCTGAGGCGAGGTGCGATGCGTCCCCCTGGACCACCGCTGAGGCGAGGTGCGATGCGTCCCCTTGGACCACCGCTGAGGCGAGGTGCGATGCGTCCCCTTGGACCACCGCTGAGGCGAGGTGCGATGCGTCCCCTTGGACCACCGCTGAGGCGAGGTGCGATGCGTCCCCTTGGACCACCGCTGAGGCGAGGTGCGATGCGTCCCCTTGGACCACCGCTGGGGCGAGGTGCGATGCGTCCCCTTGGACCACCGCTGAGGCGAGGTGTGACTCAGACGCAGGTCTCCGAGTAGGGGCCTCTGAGATAGGCGGCACCACTCTGGCCTCAGGAGAGTGCTGGTGATGGCGTTGTCGTCTACGATGAGCACGACTCCTAGGAGGTGCGGGGGTGACTTCAACAGGTGCGGAGGAAGTGATACAGCCCACCGGAGATGAAGTGGTGGCGCTGTCAGAACCTGGTGAGGGTGTGGTGGTGTACTCCATCTGAGAAACTGAGGTGGCATCAACATGCATAGGAGAGATTGAAATGAATCCAGTTCTGATGGTCTGAGATGGGGAGTTGATGCAGTCCGGATCAGGTGAGGGTGTGGCGGTGTGACACATCGGAGAGGAAGTGGTGGCCCTGTCAGGACCTGGTGAGGGTGTGGCGGTGTGACCCATCTGAGATGCTGAGGTGGCATCAGCGACTGGTGGAGGAGGATCTCGGCCAAAAGTGCGGAGGAGCAATGCAGCAAAGTCCCAAAAAGACACAGCCTTAAGATCCTCTATGTCGAAACGGTCAGCAACCCACCGCATGGCTTTACCCCTCAACCAGAGCACCATATACGACACCTTGTTGAACTCTGAAGATTCCAAGTCCAAACAACGGGCACAGTCCCGAATGAAACCCATACAAAGGTCTGGATCACCGTCATAATAGAACATCTCCTGTGTACCTGGAGTTCCTGCTGGGTCCTGTTCTGGTCGGTCCATTCTGTCACGATGCGGTGGTGTGGACCCAAAATGCAGTACCCAGGATGACACGGAGGCAGGGATGAAGATTTTAAGTAAAAAGTCTTTATTTGTGGGGTGAGCCAAAAACCAAGGTTAATCCAAACTGTAAGTCAAAATCCAAAAGGCCAAAAATCCAAAGGTCAAAAAGCAGATATTATCTGAGGATCAAGATACTCTAGTTTAAACACAGAGGGACGAAACTGACAGAATCACACAAACATTAATGGACCGACAAGAACACAGAGACAGACAGGGCTTAAATACACTGGGAGGAGCAATCAGGGAAAATGGCAGCAGGTGTGTGAAGTGAGAGCTGGAGGGAAGACAGGTGAACCTAATAATCAAAATGGGAAACAGAAACAGAGGGCCAAATAACCCTAAGAAACTAAGACACCAAAACTAAACCTAAAGGCTGCAGGAAGGACTAACACACACACACACACACACACACACACACACACACACACACACACACACACACACACACACACACACACACACACACACACACACACACACACACACACACACACACACACACACACACACACAAACACTGAGCAGGAGACTGAATCTCACACACACGTTGAGCTGGGGACAAAGAAGCTGGGGACTACAAGGACACAGAATGTAAATGAGACCTGGAGGACCTGGGGATGAATGAGATGACACAAGACCTGGGAGGAATAGACTTAAAGGACTACAAACCTAAGACACTAAACTGACACGCATAAAAGGACACATGAGGGCGCCAAAGAGCTACAACATAAGACACATAACAGGGATGCAGACAAGGACACATGAGGGCACTAAGAGAGCACAAGGGGAGAACCTGGAGTGGAGCACAAGAGGAGCTGGGGAACAAAGGGACACAAGAGGGAATCTAGAGAGGGATGGAGGACACCAGGAGGCACATAAAGGAGGGGGCAGATGCAGACCATGACACCGCCGCCGCTCGCTTCCGAACTCAAATTATGCTATACCCGCTATACAATGGCTCCGCCCTGGTGCGGAGACCTGAGGTGCGCAAACAGGCATGCACAGGATTTTCGAGATCTCGCGATACAGTCCGAGCAATAAATGCGCAAGTTAGATCCAAACAAGTCATTGTGTGGGAGAAGCATCAAAAAGAACTGTTTAATCTGCCTATCATTTGTGTCAAGATGTCAGCACGTGTTTGGATCAACAAAGGGTGAGTACTTTGATAGTAGAAACTGTATTTATGGCTTATTTTTGTGCATTTAAAGTTCAACCGCCGTTGATAGTTGTTAAAAGTTGTTAAACCTAAGGGGCAGCAGTAGCTCAGGTGGTAGAGCAGGTTGCCTCATGATCGGAGGGTCATGGGCTCGATTCCAGCTCCCACCAGGGGTATCCTGCTGTTGTGTCCTTGGGCTAGACACTTCACCCAACTTGCCTGTGTTAGTGGTGGTCAGAGGGGCCGACGGCGCCAAATGGCAGCCTCGCCTCTGTCAGACCTCCCCAGGGCGGCTGTGGCCACAAGCAGCTTACCATCACTAGCAGTGTGTGAATGTGAGAGTGTGTGAAAGCGTCTTTGGGTGTCTAGAAAAGCGCTATATAAGTTCAATGCATTATTATTATTATGTGAAACAAAAAACGCTTTTTGTTTATCAATTTATTGTGAAATAACGGAAGTTGTGCTTGCTCCCTTTCCTGTTGGGCGGTTGCGATTTCTGTCCATTGACTGCGGAGGAGCTCCGGCGTCCGGCAAAAATAGAATCGATCCCATTTTTGCCGGATGGCAGAACGGCGGGCGGCGCACATGGCCACAGTAGTGGAACAGCTCTGATTGACTACAACGGGACCGTTTTTGCTGCGGAGTTCGTGCCGGAGCGAAGCAGAGATAGTGGAATTTTGGGGTAAAGCCTGATTCATGCTTCTCCGTCTGCGTCAGTGCGGAGACACGCAACGTCCTTGCGGGCCTGCCGGAGAGCTCCGCAAGGACGGACGGAGTCGAGCTCTCTTTTCTAAACATCCGTCAGTCGAGACAGACAACGCAAGCTTGTGATTGGTCAGGACATTGCTGTTGTCTACAGCGCCGGCATTGCGCCCTCAAAAACATAAAGAGAGCCGAGGATAACAAGCGGCAGGCACGGAGAAGCTTGAAGAATACCTCGCGAAAAAAACCTTTAAAAACAGAAACGTTTTAATTCTCCCGTGACTGGAGGAGTGAAAAGATACGCAGCAAGTGTTTTATTTGTGGACTGAAATGACAGGAAACGTGGATTTAGAGGTGGCGAGCGCATGAAGAGGTGGAGGAGAATGAGAAACAAATTTGTCTGTGTTAAAAAGTCTCTTATATACAAAAAACACAATATAAACACATTATCTTGGACCGGATACGTGACAGGATACCACAAAACAGCGCTCCGCCCTCTGTTGTCCTGCCAGGGAATTGCTTTGCAACACTCTCCAGGAGACGGAGAAGTATGAGAGCAAAACGCTTCCATCAATCTGTGCGTGTCTGTCCCTTGCGGAGCTGACGGAGAAGCATGAACCTGGCTTAAGACTTTACTAATGGATGCCCATTAGGATAAAAAAAAACCAGGCAGTGCAAACTTCAGCAAAATAACAAGTACCTCAGACCCTCTCCTCACTGGCGATGAGTGAAGTGGCAAATGTGTAAAACAACAACGTTCATGAATGGTGACATTTTGTAACTTACAAATCAGTAAATGCATTTTGTCCTCAAGGGCTCCCGTACAAGGAAACATGGCGACTAATATGGTGTCGCCCAGAGACTTAGACCTGCTCCCATGTATTTTAGACCTCATTTTTATGGCTA
Organism: Nothobranchius furzeri; assembly: GCF_043380555.1. Lineage (NCBI taxonomy): Eukaryota > Metazoa > Chordata > Actinopteri > Cyprinodontiformes > Nothobranchiidae > Nothobranchius > Nothobranchius furzeri. Next base: position 57,385,816 of record NC_091746.1, read on the forward strand.
TATGTTATGAAGCTGCCAATATTTTTCAACAACTGGGCATCATTTAATAACTTTTCAACAACATTTTGGTTGATATTTTCAGAGACTAACAATAAAAATACACATTGTTACTTTAAATCCTAGCATTTCACTGTCCTTTATTCTATCAGAAGCTAATGCGGGAGATAGAAGATTATTTACATATTCAACCTGCACGAAAAAGTCAGAGTGACCGATTATAACCCAAATAATACATTTAAAATGGTTTGTCAGTGTTCCACGCTTTTAAGGACACATCTTAAACTGTACAGGTTATGAGAAGTAAAACCACCAAATGGTTCCCAAGCGTGGCCGTGTCGTGTCTGCAGCTCTCTGCTCCCCCAGGGGATGGGTCAAATGCAAAGAACAGATTTCATACACCAGTGTGACAACTAGTGCGACTTTAACTTTAATTTATTTCCTTTACTTTTCCTGTCACACTCAGACACTTGAATTAGCCTACAGGGTTTTCCAGTGCAGCTCTTCCTTTGTATTAATCCTCATTGTGTGCAAAGAGTGACTAATTATCTCCAAACTTCCAAATGAGTGGACAGTTGATTTGAATTGTCTTTTGTTTTGGTCGATGCCTATTTTAATGAGAAAATGTTTCACAGCACTTGTCAGAAATAGGTCATAATGAAGATTCTGCAGATTATTTTGTCCTACAGATAATGGCATGAAACTGCATGATTTAGGCTGTGCATAAAATTAAAACACTGCCTTCATTTTTTTGTTTATGAATTATTATGGATAACTGTGCATGCGGTCCCAGATTAGTCATGTGTTATGCATGAGGCGGTGGATATATTACATAGCTCTGCTTATGTGGTCTTGTTTACTGATCAGCTCAACTTCCTGCTTTTGAGCTGGCTGAAGCCTCATTGTTTGGAGAAAACGACATGAATAAAAAAGTACAACTGGCAGCGTCGATGAGTAAGGAAGCTAAATACATTTTCTCAGACTCAGGTGTTTTTTTTTTACATACTTGTCATTAGTTATGTGCATAATAATGTATTCCAGACTGAAACAAGACCTGATGTACAGTGGGTCTATAAACAAATGAAAAAAATTATCTAGAAAATTATTTTGCGAAAATTTAGAAAGGCTTACACAAACCTGCCAACCCAGACTGTCTAACAAAAGTAAGCCAACTTACCCATCCACAAACTTTTTTAACAGGAAAAATATTTGGAGTGCAAGTGGTGGGGAGTTTGCTGGGCAGAGCTTGTCCCAGCGTTAGTGATGGGCAGTTTCCACTATCGGAGGTTCCAGGTAATTTCACTAGACCTTCACGGTATGAGCATATATCTCCATTTCACCAGGCCGGCCCAAAAGAGCCGCTTTCAGCGCCGTTTCAGGGACCAACCTTGTACTTGAACTGGGGTACTGAGAAATGATCCAGTGGTGGCACTGGGTGGGTCTTGTGGTTAACTCACGCTGATTGGTTGTAGCTCAGTAGGAAATAATAACAGCAAACGTTGCCAAACAACTGGTGTTTGTAAAATTTGAAAAGTTGCTGGTGAGGTAGAATAGCCAGACCTGTCCTGTCTATTCTACACAGAGGATGAGTCTGGATACTAAGAGAGCACCATGAGGGGCGGGACTAGCCAGCTCAAAAATAACCAATCAGACAAAGGCAGAAATGACGACTGCATTGCGTGACGCTGTCATTTTTTTAGCAGTAGTCAAATATGCCATCTGGCGACGGCCGAACATCTTTCTTTAGAAGAAAGGCTTTTGCGCTTCTTCTTGTTGTGGTTTTAAACACATGTCCAAGTTATTTAGAATAAAGGACAGAGCCGCAGTGAACTCCGACTGAGTGTTGCATTGTGTGACGTACGCTGCTTAGCGCTGATTGGCTCAGTTAGAATTCTGAGGGGGTGGGGCTATTTGAATGGGAGTGTTACCAGGCCCTTTGCTTCCCATTAGGAAGAATAGGCATGGCTAGCCAGACTAGAGGTGGAATGGAAGGAAAGGAAGATAGGCAGCATTGATCTTGCTGCTTTAAAATTACTGCTTTAGATGATTTAGATGTTTCGTGTTGGTGTGTGTGTGTGTTTTGTTCAGAATCTCTAGGCTGACGTAGCGAATCTGGTTTGTTATGACTAGGCTACCACGAGGCTTCAGAAGCTGATGACATGAGCCGCCATATTGCCGTGACCACGTACCGTATATGGAGCCTCCCGTGTAGATCAGGAAATGCCAGGTCCTAAGACCTCGGTTGTACTGGAGCTGGTGGAACAGCGGTCGCAGCACTACAAAGCCCGTCTGAGGATAGCTCCGGTAGTAGTCAGCAGGCGTCAGCAAGTTCACTCTTATTTTGAAGGAACGTTGTCTCGTTGATTCAAACGACGGAAATCTCCAGCTTGACAGTTCTCAGCTTAAAATAGGAAGTACAGCTGGCCAGCCTGTACTCCTCTTTGGCGGTGATAGATTGAGAGCTGGTTGAAAACAATGTTGAGAGTATGATGTAACTCCTTTGGAGCTCGGATCGAACAGAGCTGATGTTAACGTGGAACTGAATATAAAATGGGGTTGCCTTCTTTTATATCTCCTAATTGTTTACCAATCTTAGTAAACCGGATTGGACACATTAAGTAAACATCCCAGATTCTCTCTACGACAGACGAAAGTTCTGATTGGTTGAGAATAATGTGTCATGCGTTTCCATGGTAATGTATATCAGTCTGTCTGGTGCAGTCCTGTTTATTCATTCAAACACATAACTCATGACAACTTTATTTCACAGATCATTCACCTGATTATTAATGATCAACATATGCTTTGATTAGCTTATCACAAATAAAGTACTTTGATTAATCAATGAAAAGCGTTCTTCTTCTCTTCTTCTGTCTCTTCTCCTGGAATGTAAACATACTGAACCAAGCGTCCGACCTTGGTGATGTTACTGTGTGAAGGGGCAGCTGTTAAGGGCAGACCATTATAAGCTTCATAACGCTACATCGCCCAGCCCTTGTGTGACGCCATCGGTAGGTACAGATCTCCTGTCCTCATTTTTGAAATTGGAAATATGGTCACCCTAGAGTATGGTGGCAAGGGGATCTCATCCCTTCAATTTCTTCATATGACAAATTTCATCTCTTTCTAGAGCAGAGTGTGAAGCAGCGGGGATGTGGATCAGCACCTCCAAAATCTGAGACCATGGCTCTCAACTAGAAATGGGTGGATTGAACTCTGAGTCAAGAAAGAAGTCCTACCTCAAATGGAGGAGTTAAAGTATGTTGGGGTTTTTTTTTATAAAAGAAGGAATGAGGAGATAAATTGGTGCACCAGGCCAGCGTCTGCAGTGATGCTGCATTCCTGCATCGTTAGCAGAAATAACAAGACAACCCTGATCTGTCTCCCAGCTTGTGATCCTCAACGGAAACTTACACACATTGATTCTAATACCTTCATTGTACTTATGGCTGGTAGTCTGCAGGTCTGTGGTGAAGCAGCAGCAAAATTATCAGATTACTGGTTTGGAACTGTGAGTTGTCCCATACCTGAGAACACAACACCTCATTTTATTTGTTTCAGCATAAATTTTTAGACAAAGATATGTTCGTAAATCTGCCAAGCAGGCCTGCGATACACAGAATTAACCATAATGTTTCTATTGTGGACAAAGTCTTCAAGGTGCACGTTAAAGAAGAAAGACATTTTCTACTTGTCCTCACTCACTGCTATTTTATTACTGTTTGTGTTTTTGTCTCAACAGAGCTTCCTGAGGAGAAATACAGTTAAGAAACAGAACGATACATTTCCTTTTGTTCTGACTGAAGGTGTTGACCAGAGAAGAATGCTCAGGCAAAAAGCTGCTTCAGCGCTCTTTGTCTCTCTCTATGCCAGACGCTTTGAGGCTCAACGTGACACGGCAACTGCACCGCAGAGGCAGGATGTGACATGTAGACTGGAGCTGCAGCGAGAACTCCAAACACACACACACGCACGCACGTGCACACACACACACACACACACACACACACACACACACACACACACACACACACACACATACTCGTGAAAGCATTTGTTCACCCTCAAATTGGTGTGTGCAAAAACGAGCAGAGCCCACCCCACTGAAACCGAAGAGGAAGTCAACACCTGGGAAGGTCTGCGTCAAACATGTATGACAGCCACAGCTGTCACACACACACACACACACACACACACACACGCACACGCACACGCACACGCACACGCACACACACACACACACACACATACATGTATATATATACTTGTGAGGACACTGACCCTACCTATCTTTGTGAGGACATCCACTTCCTGCATAGCTGTAGTGTTGGGCCATGAAAATCTGACACTAGATGTGAGTGAAGAGTCAGAATCTCACTTCAAATTGTTGAAAAATCAAAGTAAAAAAAATATTTATTTGGTGTACTTGTGAGGACCCACAACCGTTGCTAGGCAGATTAGGTGATGTCCTCACAATTCTGTATTTCCTCCCTAACCAATTTTTGATTAAATTTCCACATGAAAAATTAAAAATTCTTAAACTTTCAAAGCAATTTTAACTAATCAAACTGTTTTTACAAATATGTAACACTTGTTTATTATCAAATTGGCAATAGCAAAGTAAAATTTTAACATCTTGAATCACAGAGAAGCTTTTAATGTTTGCCTATAAAATACTCTATCAGTTTAAAATTTTTGTTTAGTTTTTCTTAAGAAAAAATAAAATATATTAGCTTAATTATTTTCTTGTTTGAGTGTGTAAGTTGCTAGATTTTCTTTATACTTTCAAAATGTTTTGCTTCTAATCCAAAGAGCTTTGTAATATTAAAGTGGAATGAGTGGAGCATCAAGCCCAAGTATTGTAGTGTGATTTTGGAGCTTATCCCTCTCCTTATTCTGGTCAGAATTGACAAAGCTCCTCAAATAAGAAGTGAAACATATTCAAATAACAAAAACAACTCAGTTGCCTCAACCCAAATCTACAAGGAATAACACAAACTGCATTTCGGAGAACCTTCACCAGGATTTAGCTTAAATAATATTAGATAAGGATTTTTTCTGTAATTCCCTATTCCAAGTTGTGCGGTGAAGTCTGAGCAGGTAACAGTTCATCGAGGCACCACACAAATGCTGCAAACTAAAAGGACAGACAATCATCAACATTAGGGATGCACAATCTGCATCAATAAGTTATTTTTAACATATTGGTATTGGTCCGATAAATAAAACTTGGTCAATATTAACAACAAATATTTTTTTTCCATTTTGTTTCCATTTGTTTATCTGTTTCAGATGGTTAGGGGGGTGGTGTGTATTTGTTTAGCCATGTGACAGTTATTTTAATATTCTCATAAGCGTAAATGTGTGTGGTGTGTGTACATAACAACGTAAATTCAGCTTTAATAATTTTCAATCAGTACAAAATTTGCTTATTTTAGAAGCATGTCAGTATATCTGTATCAGCAAATATCAGCTATCGGCCATAACAGTGATATCATCCATCCATCCATCCATTGTCGTCCGCTTATCCGGGGTTGGGTCGTGGGGGCAGTAGCTTAAACAAGGGAGCCCAGACTTCCCTCTCCCCAGCCACTTGGGCCGGCTCCTCCGGGGGAATCCCAAAGCGTTCCCTGGCCAGCCATGAGACATAGTATCTCCAGCGTGTCCTGGGTCTTCCTTTAGGCCTTCTCCCGGTTGGACGTGCCCGGAAAACCTCACCAGGGAGGCGTCCAGGAAGCATCCTAACCAGAAGCCCTAGCCACCTCAACTGGCTCCACTCGATGTGGAGGAGCAGCGGGTCTCTAAGGGAGAGCCCAGCCACCCTGCGGAGAAAACTATTTTTGGCCATTTGTATCTGCAATCTCGTTCTTTCAGTCACTACCCTAAACTCATGACCATAGGTGAGGGTAGGAACATAGATCGACCGGTAAATCGAGAGCTTTGCCTTCTGGCTCAGCTCTCTCTTCACCACGACAGATCGGTACAACGTCTGCAGTACTGCAGAAGCAGTGATATTAATATCAAATATTGGTATCGGCTCATCGACTAATAAACATAGAATGATTTTGGATGGTGAAAGGTATCAAATTATCCTGGAGGAACCCAGACATACATAGGAAAAATATGCAACCACCATAAAGACTAAGCTGGATTCAAACTGCATTCAGCCGTGCAGCTCCCTGTAAATCTTAGTTACAGAACATAAATAACAGGAAACATGACAGAAATTACTACAAAGTAGTTATTTTATTGAAGTAAAAAGGATTTCATTAAACTTTGCAATTGTGACTGCAACAGTTGAACTAAAATAAACTTTAGGCACCTTTAAACATTACATACATATATGAACTCAGCTCCTGTTTCTTTTAAAATTGAATATGTTTACTTTTTTCTTTTTTGAGCTAAAATGCAGTTATACATGCAGTTTTTAAAATCTTTCTAATTCATCTGCTGATAAAATATAAATTTTAGATACCAAATAAAGTAAACACGGTGCATAAAATTACATAAATGAACTCAGATCCTTCTGCTTTGAAAAATAAAATTTTCAAATATTGTTTTTATTTTCTTTTTGAGCTGTGATGCTGCTCTACTAGTAGTTCTGACATATTTCTAACTTCTAATAAATTAATACAACTTTAGGTACCATTAAATGCTCTGCATTTAACATTGCATGCATTAACTCAGCTTCTGCTGCTTTTAAAATAAAACATATCAACTACAGTTTTTTTTTTCTTTTTTGAGCTGTGATGTAGGCTTGCAGAGATTAACCAGTTTGACTATTAACCCCTGATAACCCCCCTTAAAGATGTCTACCACACCAACAATAAAAAAAGGACTATGGCATGACCCTCATGGACAAAGACAAAAGTGAAACTGAACGTGCTCACGCAGCAGAAGCAGAACCAGTGACAACAACCTTCGGGACTCCTCCATTTCCACCTAAGAAGCGGTTGAAGTCTCCTGTGTGGGATGATATCTAATATATCTAAACTATTCCCACACAGGAGAATTCAACCTCTTCCGAGGTAGAAATGGAGGAGTCCCGATGGTTGTTTTCACTGATCATGCTTCTGCTGCGGGCGCGTGTTCAGTCTCAGTTTTGTTTTTGTACTTACGAGTTACGCTATTGTCTTTTTGTTTTAGTTTGATGGTGTTGAAGATCTATTTACTTGGGGTTAACCAGGGTTAATAGTCAAAACGATTAATCCCTGCAATGCTACTGTGATGCTGTTCTACTTATAGTTTTTAACATCTTTCCAACATGTAATAAAATTTAAATATCTTTAGGTACCATAAAATGCTCTGCTTGTAACATTTTTGATCTGCAATGCTGTTATAATTATAGTTTTTAACATATTTCCAATGTCTCATAAAATAAAAATAACTAGGTATCATTAAATGCTCTGCTTGTAACATTACATGCATTAACTCAGCTCCTGCTGCGTTTAACGCAAAAACTACAGCCTTTTTCTTTTTTGATCAGGGATGTGGTTATAGATGCAGTTTTTTACATCTTTCCAACTTCTGTTCTAAAGTGCTGTCTCTGTACTGAGTGCTTTCACACACAGCATTTTACCAGGAACTCTTTCAAGAGTGATGTACCGACCAAGCTGTTGCCAAACCGCTTCTTTCCCAGATTTGCTCCAAATCTTTCGGTTGAATTTCTTAGAGGTTAAATCCTGTTGATCCATGTCTGTAACAAAAAAAAAAAAAAAAAAAAGAAACATGCTTTTATTAGTTAAAGTCATGACATCATGTTTAGGTTGTATTTTCAATTCTGACTGTTTGGATTAGGGATGAGCCGGATACTCGTTTCAGAAGAGTATCCGGTACGGATAAAGCATTTTTGACAAGTGAAACGAGTAAAAATCGTAAATATCTGTAATCGTGCTGAAGGAAAATCCTCATTGGGTAACTGACTGTCTTCACGCTCTGTGATTGGCCAGTCAAATAGAGCACCCGCCCCTCCCTACACACAAAACTCAGCAGCCGGGAGCTCACAGCTCAGTCCGTGTCCGGTCCATCCAGAAAACTCCAAATCTTGCAAAAATTCATCTTGCAGTGCAAGGTTACAGACTTGGATCAGTGGGAAAACCCCTTTTCTAACCAGCCCAGTCAATTTCCTAAGATGGCAATATTTGGTTAGCTTTAGCTAGCATTTCATATTAAAACGTGATGAAAAATACTCTGTAAGGATCCTATTTTTTGGTGACCTCAATAATCACAGCCTGCAAATGAAATAACAGGAAGGAATACAGGAGTTATTTTAGACCGGGGACTACATTACGACAACAAACTGCTGCATGGCGCTGCTGCAATGCACAAGAACATCACGCAGCAACCCCAAAAAGACACCTACATTTATAAACATAAATACATAGCTACTGGGCTTATATCTGGGCTTAGATTCCAGTTCCTGAAGGACCTTGGTTCAGCGTGGTTGGACCTACAGAAATATTTGAAATTAAATTACTTACTACAAGTTTTTCAAACGTCTGTAACCCCCAAATTCCACTACCTCCGCTCCGCTGCGGTCCGCCCCCGCCTTCCGCAGCCGCTCGCTTCCGAACTCAATTTTTACCGGTATGCGCTCTACAACGGCTCCGCTCCGGTGCGGAGACCTGAGGTGGGCAAACAAGCATGCGCGGGATTTTCAAGATCTTGCGATACAGTCCGAGCAATAAACGCGGAAGTTAGATCCAAACACCCGTTGTGTTGGAGAAGCATCGGCATGAACTGTTTAATCTGCCCATCATTTGTGTAGAGATCAGCAGTGTTTGGATCAACAAAGTGTGACTACTTTGATAGTGAAAACTGTATTTATGGCTAACTTTTGTGCATTTAAACTTCAGCCGCCACTGATAGTTGTTAAAAGTTGTTAAACCTGTGCATATGAAACAAAAAACGCCTTTTGTTTATCGATTTATTGTGAAAAACGGAAGTTGTGCTTGCTCCTTTTCCTGTTGGGCGATGGTGATTTCTGTCCATTGACTGCGGAGGTGCTCCGGCGTCCGGCGAAAATAGGATCGATTCTATTTTTGCCGGACGCCGGAACAGAGGACGGCGCACGGCGCCGCACTGCCGGAGCACAGCCGCAGTAGTGGAATTGCTCTGATTGACTACAACGGGACCGATTTTGCTCCGGCGTTCGTGTCGGAGCGGAGGTAGTGGAATTTGGGGGTTAGACAATGTTTCCCATCCCAAGCGTGAAGCTGACAACGGAGCTGGAGAGTTCCTTCAGTAGCAGACTTACGCATTCTAGGTGTATGAAGGCATTTTGTCATTAATCCTTCCTTTCTGCAGCTGTTAAACTTTATAACTACCAAGATCACCACAAACCAAGTAAACAGCTTTTTTATCCCTGCTGACTTTTGTTATTTGCACAGTTTCTGTGTTTATTATATAATATTAAATGCACTATCTTGGGCAGGATAACACAGAGCAGTGCTACGCCCTGTTGTCCTGGCGGGGAACTGCTTTACAACACTCCCCAGGAGACTGAGAAGTCCGAAAGCAAAACATCTCTGTCCGTGTGTGTGAATGTGGAAACCACGCACCTGTTTTGTCCTTTCCATTTGACTCCTTAGACCACTCAGCTCCTGAAGGTTCTTGGCTCATCATATCTGGATGATCTACAAAAACATTTTAGATTATATGGCTTAATACAAGTTTTTTTTAGACTCTGAACTGTAGCTAGGAAATGTATCAACAGATCTATAATTGTTGTTGATAAACAGAAAAAGTTTAGCATCTAACTGAAGGAAAACTGAAGTCAAGTATCTTTGTGCCTAAAATGTTAATATGGTAATGATTTGATGAACTTCCATCTTTCTATAAAGGTTTATGTGAACTCAAACATCCCAAATACATTTCTGTATTTATAATAAGGACAACAATGTGAAATTAATGGGAATAAATGGCCTGTATAGGTATAGCGCCTTCTAAGGCCCCCAAGGCGCTTCACAACACAATCTGCTGCTGTTGTTTCCTTGGGCAAGGCACTTAACTCACTTTGCCTGCTGGTGGTGGTCAGAGGGACCGGTGGCGCCAGTGTTCAGCAGGCCACGACAGCAGCACTCTCTGGTTGGAGCTGGGATCAAACCTGCAACCTTCCGGTTTCTGGACAATCCTCTCTACCTCCTGAGCTACTGCTGCCCCTAAGTAGTTAAGTTGTTCATACTTGTTATAAAATGTCAAACCTCAGTTTCTTTTTTTAAGGTAATCTCTTTCAGTCTTTTATGGGGAGAATGAATTGCATGTTAGCCATTTTCAGTTACTTAAATATTTGAAAATCTGAACCAAACCTTGAGTAAAACCATGGACAGTGAGCAGGGAAGGGGAATGGGTGGGTGTTCCTTTGTTGGTCTGCTTCTTCTTTGATTTCCCTGTAGGCCTTTGGGTGCACAAGGTGGGTTCATCTAGAGTGATATGAAATTTATGAAAAAAAAAATCCACTTAAAGCATTATAAAAAGAAACGGAGGCACGCCAATCTCAGTAAGCCATTGATCATTGACTGACCTTCAGAACTTTGGTCGAGCCCATTGCTTTTGTTTCTCAGCTTTTATCTTTTGAAAGATGCTGCAAAGAAAAGAAAAATAGATCTAATGTCAAACTATAGACATAACAGTAATAATTTCCTTAAAGAGCAAGTCACCCCAGAGTATAACTTCACCCACACTTCCCATTTTAAAAATGCAACAAAAGGAGGAGTTGCCAGCTTCCCCATACTCTGATTTTTTCCATCATCTGTGTGTATTTTTAAATCCACTGAGTCATACTGTTTTCGCATTCTGATTCAGGTGTCTCAACCCACAATCATTACTAGGGGTGTAATGGTACGTTGAACTCGTATTCAGTTTAGTTCAATGTTTAATATTCCGTATATTATTATTATTATTATTATATTTATTTATTTAATATCTGAAGTGACTCGTTACAACCGAGGAATGCAGCAAAGCATTTGTGAAGCCACAACATGCACAACCTTGAGGTGGATGGGCTACAGCAGCAGAAGACCCCACGGGGCACCACTCATCTCCACTACAAATAGGAAAAAGAGGCTACAATTTGCACAAGATCACCAAAATATGATGGTTGAAGACTGGAAAAATGTTGCTGGTCTGATGAGTCTGGATTTCTGTTGAGACATTCAAATGGTAGTCAGAATTTGGTGTAAACAGAATGAGAACATGGATCCATCATGCCTTGTTACCACTGTGCAGGCTGGTGGTGGTGGTGTCATGGTGTGGGGGATGTTTTCTTGGTACACTTTAGGCCCCTTAGTGCCCATTGGGCATGGTTTAAATGCCACAGGCTACCTGAGCATTGTTACTGACCATGTCCATACCTTCATGACCACCATGTACCCATCCTCTGATGGCTACTTCCAGCAGGATAATGCACCATGGCATAAAGCTCCAATCTTTTGAAATTGGTTTCTTGAACATGGCAATGAGTTCACTGTACTATAATGGCCCCCACAGTCAGCAGATCTAAACCCGATAGAGCATCTGTGGGATGTGGTGGAACGGGAGCTTCGTGCCCTGGATGTGCATCCCACACATCTCCATCAACTGCAAGATGCTATCCTATAAATATGAGCAAACATTTCTAAAGAATGCTTTCAGCAACTTGTTGACTCAGTAGCCATGTTTACATGCACCAAATTTCCTCAATCCAATTCAAATCTTGGTTGATCGGAATTTCTGAATCACTGTTCACATGGACACAAACTGAAATGATCTGATCATGCCGTGCTTATAAATGCATCAAGCATTTAATCCGATTAAATAGGTTGAGCATGTGCAGAAAGTTGCCTTTCCCGGAAGAAAAATTGTAAACAAACACCATGAAACGAAATGAAAAATGTAAAAACAGAAATAACAATTCTTCCTGCTTTCCCGATTCATTTATTCACTTCAATATTTTTATTTTGCTCATAGAAGTTACGTTTTCTTCAGTGAATAACTGCAGATCTATGCTTTGCTGCATTTTTATTGTTGATTAAAATAAGGGAGGGTTATGTTTCTGCCTCTTGATCAGCTGGTTCGTGGGTCTGAAGTGACAGATATGCCGTTGCGCTGCACTGTGGCGCAGAGTGGGGATGGGGGCGTTTAGACTCATGTTTTATTACTGAGCTCTGTTGTGGCTTATTATTCTTAACATGTGACAATCAGCTGAAACTGTTGAGAAAAATCTGTTTAAAATAAAACAACAGAAGACGTTCAGAAAGTTTAGAAGCCTGTGTTCATCATTAACGAACCGCATCTCAGGTCATCTACGTTAATGTGCTTTTAACACGGACTTTACTGTTGTCCAGAATATTTAACCGAGGATGTTTTCCTACCCAACATCAGCCTCCAATCAGGTCTGTAAAACTGATATTATCCTGTCTTCTTTACAAGCGTCTCTGGCGTCTCCATCACCTGCTGCAGAAGTTGCTGCGTTCAAAGCTGACAGAAATGGGGATCTGTGCGCTGCAACCTCCGCAATAAACTTGGGTATTTCCAGTACAGATTTGAAAATGTTTGTCGAGTGATTTGTGCAATAATCAGATTTTTATTTTACTTCTACAAAATGCAAGTTCTGAATTAAATATTACTGAAACGGGACGGCTTGTTATCAAATTTAAAAGCCTCTGCTCATTGATTACGCTGTCATTTTTGAAGTCAGGCAGTCCAAATGACAGCGGAGAGGCCCGCTCGCTGTTGCACACATGCGCAGTGGGCATTATTTTACCCCAACAATCCGAATAGCTGTGTACATGCACGTCAATCAGAATGATGATCGGACAAAACCACCTCCCTCAATCGAATTGAAATTTCAATCCGATCAGGCCAAATCGGATCAGAATATTTGATTGACATGTTTACATGCAGAATTTTTTATCTGATTGGGCGTTCAATCTGATGAAATATGCGCATGTAAATGTGGCTACTGCCACGTCGAATTAAGACGGTTCTGAAGGCAAAAGGGGGTCAAACACCGTATTAGTATGGTGTTCCTAATAATCCTTTAGGAAGAATAGAATAGAATACACTTTATTGATCCCACAGTGGGGAAATTCACTTGTTACAGCAGCACCAACACTTAAGGGGATAATCAGAAGAAAATTATGATATAGGTACATGTATATACACATAGGCAGTAATCTAGTAATGTAACCTTCGACCACTAAAAAAACACGAATAAAAATGAAAAAAACTTGGGTTCCAACACTATGCAGCATGCTGTGACAACCTGGGCCGCATTCCGCTTGGCCTGCCGGTACCCATCAGCTGCCTCTGGAGTCCCACAGGCCAAACAGACCCTATAGGACTCTTTATCTTCAGCTTGACGGCATCCCTAACCGTTGGTGTCCACCAGTGGGTTTGGGGGTTGCCACCACGACAGACACCAACAACCCTGCGGCCGTAGCTCCGGTCAGCCACCTCGACAATGAAAGCACGGAAAATGGCTCACTCGGACTCCATGTCCCCCGCCTCCCCCAGAACATTTTGGAAGTTCTGTCCGAGGTGAGAATTTAAACTTCTTCTGACAGGAGACTCTGCCAGACGTTCCCAGAAGACCCTCACAATACCTTTGGGCCTGCCAGGTCTGACCGGCATCTTCCCCCACCATCAAAGCCAACTCACCACCAGGTAGTGGTCAGTTGACAGCTCCGCCTCTCTCTTTACCCGAGTGTCCAAGACATGCGGTTGCAGATTAGATGAAATGTCAACAAAGTCGATCATCGAGCTGCGGCCTAAGGTATCCTGGTGCCAAGAGCACATATGGACACCTTTATGTCTGAAAATTGTGTTAGTTATAGACAAGCCATGACGAGCACAGATATCCAACAACAAACACCACTCAAATTCAGATCAGGGGGGCCGTTCCTCCCCACCACACCTCTCCAGGTCTCACTGTCGTTGCCCACGTGAGCGTTAAAGTCCCCCAGCGGAATGAGGGAGTCACCAGAAGGAGTGCTTTCCAGCACCTCCTCCAAGGACTCCAAAAAGGGTGGGTAGTCTGAACTGTAGTTTGGTGCATAAGCACAGACAACAGTCAGAACCCGTCCCCCCACACGTAGGCAGAGGGAGGCTACCCTCTCGTCCACCAAGGTAAACCCCAATGTACAGGCACCAAGATGGGGGGCAACTAGTATGCCCACCCCGCTCGGCGCCTCTCAGTGGGGGCAACTCCAGAGTGGTAGAGTGTCCAGCCCCTCTCAAGGAATCTGGTTCCAGAGCCAGACCCATGTATTGATGTGAGTCCGACTATATCTAGTCGAGGTGACATTCCACGTACCGAGAGCCAGCTTCTGTAGCCAAGGATCAGACCGCATCTGAGCCTTCGGCTTCCACCCATCACACATTGCACCTGACCCCTTTGGCTCTTCCCACAAGTGGTGAGCCCATTGGAAGGGGGACCCACCTTTTCTCTTTGGGCTGTGCCCGGCCGGGCTGGGTGAAAGCCCAGCCACCAGGCGCTCGCCGACGTGCCCCACCTCCAGACCTGGCTCCAGAGTGGGGCCCCGGTGACCCACATCCGGGTGAGTGAACACTGTGTCAATTTATATTATTCATCATAATGGGTCATTGGGCTGCTTTTTGTCTGATCCCTCACCTAGGACCTGTTTGCCATGAGTGACCCTACCAGAGGCATAAGCCTCAGACAATATAGCTCCTAGGATCATTGGGACACACAAACCCTCTCACCGCGGTAAGGTGGCAACCCAGGGAGGGGCGTCTGGCGCAATTACATGTGAAAACTCTCTCGGGATGTAATGGGCTGGAGACCAACAGCCAGTAACTCAATGTCATTTGTGCAGAGTTTATTTTTAATGGTCACATACGCTGGGTTGCACCATTTCTCATTATTAAACACAACCAGACCCCCACTCTTGCGCTTCACACTCCACGCTCCTGTCGGCCCACGTGAGTTTAAATTCTCCCAGTGAAACCTCAGTCAGCTATGAGCTCATCCGTCCACGTTTCCTTAAAAAATAACAGACTACACTGTCTGTAGTCTTGCTGCAACCTGGTCAGTGCTGTGAGCTTGTCCATCTTATTGAGAAGAGAACGGACATTTCCCATAATCACGGAGGGAAAGGGTGAGTGTAGGTTTCCGACAGAGAACCCAGCTTGCTGACTGGTGGACTGTCTTAGGCTGAATTTTTAAACTCTAAATAAGATGCACTAAAAAGCCAAAATAATGACCACACATTTCTACAGCACTATTAGACACTCATTGATACAGTTTATCAGCAAAAAATAAGTTGATTTGGGGGTGACTTGCTCTTTAAGTGATGTCTGCCAATATAGTTAGTGGATAGACCAGGAGTCACAACAACTCATACAATCACGTGAATGTGGAAGTCACTCACCTGTTTTCTCTTTCTCATTGAAATCCTCTGGAATCCCAGCTCCTGAGGGGCATTGGCTCTGCATGTCTGGAAAGATGTCAGATTAGATGATTTAACACAAGTTTATCAATAATTTGAACTATGGCTATGACTATTTAGCAGAGTTATTAATAAAGTTAGCAAAGTTTGAAATATGAAGGGCAGTCTAAGGCACTCCTTTACATTATTCAAGCTGTCTAATCAGCCCCTTGATTTGCCACACCTTTGAGGTGGGATGGATTATCTTGGTAAAGAAAAAGTGCTCGAGAACACACATGTAGACAGATTTCAGAATAATATTTGAGGGTCATGGGTGTTTGGTGTATGTAGAAAAAGTTTCAACTGTTTGAGTTCAGCTTATGAAAAATGGGAGCAAAGACAAAAGTGTTGCGTTTATATTTTTGTTCAGTGTAGATAACCAATCTAGCAAAAAAGCCATGTTTGGTGTGTTACAGCTGGCCGTAAGAACTGGTTCTCTTAAAAGATCCAGGGTTCCCATCACTAGTTAAAAGCGTCCGGCATCCGGCCCAAAATGGGTCAATCCAATTGTGTGTCAGCACTTTGCTGTAGGGTGGGAGTTCGTTTTGACGATCGTATCAAGAGCCCTATCCTGGCAGCAGCCAGCTAGTGCCAGCCGGGCACTACCTTGCGCGTCCTTCAGTCAGTTCAAAATATTCTACCACACAGCCCTCCCTCTTTCAGCCGGTTTCTGCTGCAGAGAGTCCAGATCTAAATGTGTAGACTCTACACGAGGCTACACATAGAGATCTGGCTGCTGCTAGGTTAGGGTCTTACAGCTCGGCTCACTAAAATGAACCGGCTCTTTCGGCTCTTAAACAGCTCCTCATATTTTTCGTTTCCTAAATGAATTTATCACCAGAAATTATATAAAACTGTATGTAAACTGAATTACTAATCTACAATATACATTTTATCAAGTGCTTATTGTTTAAATAACTTATTTTATTCAACATGAAGCAGAGAGCTACATAAACACATTTTAAATGACAAAAACAAACTCTGCAAGTAACATTTGTATTAGTTTTGAACTATTATAGCCTTTTGGATATATTTACCCTTTGCACAATCTACACTCTGTCTTTTAATTGTCACTGTAGTTAAAATTTGTCCAAACCTTGGTGCCTGTCCTGTTTTCACTCATGTCCTCACCTTTCTGAAGCTTTGTTTGATTTTCCTTTCTCCTCTTACAGATTTGTCCCCACCAATATTTACAGGTCTTATCAGTTAATGTAATTTGTCTCACAGGCATTTTGTGCATGCCACCCCTCTCCCTGCCTTCACAGCATCGGAGCTCAGTGAAGCTGATCTCCCCCACTTGAAAAGTAAAAGCAAATAGGTTTGTGCCACTGTCGCCCCAATTTTAACTGCACAAACGAAGAACTAAAATGTAGACTATTTTGGAATGTTTTGGAGCATCACACAACAATAAAACTTGTTATATCTCAGAAACCATAGCAACACAAATTATATTTCAACAGCACAAACCAGCACAAACATAGCACTAAAAAGTAGACTACTTTGAACTGTTTTGGTGCAGTCTGGGTTAGGGTTAAGAATAACCTATAAAATAAAGTGTAATATCTCAGAAACTAACCGCACAGCCTATTTGCTTTTACTGGAGGTCAGCTTCACTGAGGCCCGCTGCACATGTGCGCTCAAGTTTTGCTGTGTTCTAGTAGCTCCAGGGCCTGCGGGTACGGTCTATGTAACTCACTTTGACTTCTCCAAGAGGGAGCCAGTTCCTGCAGAAGGGACCTTTCTCCTAACGGTCACATAAACAAGTCGGCTCTGAGAGCCGTTTCGTTCGTGGCCAACACGTCACTAGTGGGTATTTTTAAATGTCAAAAACTGATTATTGTATCCACATTGCCTATGAAAGATTAGATTTCCCAACAAAATAATATTTCTCTCTTTTTAGATTTCATTGTACACCTTCCATCACACTGAATCCTTTTTATAATGTTAATGAACCCTATCACAAAATAGAATAACACTGCTCTGGTTGAAATGTACAGCATTATTAATGTTACATAAGACAAAACCATGTCCCTGATACAAAATTACTGAAAACTACACTTTGAGTCCTCACAAATACAGCTCACTTCAGGCCCCGTAGCTTTACCATGCAGACAGCCACTTTGTTTTAATTTAAAAATAAGTTTTAAAAATGTAAGTAGGTAAAGCGTGTCTTTATTTCTTTAAACATACCTTAAAGTTGAAAGAAAACAATAGTCTCTGATAGAAAATTACCTAAAACTCACAAGCACAGCTCAATTCAGTTCAAATTGTTTTAGCATGATAAGAGCTGTAATTGTCTTATTAAAAAAAGTGTAAATGATTTCATGGAATATTTTAAATTATATGTTACCTTTTTGGGCTGTGGAGTTATTCCTCTTTTCCTCTGTAGAATTAGTCAAAGACTGACAAAGTTGGAGAGATCCAGGGCAGCTCCGGTACTTTCCATCTACAATGCATATGCTGCTTTCACGAACAATGAGACTGCAAACTTGATACATTAAAAATTTAGGGTTTTCCAGCTGATAATGTCTTAACAGACTTCAGGCATGAGCTAATTTCATGTGCAATATTTAAGCAATAATAATTTTACAGAAAACTCATAGCATTCACAAATAAACCTCTTTAGATGTTTTTATTTCAGTATAGTTGGACACACCAATTTTCCCTGAATGCATCATGAACTTTTGCTCCCCTGTCCAGTGTAGGTGCAGGGCCACTCCCCACCCCCACTCCCAAAAAAGTCTGTTTCTGCTGAAAACTAAAATCACACTTGACCATGTGAGTCTCATATGTATATATTAGATATTTATTAATAAATATATGAGCATATATTTCAACAGCTTACACACACATACATACATACACACACATTATATATATAATATTTATCCTGTTCATTTAATTTATTTTTTATGTATTGGGGCTCAACCAATGAATCAACTGTGATGGTGCAGAGAACAAGAACGTTCATACCTACAAACTCTGAAGGGGTAAAAACTGTGACAAATAAAATCAACCCCTGTAAATGGTCCTTGCATGCTGCAGATGTACATCAGTAAGTTTTATAGTGGCCTGGGGTGTCATTTATAAAGCTTGCTTACCCACAAAATGGGGTTGCAAAACTGCAAAAGTAACTTGCCATTCAAACTTTGGGATTTATAAAGGAAAAAGTAGTGGGAAAATGTGGGCAACTTTGAGTTGACCTAAGGAGCTGGCTTACGCACATTTTGGACATGGAGAGTTTTTGGATTTTGGACAATGTTAAACGTATAGGAGCTTTTTTGGGGACATTTGAGGGGGCTCTTTAGACTAAGAATGACATATCAGAATGCAGACACTACCGCCTTAAAGGGAGGGTTATGACGATGAAGTGACCTGATTTCTGACCATTTACATCACTCCTGTGACCCACACCGTGACCTCAAAATTAGTGGAAAAGGCCATGTTAAAGTATGGGATCTTTTTGAAGAACATTTGGGGGGGCTTTTTTGCGTATGAATGACATATCAGAATAAAGACATGACCGCCTCGAAGGGAGGGTTATGACGATGAAGTGACCTGATTTAAGACCCTTTACATCCCTCCTGTGACCCACACCTTGACCTCAAAATTAGTGGAAAAGGCAATGTTAAAGTATAGGAGCTTTTTGAAGTACGGGGGTGGGGGAATTTTTTGCGCATGAATGACATATCAGAATGTAGAAATGACCGCCTCAAAGGGAGGGTTATGATGATGAAGTGACCTGATTTAAGACCATTTACATCCCTCCTGTGACCCACACCGTGACCTCAAAATTAGTGGAAAAGGCAATGTTAAAGTATAGGAGCTTTTTGAAGTACGGGGGTGGGGGAATTTTTTGCGCATGAATGACGTATCAGAATGCAGACACTACCGCCTTAAAGGGAGGGTTATGACGATGAAGTGACCTGATTTCTGACCATTTACATCACTCCTGTGACTCACACACTGACCTCAAAATTAGTGGAAAAGGCAATGTTAAAGTATAGGATCTTTTTGAAGAACGTTTGGGGGGGCTTTTTTGCGTATGAATGACATATCAGAATAAAGACATGACCGCCTCGAAGGGAGGGTTATGATGATGAAGTGACTTGATTTAAGACCCTTTACATCATTCCTGTGACCCACGCCGTGACCTCAAAACTTGTGGAAAAGGCAATGTTAAAGTATAGGAGCTTTTTGAAGTATAGGGTGGGGTCTTTTTTGCGCATGAATGACGTATCAGAATGCAGATATGACCGCCTCAAAGGGAGGGTTATGATGATGAAGTGACCTGATTTAAGACCCTTTACATTGCTCCTGTGACCCACACCGTGACCTCAAAATTAGTGGAAAAGGCAATGTTAAAGTATGGGATCTTTTTGATCTCATGACACATCTGCGTGACCATCACCCACAACTCTACAGTAAACGCAAGGCAAGTTAACGTTAGCGTTTTAACTAAAATGCGTGATCCGAGGATTTGGGTTGAGGGAGAATGCAACGAGTTGCTATATAAAGCAGCCCAAACACTGCAACCTGCATGTAAACCGTGTCGCAGACACCCCCATATTGAAATGACGCTATGCATTACGGGGCTCCCAGGGACAGTTAAGAGTTGGTCTCTCTCCGAGAATAATTATGAATTTAACAATGATTACTGCCTGATGACATTTTCCCAAATTTGCAAAGCTCACCGGAAGGACACAAACCATGGACAATTTTTTCCTGATATTCAGGGTTTATGTAGTTGTCTGAAAATATAACACGTTTAAAAAAATACCACGATAATACCGAAAACCGTGATAATTTTGGTCACAATAACCGTGAGGTTAAATTTTCACACCGTGACAATGCTAGACATGACCACCTCGAAGGGAGGGTTATGATGATGAAGTGACCTGATTTAAGACCCTTTACATCCCTCCTGTGACCCACACCGTGACCTCAAAATTGGTGGAAAAGGCAATGTTAAAGTATGGGATCTTTTTGAAGTACGGGGAAGGGGGAATTTTTTGCGCATGAATGACTATATAAAGCAGCTGCAGCACCGCTACCTGCATGTAAACTGTGTCGCGGACATCCCCATTTTGAAATGACGCTATGCATTACGGGGCTCCCAGGGACAGTTAAGAGTTGGTCTCTCTCCGAGAATAATTATGAATTTAACAATGATTACTGCCTGATGACATTTTCCCAAATTTGAAAAGCTCACCGGAAGGACACAAACCGAGGACAATTTTTTCCTGATATTCAGGGTTTATGTAGTTGTCTGAAAATGTAACACGTTTAAAAAAATACCACGATAATACCGAAAACCGTGATAATTTACGTCACAATAACCATGAGGTTAAATTTTCACACCGTGACAATGCTAGACATGACCACCTCGAAGGGAGGGTTATGATGATGAAGTGACCTGATTTAAGACCCTTTACATCCCTCCTGTGACCCACACCGTGCCCTCAAAATTAGTGGAAAAGGCAATGTTAAAGTATGGGATCTTTTTGAAGTACGAGGAAGGGGGAATTTTTTGCGCATGAATGACTATATAAAGCAGCTGCAGCACCGCTACCTGCATGTAAACCGTGTCGCGGACATCCCCATTTTGAAATGACGCTATACATTACGGGGCTCCCTGGGACAGTTAAGAGTTGGTCTCTCTCCGAGAATAATTATGAATTTAACAATGATTACTGCCTGATGACATTTTCCCAAATCTGCAAAGCTCACCGGAAGGACACAAACCGAGGACAATTTTTTCCTGATATAGGGTTTATGACTCAAGTAAGGGTAAAAAAAAGTATCTGATTAGTAGGCTACTTGAGTACCGAGTATCATCTGATCTAATATTTTTAAAATGATGACATCAAACAGACAAAAAATAAGAAGTTATGGGCAAATATGCTAGAAATGACCGCCTCGAAGGGAGGGTTATGAAGATGAAGTGACTTGATTTAAGACCCTTTACATCCCTCCTGTGACCCACACCGTGACCTCAAAATTAGTGGAAAAGGCAATGTTAAAATGTGGGATCTTTTTGAAGAACATTTCGGGGGCTTTTTTTGTGTATGAATGACTTATAAGAATAAAGACATGTCCGCCTCGAAGGGAGGGTTATGATGATGAAGTGACCTGATTTAAGACCATTTACATCCCTCCTGTGACCCACACCGTGCCCTAAAAATTAGTGGGAAAGGCAATGTTAAAGTATAGGAGCTTTTTGAAGTACGGGGGTGGGGGAATTTTTTGCGCATGAATGACATATCAGAATGTAGAAATGACCGCCTCAAATGGAGGGTTATGATGATGAAGTGACCTGATTTAAGACCATTTACATCCCTCCTGTGACCCACACCGTGCCCTCAAAATTAGTGGAAAAGGCAATGTTAAAGTATGGGATCTTTTTGAAGTACGAGGAAGGGGGAATTTTTTGCGCATGAATGACTATACAAAGCAGCTGCAGCACCGCTACCTGCATGTAAACCGTGTCGCGGACATCCCCATTTTAAAATGACGCTATACATTACGGGGCTCCCAGGGACAGTTAAGAGTTGGTCTCTCTCCGAGAATAATTATGAATTTAACAATGATTACTGCCTGATGACATTTTCCCAAATCTGCAAAGCTCACCGGAAGGACACAAACCGAGGACAATTTTTTCCTGATATAGGGTTTATGACTCAAGTAAGGGTAAAAAAAAGTATCTGATTAGAAGGCTACTTGAGTACCCAGTATCATCTGATCTATTATTTTTAAAATGATGACATCAAACAGACAAAAAATAAGAAGTTATGGGCAAATATGCTAGAAATGACCGCCTCGAAGGGAGGGTTATGATGATGAAGTGACCTGATTTAAGACCCTTTACATCCCTCCTGTGACCCACACTGTGACCTCAAAATTAGTGGAAAAGGCAATGTTAAAATATGGGATCTTTTTGAAGAACATTTCGGGTTTTTTTTTTTTGTGTATGAATGACTTATAAGAATAAAGACATGACCGCCTCGAAGGGAGGGTTATGATGATGAAGTGACCTGATTTAAGACCCTCTACATCCCTCCTGTGACCCACACCGTGACCTCAAAATTAGTAGAAAAGGCAATGTTAAAGTATAGGAGCTTTTTTGAGTACATTTGAGGGGGCTCTTTAGACTAAGAATGACGTATCAGAATGCAGACAATACCGCCTTAAAGGGAGGGTTATGACGATGAAGTGACCTGATTTCTGACCATTTACATCACTCCTGTGACCCACACCGTGACCTCAAAATTAGTGGAAAAGGCAATGTTAAAGTATAGGAGCTTTTTGAAGTACGGGGGTGGGGGAATTTTTTGCGCATGAATGATGTATCAGAATGCAGACACTACCGCCTTAAAGGGAGGGTTATGACGATGAAGTGACCTGATTTCTGACCAGTTACATGACTCCTGTGACCCACACCGTAACCTCAAATTTAGTGGAAAAGGCCATGTTAAAGTATGGGATCTTTTTGAAGAACATTTGGGGGGGCTTTTTTTCCTTTTGAATGACATATCAGAATAAAGACATGACCGCCTCGAAGGGAGGGTTATGACGATGAAGTGACCTGATTTAAGACCCTTTACATCCCTCCTGTGACCCACACCGTGACCTCAAAAATAGTGGAAAAGGCCATGTTAAAGTATGGGATCTTTTTGAAGTACGAGGAAGGGGGAATTTTTTGCGCATGAATGACTATATAAAGCAGCTGCAGCACCGCTACCTGCATGTAAACCGTGTCGCGGACATCCCCATTTTGAAATGACGCTATGCATTACGGGGCTCCCAGGGACAGTTAAGAGTTGGTCTCTCTCCGAGAATAATTATGAATTTAACAATGATTACTGCCTGATGACATTTCCCAAATTTGCAAAGCTCACCGGAAGGACACAAACCGAGGACAATTTTTTCCTGATATAGGGTTTATTACTCAAGTAAGGGTAAAAAAAAGTATCTGATTAGAAGGCTACTTGAGTACCGAGTATCATCTGATCTAATATTTTTAAAATGATGACATCAAACAGACAAAAAATAAGAAGTTATGGGCAAATATTGTATTTTAAATACTAAAGGGGAAAAATGTAAACAAATAAATAACATAATTACAAAATAACAAATTTTAGGCAAAATTTAGACACAAACTGAGGACAATATTTTCCTGATATACAGGGTTTATGTAGTTGTCTGAAAATGTAACACGTTTAAAAAAAATACCACGATAATACCGAAAACAGTGATAATTTTGGTCACAATAACCGTGAGGTTAAATTTTCACACCGTGACAATGCTAGACATGACCACCTCGAAGGGAGGGTTATGATGATGAAGTGACCTGATTTAAGACCCTTTACATCCTTCCTGTGACCCACACCGTGACCTCAAAATTAGTGGAAAAGGCCATGTTAAAGTATGGGATCTTTTTGAAGTACGGGGATGGTGGAATTTTTTGTGCATGAATGACTATATAAAGCAGCTGCAGCACCGCTACCTGCATGTAAACCGTGTCGCAGACACCTCCATATTGAAATGACGCTATGCATTACGGGGCTCCCAGGGACAGTTAAGAGTTGGTCTCTCTCCGAGAATAATTATGAATTTAACAATGATTACTGCCTGATGACATTTTCCCAAATTTGCAAAGCTCACCGGAAGGACACAAACCGAGGACAATTTTTTCCTGATATACAGGGTTTATGTAGTTGTCTGAAAATGTAACACGTTTAAAAAAAATACCATGATAATACCGAAAACCGTGATAATTTTGGTCACAATAACCGTGAGGTTAAATTTTCACACCGTGACAATGCTAGACATGACCACCTCGAAGGGAGGGTATATGATGATGAAGTGACCTGATTTAAGACCCTTTACATCCCTCCTGTGACCCACACCATGACCTCAAAATTAGTGGAGAAGGCAATGTTAAAGTATGGGATCTTTTTGAAGTACGGGGATGGGGGAATTTTTTGCGCATGAATGACTATATAAAGCAGCTGCAGCACCGCTACCTGCATGTAAACCGTGTCACGGACATCCCCATTTTGAAATGACGCTATGCATTACGGGGCTCCCAGGGACAGTTAAGAGTTGGTCTCTCTGCGAGAATAATTATGAATTTAACAATGATTACTGCCTGATGACATTTTCCCAAATCTGCAAAGCTCACCGAAAGGACACAAACCGAGGACAATTTTTTCCTGATATAGGGTTTATTACTCAAGAAAGGGTAAAAAAAAGTATCTGATTAGAAGGCTACTTGAGTACCGAGTATCATCTGATCTGATATTTTTAAATTGATGACATCAAACAGACAAAAAATAAGAAGTTGTGGGCAAATAATGTATTTTAAATACTAAAGGGGAAAAATGTAAACAAATAAACAACATAATTACAAAATAACAAATTTTAGGCAAAATTTAGACACAAACTGAGGACAATATTTTCCTGACATACAGGGTTTATGTAGTTGTCTGAAAATGTAACACGTTTAAAAAAATACCGCGATAATACCGAAAACCGTGATAATTTTGGTCACAATAACCGTGAGGTTAAATTTTCACACCGTGACAATGCTAGACATGACCACCTCGAAGGGAGGGTTATGATGATGAAGTGACCTGATTTAAGACCCTTTACATCCCTCCTGTGACCCACACCGTGACCTCAAAATTAGTGGAAAAGGCAATGTTAAAGTATAGGAGCTTTTTAGAGTACATTTGAGGGGGCTCTTTAGACTAGGAATGACATATCAGAATGCAGACACTAACGCCTTAAAGGGAGGGTTATGACAATGAAGTGACCTGATTTCTGACCAGTTACATCACTCCTGTGACCCACACCGTGACCTTAAAATTAGTGGAAAAGGCAATGTTAAAGTATAGGAGCTTTTTGAAGTACGGGACTTGGGGGGGCTTTTTAGACTAGGAGAGACATACCAGAACGCAAACACTATCGTCTTAAAGGGAGGGTCAGAACACTATTACTAAAACAATAATTTCATCCAACCATTCATCCATTTTCATCCGCTTATCCTGAGTTGAGGCAGCAGCCTAAGCCATGAGGCCCAGCTGTCCTGAGAGAGAGTTTGGAGAAAATCACAATTTCCCATTGAAAGTGGGGATTTTTGGTTAGGGTTAGGGTTTACAACATATGTGAATTTCGTGTCCCTATGTAGAATATAACTATTTTTAATAATTTAAAAGCAACTGGACGTTTGGGCCAAACCCTAGGCCCCAAACGAAGCCTGACCTATATTTGTGCCCCTTTTTGGCCGCCGTTCAGCCCACGTTGGTTTGATGCACACAAAAGTTGTTTTGGTGCATCCCGATGCTGGCGCGACCCACAGGTTTTGAATTTGTGCCGGTCGCATTGTTGTAAAGGTTTGTTTGGGCCCAGAGGGCAGTTTCCCCGCCATTTTTGCCATGTGCTCGCAAATGTGTTATTTTTCAACCGATTTTCACCAAACAAACACCGATTCGGCATGCCACCGGCACCCCGAGCTAGCCCAGGCGGATTGGTAGCCATTGCATCGTTCTGGTGGTGTTCTGGGTCAGAGGTCACAACGTTTTGGTACATGCAGAAAAAAGGAAGGTTTTGGTTTGAAAAACAATGTTCTCTTCAACCTAGAGACTTGAACCTTTTACTGTGTCTTTACATAGCTGGCAACTCCAAAATATTCAAGTGTCAAGTTGCTGTCTCATTCAAAAGGGTCATATATGCAGAAAAAAGGAATGATTTGGGCTGAAAAACATGGTTCTCTTCAACCTAGAGAATTGAAACTTTAACTATATCTTTACATAGCTGACAGCTCCAACATATTCAAGTTTCAAGTTGCTGTCTCATTCAGAAGGGCCAGAGTTTACAGCCTATATTGGCTATAGTGTATTATTTAATATGATTTAACAATGAATTTGAATTTATTATTATTGTAATTATTTTTATTTTATATGAATATAAGGAGCAGAATTAGTCATTAGAATTAAATGTTAACCGAGAAGTAATTTAAAATGTTTTGTCTAAACTTATAAATCCATGTAGTTTTTAAGTTTCATTTCATTTCACTTACTTGTCAAGCAGGTCACATAACTACAAAAGCCAATCAGAAAAATCCATGGCCTCAGCCAATCAGAAAATTGGAGCAAAAAATTCAAGTCCAGAGCTGCAGTACTAGTGTGTGTCCACTAGGTGAGCTCAAGAGTTGATTCCAAAACACACATGTCAGTAATTACTATTTTTCTGAGGTATTTTTCTGAAACTTTGCCAGAACACGTTTGAGTGTAATTAAAGAAGATTTAAGGCAAATTTTTGTGAGGACATGGCAAAATGTCCTCACAAAGGAAAATGTCCTCACAGTACAGGTCGTTTGTCAAGGGTACGTCCTCACAAGTATAGTCATACAAACACACACACACACACACACACACACACACACACACACACCTGCCATCTGTCTCCTTATTGGTTTGATTAATAGCCATCATTTCTTTCTGTGCTGGGGCATGTTGTGGGTGTTTTTATGTCTGTAATTTTTTAGACAATAGCGTAACAAATTGAAGAGGCTGCCTTGCTGCTCTGAGGCAATGCGAGTTAATTAAAAAGAACAATGAATTATTATTATTTTTTTGGTTGTTGATGTTTGTAAAATTGGTGTCTAACAATTAATGGGATTCAGTCAAGATACATTAAGAAAGTGTGAAATGACAGAATGGACGCAAAAATTCAACTCAAAGGGAACGGGAATTGGAAAAAAAATTACTTTAAAGTGACAACATGCATCGTTACCGTTAATGTCTGGAAATATCCATCGAAACATTGAAAATGAATAAAATGATGTCCTGCTGTTGAAAAATATGTGCGGCTTCTTAACATATAACCATAAAAATCTGGTCTAAACTACATAGGACACCATGGCGTCTTCGGGAGACTCCATATTAAACACCACATTTCCTTCTGGCTGGCTCGGGGTCCTGTGCCTGTTGATGACATCACACTAGATGATTGGCTGGATGTACGACTTAGGGAAGTTACGTTACAGTGTTCAAAAACATTTAGGTAGTAAGAAACTGAAATTTAAAAACAAAACTGTTCAACTCTTTCTAAACATATGTGAAATAACCAAAAAAAAAAGAGATGCTACATATTTTGATCGAGTGGTACTGCCGCAGTATGATGATGTCATCGGCAGGTGCAGGACCCCAAGCTGATCAATAAACTACAGCGCCAGAGAACTACAATCAGCATTGCACTCTCTCGATGGAATTAACTGAAGGACCTGAGGAGTCATTTCAAAGCCACATGCTTTCTGCTCCACAGGTAACAACATTTACCGTGATGTCTTTTTAAACTCACGGTGATATGGTGTAAAACTACCCTGAAATATATGTACTGCCCCCTAGAGGCAGGAAACCACACACAGCCACTTTCAACATGGAATGTCCAAAGCGCGGTCTGGGTGCCATGTGCGGCCCGTGGAGTGATTTAGTGCCGCCCCTCAAATGTAAGTCGACACTTTTAAACATTTTTAAGTTAATTCCAAAGAGCAAGTTGTAATTAAAAAAAAAATCAGTCACTCTTGAGTTTCACATGCAGGTAGAACTTGAGAATAGTCTTCTACCCCTATTTCCTGAATTAGCTTCTGATAGAAAATAGACAGTGGAACGTTCGGGTCAGAAAGGGGTTGGCTTTAATCTAGCAGCTCGGTGCTTCTATTCCGCTATTGTTGCTACAGAAGTTGCCTCTGGCATACTTGGGGTCAAAGGTTACAGGTAGGGCTACCATGCTTTTGAAAAGGTATTGTTGTTGTGACTGTCTGCATTTTGGCACTTGTAAAAAAAATACCAGGTTTGGGGGGTCCAAGTTTGCCAACAGACTCATGAAAAACATTATCTAAACCAAGAATCACTACAACAAGAAATTAATCACAACTTGTTAAAACACCCACAGTTGGAGTTTCAGCTTATTCTGATGACACCATCAACCTGTGACAGCTCATTACAGCCAGTAAAACCACACAGCTAATGCGCTCACCGTGTTACCCTTCCATTAATCCAGCCTGAGCTCCTCAGCTGACTGTATCAGGACAAATCCTGTCCCTGTTATTGACTCGCACATCAGATGAGAACATCTGGACTGCAGCTGACACCGTGTTGGGATACACATCAGCTAATCGCTGTCCCACACACATCTAAGATGACCTTACCAGAGGACAGGGCACACTTCAGGAATAGATAACGGCCTCTCCCTGATTAAACCTAATCAGCGTTGCTAAGCAACAGCAGCCAGACTCAGGGCATGCTCAGGAAATTTTGTGATATTTTGTGCTGCTGTTGAGCAACACGACTGCAGCTGCAGGAACGTTTAAGTCAACCTCACTTCCTTGCATTCATCTGCTTCCTTCCTGCCAGCCAATCAGACGTGTTCATCTGAGTTTGTGGGCTGAGCGGGAGGCTCGGCAGGCTAGTGGGTGACATCCATGACAACCTTGACCTACTCCATGTTTGTCTCTATTGTTTGGACGTGAGATACAATGAGTGAGCTGAATCAAGGGACAAGAGACAAGGACAAACAGCTTTGTTTTGACAGATGTGTGAAGATGCCACATTGGATCCATTTCCTGTGGATTTTTTTAGACTTCACCTTATTGTTCCACTATATCCTATTACAGTGAGTCTTGTTAGAGAGGAACCATGAGAACACAACAGTTCCTCAGGAAACCCTGGAATAGATGGTGACATAGTGCTGAATCAGCATTCTGCTTTAACCTGACCTCTGCGTCTTCTCTGATGGAATACCATTCATCAAACCCCTCAGTTATAAAATATAATCAAATTCTGGATCAGATTTGCTTCCAGAGATTTTATTCTGTTTTATTCATAAGATTCCAAAAAATAAAAAATCCAGGAACCAGGAACAACTGTTTGTCAAGACATTACAGATCCTTAGAAGAAGTATAGAGCAGTACTGAACAGCCTCAGTTGGGAGAAAAAGATGCCAAATTTGACAGATAAACAAACTAATGGCTATGGCTAGGTGATATCTCGATATTTGTAAACTTTCGATTTAATTTTAAACAAGAAACAAGATGACTCCGTTACATTTGTGTCAATGTAAGTATTCAAGCTGCTAGCAGCTGGCTTGCTCCATTTCTAAGCGGTCATCACATGTATTCTCACATGTCTGCTTGATCAGGAAAACTCTGGGTCAATGTTCTGCTCTAAATTTTGCTTTTGGCTTCATGGTTTATAATTATGTGGGTGTTTGTTTAGGTTTCAGTGAGCCTATTCACCATCTCTCCCGACAGAGTTGTGTTTATACTACTTGTGTGGAGAGACAAATGTGACATGTAGACCAAAACCCTCCTCCCAGTTACGGAGAACAGTAAGGCCAAAATACTGTTAGTGTAATCCTCTGGTAGTGGATGCTATTACATCAAGAGCTTGATATGATACATTTTTTTCTGGACAAGAAATGGTCACTGATAATATTGTGAATGATAGATATGAGCCACCTCTAGATGGAATTTTAATTAAAGTCCCATTAGTCATCACACAATGGTGAAATTACATCTCTGCATTTGCCAGTTTCCCATGGGGAGTGGTGAGCTGCAGTAGTGGCTGTGCTCGGGAACTATTTGGTGGTTTAACCCCCCAATCCAACCCCTTAAAGCTGAGTGTAAAGCAGGGAGGTGTTGTGACCCGACCAGGATTTGAGCCCTGATCTCCCAGTCCCAGAGCGGGCACTCTACCACCAGACCACTGAGAAGGTTAACTGAGACAGACAGATAGACAGATAGGTAGATGATAGATAGATAGATAGATAGATAGATAGATAGATAGATAGATAGATAGATAGATAGATAGATAGATAGATGATAGATAGATAGATAGATAGATAGATAGATAGATAGATAGATAGATAGATAGATAGATAGATAGATAGATAGATACATTTTATGCATTTAATCTAGTGATGATTTTATGTAAATCATTTCTCAAGACAGCTTGAAGGGAGCAAACTTAGTAAATATTTTACAGGAGGAAAAATGTCGAGAAATATATCATATATCAGAATTCAGCTAAAAGAAATCGCCCAGCCCTAGTTATGCCCCAAGCACATCCCTCTTATCTTTAAAGAACTTCAATAAATGTACCTAAATGGTTTTCTACAGTTATTATGGATTAGCAGCAATAGCTAGCTTTGGCTGCTTGAGGGACTTACTGCAGGATTATTATTAAATATCTGCTTGACCAGTGGTTTCCAAAGTTGGGGTCGGAACCCCAATGTGGGTCTCTAAGAACCACACAGGGGGTCCTGGGATTATTTCCAGAAATCAAACTAAAATTCAAAAACAATTGCTGAAGCTGCAGTTCTAGCATAATTGGTATAACAACTCAACAAAACAGATAAAACTGAACATGAGTTGAAGCATTTCTTTCTTTCTGCTCCGAATTATTTGACTTTTTAAGCACATTTGTATTTTCCATTCTGAGATATGTGAGGTCAAGTGTCTTGAAAAATTGCTATTTTGGGGGTTGAAGCTGAAAAGTTTGGAACCCACTGGGCTAAACAAATTGTGTTATTTAAATTTCAGAAAAGTGAAAAAAATGAATGAAACAGTGATAGCATCAACTGCTTTAATTCTTTAAGATCAAGATTGTTTGAACCTCTTAAACTACTGCTTAAACTCTAGGCTTCTTTTTTTAAAAATCTGAGTAAAAATGACATGCCATGAATGAAATGAAAAAAATCTCAAGAACTAAGATTTGTATGAAAACCTATGTCTATGTTAAGGAAAGACTCAGAGGTCTCAAAATCTCAATTCATGGTACTGAGAATAAATTTATGTGGCAAATAATGATGGAACAAAATACATTTTGCCTATAATATTCTTAAGATCTTGTGTAAATACTATATGTTTCCATATTTACCCATTTCACACACACACACACACACACACACACACACACACACACACACACACACACACACACACACACACACACGCACACACACACACACATTGAATCTGACTCCAACTCATAACCTGGGTGGGATTTTCAGGCACATTCCATAGTTGTTTCCGATTATATCTTGAAGACAGGGGTTATGTTGTCTTAGTTGGTGATCACGAATCAAAGCAGATCACCATGACATGTGGGGTCCCCCAAGGCTCAATTCTTGGACCACAGCTCTTCAATCTCTTTATGCTCCCCCTGGGTCAGGTCATGCACAATAACAACATTACCTATTGTAGCGTCATGAAGGTCCTCTAATTTGTGGCAAAGGTCACATTTTCCCAGCTGGGTCAAGCTGGGTCAGACTGTAACTTTTAGTTCCACAGATTAAAGAGGAGCCCTGACGTCTAAAGAATACCATCCTTTATCTGCTGCTGTTCTGTCCCAGAAGAAGGACACTTCAAGTTCACGATAATAATTTAAGTAATAATTTAATAAACTCTTTGACTTTATTGAGGTTTATTATAATCATCATAAATAATCCCTTGGTTCAGTATAAATGTATTTTAATTACTGAAATTAATTATTATGCTTTGGGTATAATTATGATTATGGTTGATGATCAGTAATGTGTGTTCAGTAAATAAGAAGGTCAACTTCCACCTTATCCATCTAATACAGAGTTTATCCAGAGTAAAGGGTAACTGCCATCACATGTTTTTTGACTCATGACCAAAGCTTTCTTGCTCTGAGAGGGCGTGTTCTGAGGACTTTGTTAAAATTAACTTCCAGCAGCTTTAACTTCAGTTCGTAAACCCGCCACCATCACTGAGGATACGGGAATGGCCGTCCCTAACCTCCACCTGCTGTTCTGTCACGCCGATGAGAATAGCTACGAATAAACGTAACTGTAGCCAGCTGACGCAAAACCTCTTCCAGAGCTATTGATTTTGAGACGCAAATAGTTTCATCAGTCGTGTGACCCACGGAGACAACCCAGGACTGATTTGGTCGCATTGAGGTCCTTCTACCATCCTCGTGCCCGGAGGAAATCATCTCCACTTGACATCTCGGATCCAAAAGGGGTTCTCCGGAAACTGGGTGAGGTAGACACTTTCAACAGATGACGTTTGATGCTGTTTCTCTAAGTAACAACAGTTAGCTGCAAAACCATCATTTCCAACCCAGAACGCGCTTCTCTCTCTGTAAGAAACCTTCTGAGATTTCATCCAAACTCGTATTTTCAATTTAGCTTTCATTCAGTCACAGGTTTACATTTTAAACAAATTTAATATCAAAGCTGTTAAATTTTCATCCATGAATTGTCATTTTTAATTGTCATTTAAACTGTCGTTTCAAATTGTCAAGTTTAAAGTTGTTAGTAATAAATTCTTCATTTTTAAACCTGGCCTCATTCTTTGAAATAAAACACAGAAAGGTATAAATATTTCTGGTTATTGAAAAAGCAAAGATTCCTAACTTCTGATTCAAGAATAAACTTTTGCTATTAAATTTAATTATCTTAAATTAAACATTAATCTTTGGATTAAAATTAGACCAAGCTCGTTGGCATATGAGCTTATATCTCTCTATATATAATATCCTAGATATTTATATATGATAGAAGCTTCACTGTTAACTCGTTTGGCTCTTCTCTCAGAATCTAACAACTGAATAGCAACAGTGTTGATTCTAGTATGTAGATAACCCTACATAATCATAGTTATGCAGATGACACCCAGATCTACCTAGCTCTATCACCTAACGACTGTGGTCCCCTACACACACTCTGTCAGTGTTTGGAGCAAGTTAATGACTGGATGCAGTCAAACTTCCACCAGTTAAAAGAAGACAAGACTGAAGTTTTTGTCTTTGGAAATAAGAAGGATAGGATGGAGATTATTGCTGAACTTTGGTCCAAAGAAATAAAGCCAAAGACCCAGTTTAGAAAGCTTGGTGTCATAATTGACTCAGACCTGAGCATCACTGGTTACATTAAGGCTATAACTAGAGCAGCGTTTTATCATATTCATCAAATAGCATGACTCAGGGGTCTCATGTCCAGACAAGACATAGAGAAACTCATTCATGCATTCATCTCCAGCTGGCTGGACTACTGCAATAATTTTTTAACTGATCTTCCCAAAAAAGACATGAAGCAACTGCAGCTTATTCAGAATGTTGCTACCAGAGTCTTAACAAGAACCAAGAGAACTACTCACATCACTCCTGTTCTTAAATCTCTACACTGGTTATCAGTAAACTACAGAATCAATTTCAAAGTGCTTCTACTAGTTAATAAATCACTCAGTGGCATGGTGCCAAAATACATGTCGGATCTCCTTCAAGTATATACGCCCAGCAGGGCTCTGAGATCCTTAGGAAGCAGTCAGCTGGTTGAACCCCGGGTCAGAACCA
Source organism: Nothobranchius furzeri (assembly GCF_043380555.1). Taxonomy (NCBI): domain Eukaryota; kingdom Metazoa; phylum Chordata; class Actinopteri; order Cyprinodontiformes; family Nothobranchiidae; genus Nothobranchius; species Nothobranchius furzeri. The sequence continues at coordinate 57,419,630 of NC_091746.1, forward strand.
AACAGGGTGAAGCTGCTTTTAGCTACTCTGCTGCTCACAGATTAAATCAGCTTCCTCATGAACTCAAATGTGCCCTAACTCCAGAATCTTTTAAATCAGAATTAAAAACCTTCATGTATTCATCAGCCTTTGAATGACTGTTTTGCACTGTAACTGCTCACCCTTTAACTTTGTCCTTTTCTTTTCATTTTTATATCAAAATTTAATTTTTGTGTACCTTTTGTAATGTTGATTTTTAATGTTCTTGCTATAATTTGTGTAGGAAATGTGCCACATAAATAAAGCTGCCTTGCCTTGCAAACGGAAAACGCTCCATCATGTAGAGTTAATGGAGCTAAAAGTGTTTCCTTTCACAACCATAACATAACGCAAATATACACCAAAGGGGCCGTGCACTGACTTATGGATGCATGCACATGAACATGTGAGCCACCTGCAGCATGTAAATCAGTTAGCCGTTAGCTGTCCCTGGCTGGCAGCTGGTGGTGAGAAAGAAGAGGAGGGGTGTGGGTCTCCTGGTTCTGAACTCTGATTCTTTGGTCCTCTGATATTTGAGGACTCTGGCTTCTCTAAAAACTCTGTTGATACATGCTGACAGCCGGGGCTTTAGGGGATGCTGTGTTGGTCCTTAACTGTGAGCTGGGTGTGTGCATGTCTGTTTTTGCATAAATAGACAAAACCGTCATCTTTCAACGCTCCTTGTCTAGCAGAAGGAGACACACCGATAAGATCTATTTTGGAGCCACTATATTTGAGGCCATCTCCATGCTTATTTTTTCTGTTCTGTTATAGCTCCATCTCTAAGGACAGACGGATTATCAAACCCTCTTTTTTAAGTATCACTGTTGCTGCCCTCTGTAAACCCAGCCACCCAGTTTGTAATACTTAGGAGCAGTTTGCCAACTTGAGAAGCAACACAGGAAAAAAGGAAAAACACTTATAATCCTGCAGCTTATCCAGACACTCATCCAGACACTCACATGCACATAAATTCACATTTTGCATTTCCAAACAATCACCTCCATGAAAAAAATGCACACGACCTTGCGCGCTCTCCTCTAACATGTCTGGACATGTCTCAGAGGTATGCATGCTACGCATTCCAGCAAACAGACATTTTCAATAATTCATGCACCATGAAAACAAAGTCCAAAAGGTCTACAGCCTCAATCACATCCTCACCAGCCACCAGCATTTCCCTCAGCGTGGGAAAATCACTTTGGAATGTCTCTGAGGAACACAGCAGCTCAGATAAACAAATTCCCTCTTCTACAGGTATGGAATGCTGCAGATAATGAGGCAGATGGTGTGTGTGTGCACGCAGGAGCCTTTTGAACTCAAAGCGTGTTTGTGGCCATCTTTCCTCATCAGTGAGCATCGAGCACACACACTAAGAAGTGGTAATCAGTACCAATTATCCTCAAAAACGAAGGGAGTCGAGAGAAGAATTCCACCCCTGCATGACAACTGCTCAAGTCGGGCTTAATTAATGTCTAGAGAGGAGAATAAGTGGGAATGCAAACAGAGGTGATTTTAAAAAGGCACAGCTTTGACATCTGTGGTGTTTAATTAACTTCATATAACCATGAAAAATATTCCTGCCTTTCACAGTTTCATCTTTAACATTTTGGGTCGTTTAGGTTAGAGCTGATAAAACTGAGTCCAAGTGGGCTTGACAACACGGTTTCGAGTGTTTTGCTCTGAGGTTGTTCTTGATTTTAGCACTGAGGGAGAAATCTTTTAACAGAGAGGAAAATGCTGCCATTTTTCGCATGGTGGCTTGTTGCATGAGCAAACATTACCACTCAAAAGCAAATTTATATCAGGATATTTTCGCAGTCAGTCAGAGTGGATTTGGATTGGACGCTGGTTTGCCGAATGACTCCTTCTTCATGGTAAGTTTTAGAAACTGATGAGATCAACGTCTGAACATGAACTTACTCTCATGCTCATCACAAAGCTGTATATATTTATGTACTCGTGCTCACAGTTTACCATTATCTTTATGGATTGTTGTTTAATGGATTAACGCTGCCAGTTTCTCTGAGCACTACGAAACAACTTTCACTTTGGTGCAATGACAAGGTGTTTCATCCTCTCGTTTTAACTTTTATTTTAAAAATGCTGAAAAATAAGAAAAGAAATATCAAAAATGTTTCATTTGCTTCATTATTATTAGTGGAGTCCTTCAGGGATGTGTTCTTGAGAACTTATTACTTTTACATTTAATGATCAAATTGCCACTCTAATATTTATCAGATATCAAATCATTGCTAGCAACATTACATTGTTCCATCTACTTTTTGTCTCTGGTTGTACCTCAAAGATTAGGTATAAGAAAATAGTGTTCATCATCTGGGTCAAGCGAGTAGCTAACAGGCTTCATCGAAACCAGAAAGGATAGAGAAGTGCTTGTGTTTCAGCTGTTTTCCTTCTTCAACACACCTAATTTCAATAAAGTAAGTACATTTTATTTATATAGCCCTCATCAAAGACAGAGAATCACAAAGTGCTTCACAGAGATCAACAAAACAAATCATAAAATCATATTGATCTTAAAAAACAAAACAGCAAATATCTTAAAATCAGAAAAACAAAGTCACAACATTATAAAATGATCGTAAAGATCATAAAACAAAGGAAATATCTCTGAATCCTTAAAGGAGCAGTACAGATGAATGTCATCTGCAGATAGGTGATAGGATAAATTATGAAAAGAATCAATTATTTGTCTATGTATTTAGTGGAAATTAGAATGGACCCAAATCAGAGCCTTGGGGTACCTCACAGAACAGATTAATGACATCGGACATGATTTTGTTTATACAGACACTGAAACTTAGAAAGGTACACTCTAAACTAGTCTAGAAAGGTTCCAGAGATCCCCACCGAGTCACAAAGTCTGTTATATAAGGTGCTGTGATGAACAGAGTCAAAGGCTGCAGGAAGGCCCAACAATACAAAGACAGTAAACTCCCTGTTTTCTGCAGCTATCATGATGTCACTGGAAACTTTCAGCAAAGCCGTTGTTGTTGAAAGTTTTTTTTGCAAAAACGATTGAAATTTGTGAAAACTGTTGTGTAGTTCCAGAAAAGTATTCAGTTGATCAAATGAATAACTAGTTAAACACTAGTTAATAGCTAGTTAATAACTAGCTTCTGCAGAAATCAACTTGCATGCCGAGGTGATTAAACCATCTCATTCAGGTGTGCTGGAGCAGGAAACTTGTAAAACACGAAGAATGTTGCCTCTATGAGTGGAGTGTGACTCGTTTATATATTTTTTTGTTTGTTTCTCTGCTCCAACACACCTGATGTAATGGTTAAATTTCATGCGTTAAGCTCTGCAGATGTCTGTTTATCAGCTCCTGATTAAAATCAGGTTTGTTAAAGCAGAAAATTGCTTAGATTTGTAAGTTTCCTTTGCTTCACCACACCTGATTCACTGCACTGCCATTTTAGCTTTCTTTATGACAGAATAGTGTCATATAGTTGGTTCAGTAAAAGTGTTTAGAGATATGTAACTTGCATGCAACTGAAATTTTCATTTGCAGTTTTGTAATGTTCTTACATCCGAGTATCCTCCTTGCGTGGCTCATGGAGGGTCACATAAACACACCGACTGGAGGCTAAAAATCAGACAAGGTTTTGGTGAAACCAGACGGTTTTTATTACAGCCTCTTCTCTTTCCACCTAACTCACTCTTCAACTGACAAAAATAGTCACAGTTTCGGTTCAGTGTATTTCATCATCCACCTCTCTAATCTAATCAGCCACATGGCACTGTTTCACCAGGAAAAAAAAGCAACACCCAGTTTTGGTTCTCCTGAAATTACATGTTTGAGTCTTTAGGGAAAAACATTCAAGAACATTTTGGTATTTATGAAGGAGGGAACGCTGGTTTGAATTTTTAAATAGAATGCACCTCCTCCCTTTATTCCTCCACCTGTACATCATCCACAATATGTGATATGTTTATTACGTGTCATCACAATGTGGGTAATTTACAATAGGTCTTTTTCAATGACGTGACAAACAGCAATTTTAATCCCTTCCTGGTTGCATCCCAGTTTATTGATGGAGAAGGAAATAAAAACATAAGAAAATTAACCAGAAATGTTTAATGAGCACCTAAAATGGGTTCTTCTCTCATTTTTCACTACAGTACTCTTAACACATCAAAATAAGACAAATTGGCTGCAAAATGTACTAAAAACACAAAGAGAAGAAATAGTTTTGTAATAATTATCATCAAGACCTCCTCTGTGCAATCAAGGGGATGTCATTAGGGCAGAGTCACTGTTGTTTAGGCTAAGCCATCATTTGATATGCACATAATCAGAGACTAAAAGAATCCCTTTTTAACACAGCTTCTAATTTACCACAGAATGACGCAGGCCGCATGACTCCCTCCCTTCATAGTCGTGTGGTCGGCTGACATGAGCGTCCCAGCACATGCACGTAGATGGTGATGCCACAGACACAATTTAGTGGATGTTTTTGTGCATAGTCAGTTATGGAGAGCTCTGTGGAAATATCTTGAGGGTGAGAGCTTTTTTATTCCAGCCTTACCAGAAGGCAGCCAATGTTCCACGTACATATAAGTTCCCCTGAGGAAGGAAATGACAAGCTGACTCACTGACTGACCTTTTAAATGCATTCAATTTGATGCTGATCGCGTTTTCCCACTGGTCACACTTTAAGGTGGAGTCCTTTCAAGCCCTTTCCTGTTGAAGTCAAATAAACAAACGGTCTGTCACCTTTTCTTCAGCTCTTCCAGAGATCAGTATCAGGGGATGGTACTAGGGTTCAAAGCAGTCATGAAGAAGAAAAAGCTACTGACCCTTTTCAGACAACATTTACTGAGATGACCGTTGAGTGTTGAGAATGATCTGCTCCTGATGCTTGTGAGGCGACCCTGGAGGTGGTCACAGAACTGAGATGGTGATTGTGACTCCAGGTAAAATTGAGCTTAAGTGCTTTGTTCTTGTGAGTTCTGCTGGCTGCAAGCAGGAGGACAATGACACAGGACTTGGTTTGAACTGGTTCATGTGTGAAAATTTTGAAGCATATTATGACTGTTTTGTAGTTGATACAAAACATGTTGTTCTTTGCACTAAATCCCTCTCATATAAAACTATTTCATAGATTATTCTTGATATTTCAGTACCTTCCAGAATGAGTCGTTTTAGGACTTTAACCCTCTGGAGTCTGTGGTATAATCAGCCGTTTTGACAAGTTTTAGTGTTCATCTTTATGTTAAACTGTATTTTATTGTTTATGCCTTGTTTGGTATCATTAATTTCAGCACAACCTCACTTATGTGAATTTAGTAATTTCTTCATTTTGTCTTACTGTATTAGCACACAGAACCTACATTGCCCTGTGTGAAAAAGTAATTGCCCCCACTGTTAAAAAATAACCCAACTGTGGTGTTTCACACCTGAGCTCAATTTCTGTAGCCACTTCCAAGCCTGATTACTGCCACGCCTGTTTCAATCAAGAAATCACTTAAATATGAGCTGCCTGACACAGAGAAGTAGACCAAAAGCACCTCAAAAGCTAGACATCGTGCCGAGATCCAAAGAAATTCATGAACAAATAAGAACAAAAGTAATTGAGATCTATCAGTCTGGTAAAGGTTATAAAGCCATTTCTAAAGCTTTGGGACTCCAGCGAACCACAGTGAGAGCCATTATCCACAATGGCAACAACATGGAACCGTGGTGAACCTTCCCAAGAGTGGGTGGCCGACCAAAATTACCCCAAGAGTGCAGAGACAACTCATCCGAGAGGTCACAAAAGACCCCAGGGCAACATCTAAAGAACTTCAGGCTAGGGCTGCAACAAACGATTATTTGGATAATCGATGAATCGGATGGGGTCTCGACACGATTAATCGATTAATCGGATTACATGGGGAAATTTTTAAAAACTGCTAGGGAAACGTTATTTCTCTCCTTCCTTCACTTTATTTAACACAACATTATTAGAAAACAGTTCAATAGCAGAAAAACAACATGCCATCACCTAAATTGTCTTATAAGGTGTATAGACAGAGACCCTAAGCTACATCTATCTGTGACCTAAAATGCTTGGTCCAATTAAACAGCTTAAGGGCAATTCTCATCTGTTTTGTTTGATCTCATCTGTAGACATTTATTATAACTGGGGATGTCAAACAACTAATTTTTAAATGTAATTAAACATAGGCTGTGAATTAATCAAAATTGATCACTATTTCCAAAAATGACTGAAAAAATAAGTTGTCACACACTCCATGGAAACTTTCAGAGAATCCACAAATAGTGGCTTTCAAATGGTTTTGTTACTTTCTGCAAGTTTAGAAAAGAAGCAGATGAGACAGCATGTCTGATAATTTAGTTTTTCATCTGATAATATTAGAACATGTCAGTAATGCCTGAGGGGCTTCTATAAACACTGTATAACTAACACTACTGGAGAGGGTATGAATTACACAGAGGCTTCTGGGGAGCCCAGTTACGGGGGGGGGGGGGGGGGGCATTTTGCCTTGGCCCCCAAAATGTCTTGAAACGGCCCTGGGTGTGTGACTGAGTGTTGAAGGTGACCTGAATAGTATAAAATTTATAAATATTACATGTGTGTAACTTATTGTTTTATAGGTAAAAACGTGTAGTGGAGATAAATCTATCTACATTTTACTTTTCAACACTTTGTTTTGTTTTGTTGTTTTTATTGAACTATTTTCCTGTCCTGTCTGTCTCTCATCTTCCTGCATCTCCTCTTAATTCTCCAGAAAAACTGCTGCCTGGATTCTTACTTTTTCACCTCATCAGTTACTTCTGAGCAGATCAAAGGGATCTCCTGACCGTAAAGTGGAGAGTGTGTTTCGATGCTGCGTGAGGTGACATCACCGCAGCACAGGTGATGAGCTCCGCAGTAGCAGAGCGCTGCAGGCACAAATAAGACAGAAAATAGAGAACATGTGCAGACTACATGAACGATCGTGTGCTAATTATAGTTTTTTGGTTGCGCCACTTTGAGAATGGACCGTGCGCTGGAAGCAGCTGCCTGGATCGCTGCGCAACAATGCGCTGTGCCGCTCTCTGCTCAAAAGAGTCCAAAAATGATATAATATAGAAAACTTTTTTCCGGTTCCCCTGGATGTGTAGGATATACAGCTCCCCCATAATTCGATCCCTGCTCCTGGATGAAAAGCCGGACATTTTCATCAATACAAGAACCCGCAGTCCGGACGCGCCGGACAGAGAGTGAAAAGTGGACACGTCCGGGGAAAACGGAACGTACGGTCACCATAGTCCTCATAAAGCGGGAAATTATAGATACAGTAATTTGCTCGTGCCCTGGGCCCTTTAGAGTTCGTGGGCCCTGGGCAATTGCCCAGTTAATCCGGCCTTGGGCGGAACCGGTTCGCAGCAGCGCGAGTCCCCCCGCTCATCTAATAAGCGTCGCGCTCACGACTTTAGACTCTTTTTTTTACGAGCTTAGTGCATGTCTAGCCTGTGTAATAATCCGGGACTTGGATGAATCACTTTTGAAAAGTTTTTAATTTACCCGGACACAGAGTTCTCTCCTTCCTCGCTGATGATCCCGACATGCTTGCGTTTAAGACGCTGCATCATCCCGTGCCATGCTAAGTCTGACCTAAACGTTGCAGGTAACGCATGTCTTCGCCTGATTTAACTGAAAATGCTCCCAAACTTAAAAAGCTTTTACTTTTTTGACTCTCGCTGCTTCTGCCATGTTCCTCTTCCAAACAACTGCCGGCTCTCCCTCGCGCTGATCTGTCTGCGCGCAACGGCGGGCGGGAAGGGGGGGGCGCTTTTGGAAGAGTTGTGCGACCCAACGAATCGATGACGCAATTCGTTGCCAACGCTTTTAGTAATCGATTTTCATCGAATTTATCGATTCGTTGTTGCAGCCCTACTTCAGGCCTCACTTGCCTCAATTAAGGTCAGTGTTCACGACTCCACCATAAGAAAGAGACCGGGCAAAAATGGCCTGCATGGCAGATTTCCAAGACACAAACCACTTTCAAGCAAAACGAACATTAGAGCTCGTCTCAGTTTTGCTAAGAAACATCTCATGATTGCCACGACGTTTGGGAAAAGACCTTGTGGACTGATGAGACAAAATTTGAACTTTTTGGAAGGCAAATGTCCCGTTCTATCTGGCGTAGAAGTAACACAGCATTTCAGACAAAGAACATCATACCAACAGTAAAATATGGTGGTGGTAGTGTGATGGTCTGTGGTTGTTTTGCTGCTTCAGAAACTGGAAGGCTTGCTGTGATAAATGGAACCATGAATTCTACTGTCTACCAAAACATCTTGAAGGAGAATGTCCGGCCATCTGTTCGTCAACTAAAGCTGAAGCGATCTTGGGTGCTGCAGCAGGACAATGACCCAAAACACACCAGCAAATCCACCTCTGAATGGCTGAAGAACAACAAAATGAACACTTTGGAGTGGCCTAGTCAAAGTCCTGACCTGAATCCTACTTAGATGCTTTGGCATGACCTTAAAAAGGCAGTTCATGCTAGAAAACCCTCAAATAAAGCTGAATTACAACAATTCTGCAAAGATGAGTGGGCCAAAATTCCTCCAGAGCGCTGTAAAAGACTCGTAGCAAGTTATCACAAACGCTTGATTGCAGTTATTGCTGCTAAGGGAGGCCCAACCAGTTATTAGGTTCAGGGGGCAATTACTTTTTCACACAGGGCCATGTAGGTTTGGATGTTTGTTCTCTCCCTAAATAATAAAAACCATCATTTCAAAACTGCATTTTGTGTTTACTTGTGTTATCTTTAACTAATGGTTTAATGTGTTTGATGATCAGAAGCATTTTGTGTGACAAACATGCAAAAGAATAAGAAATCAGGAAGGGGGCAAATAGTTTTTCACACCACTGTATGTGTGCCAAACCTCAAATCCAATGGGTGTCCTTCCTGACTTTGTCCACCTGGAAGAAGCATTGAACACACTCCCTGAAGCAGAGAGTTTTCCCTGCCTTCACCTAGCACCTATTTACGCCTGATTTTGTGATTGGGTGAACTAATTATGAGTGGTTTTGTGATTGGGTGACTTGAGTTCATATCTCTGCCTATCGGATGAGCTTAGTTTTGTTTTTCTTTCTGACTCCCGAGTGCTAGCTTACAGTGAAAAGCAGCAAGAGCCAACGAAGCTGACGGAGAGCTCCGCTGGCAGGATTTCGCTCTGCATCTGACACAGATCGAATGCACAAAGCACCCTTATCTTGGCATGGAATTATTTACCTTAAATGTCTTACTTTTACTATGATAAACATGTCAAATCACAACTGTTATTTAGTTTTAAGCCCCCTTTGTCAAAACAAGCTGTAATCATAAGTGGTTTCGTCGTTGCATAATAGGAGTAATGCGACCAGCGTGCCATCACTCGTGGATTGACTCCAGAGGGTTAAGAAAAGAAGCTGGTGCTGGCCACGCCCACCCTCCCCCACTCAGGCTGCTATGAGCTAAGAAGCTCTCATATCAGGGAGGGGCTCTGTGCAGGACCACTGCTACTCCAGCAGCAGCTGCTCTCCTCAAGGTGAGTGGTGGGTTTTATGCTAATTTCCCCGCTAGTGACATCAAAAACATTTTTGAAATGGCTTGTTTTAGGCACATAATCTCTTAAAACAAAACAACTGACTGATTTTTTTCAAGTTTGGGGTGTTTGTAGAAGCAGTAAATACCCACATGACAGCACAAAAGGATGCAAGTGGTGATTTTATGTTTATGTTTATTCATTTGGCAGATGCTTTTATCCAAAGCGACTTACAATTTATAACCTATAGGGCATGCTGTGATCTGTGGGGGAAACCGGAGTACCCGGAGGAAACCCACGCATGCATGGGGAGAACACGCAACTCCACGCAGAAAGGCCACAGCCGAGTTTCGAACCTGCAACCTTCGTGCTGCGAGGCAACAGTGCTAACCACTGCGCCACCATGCAGCCCATGATTTTAGCATATTAGTTCCCCTTTAATAAAAAAAGAAGATGTTTTTTAGGGAGGGGTGGAAGCTATATCACAAAATCATTCTGTGAAAGAGCTGTACATTGATGTGAATTGTCAGCCTTCCATGCCGAAGCAAAATGCTTAAGTAGGAGGCAATTACAATTTCCTTATTGGTCTTTTTTGAAATTTATTTATTTATTTACAAATTTACCATCTCTGTGTGATTTCTGAAGGGACTGAAATGATGTGGCGGGTTGAAAATAACCTGCACTGAGCCACCATGAAAGGATGAAAGCCGCCTTTGTGGCTCAATACTGTGATGTACTGACAGCAGATGATCTCTGCAACCAGCCGACCGCACTATTTAGAACAAGAGACGTCTGACACACACTTTCTGTAGCGTTCCTTTTCAACCCAGCTGAGATACGCTCTGCTAATAGATGACGGCTTCACATTCTAGGAGGATTTATCAGTTAAGTGATGATTTTAAAAGGCCAGAGGCAGCCTAAAGATACTTTTTGAGGTACTATGTCATGTCATTTAAACATGTTCCTGTGTGTTAATGGTTGTGAAATGCACTTGGATAGGTGTTTTACTGCTGTTTAACAGAAAGGACCGTCTTCACAGTGCTAACAAACTGTATGTCTGAAATATGGCTGCACAGACAAGTAAATGGTAAATGGCCTGTATTTGATATAGCGCCTTCTAGAGTCCTGGAACCCCCCAAGGCGCTTTACAACACAATCAGTCATTCACCCATTCACACACACATTCACACTCTGGTGGTGATTAGCTACGATGTAGCCACAGCTGCCCTCTGGCGCACTGACAGAGATGAGTCTGATGTACACAGGTGCCACCGGTCCCTCCGACCACCACCAGCAGGAAAGGGGGGTTAAGTGTCTTGCCCAAGGACACAACAACGACAAAGTGAGCGGGGCTCAAACCTGCAACCTTTCGATTACAGGGCGAGCACTTAACTCCTGTGTCATCGTCGGCCACCTATTATTCATAAGTCTTGTGTAAACGAGTGAAGTTTGTGCAGTTTTGTTGTCTGTCTTTTCTTCCTTCTGACTTTATAGGTTAAAGAAGTCAAGAACTTTAAAATAACTCGCTGTTCTGACGTCATACCATCTTTCTTATGGCCCAAAACCATGTGCCCTTTAAAGCAGATGGCCTGATCCAGTCTGACAGTAAATCAATAAGCAGAATTATTGTGTGTGCATGTAATTTGTTGGTGAAATGGTTGACGCAAGGTTACATGGTTTACTAAATGGGATGGTAAAATAGTTTTGGGTCATACTTGCAGTGGCATCCCCAAGGGATGGCAAGGGGGGCCCATAGCCACATCTAGAAAGTTTTTGGCCACCCCACTGGCACCCCCTGGGAAGACCACCGTCCTTAATAAATCACATTCATGTTCATACAAACCATACATTCATCTCCTTTAAGATAGACTTTACGAAATTAGGATTTGGGCCACCAATGAATGACCGTTAGGGTCAAAAATCCCATGAGCAATATTTGAACAAGCACTTTGTCAGATCATTCAACCTCCAGCAAAATGACAAGCACATCAGACTCGCTTTCATCACTGGCAATGAGCGATAAGGTAAACGTGTAAAACAACAACGTTTGGGAATTGCGAGAGTTTTGTAACTGCTTGTCACAAATCAGTAAATGTGTTTTGTAGGAAACATGGTGTCAAATATGGACGTTGGCCCTGTTCTGGTAAAAGAAATCCCAAAATAAAAGAATATGAACAAGTTGAATACCGTAAACATTATTTTTGAATAATAAAGATAATTATAAGACACTTAGAATAATCTAGCTAATTTTATAACGTTATAACACTGTTCAAAATACAGAATATATCACAATTATTAAACAACATTCTAACGCACCAAAAGGGATCTTTTCTGATCAAATATAGATTATTAGAATATTTTAGAATTGTTCATATTTGAGGATCTGCCTCAATGTTATCTTCCTCCTGTTCATCATCATCACTGATGGCGAGATTGGTTGGCGGAATTACTGTCCTCAATTTCCCAGAGAAATCTTAGTTTAAAACTGCAACATATATTTAATATCATAATTGTTATTATTACTGTTACCATGAATATTGAGATTATGTCTAAAAAACTACAGATTTTACCTAAATTATTCATAATTTATTTTACTTGTTCAGGGTGTAAGTTGAAATATGGCAGATTTGATTTTCATGCTATAATTTCTCCAACTTTATTGAGATTAACGTTTACAACACTTATATCCTTGTTTAGCACAACTAATCAACCTTGTGACGTGAGAATTTCATTAACCTAGCATTGTGAGTTTTAGAGATCTGACCATAAACATGAGAGGAGACCGAGCAGTTTTCTGGCTCTGCAGACACAACCATATTTGGCACCTTATAGCACCACACTGATTGGTGGAATCGCGCAAACCATGACTAGCTTGATCTCTGATGATAGTTTGGGTGTAATTCTAAGAGTTTGTGAAAAAGCACAACAATATAATTTATGATGTGAGTGGAAGTGTCTAAATGTAGACGTTGGCCCTATAAAGGGTTAATGCACATTCAAACTTTTTGTCCTTGATGCATGGCAATTAGGCTAGGAGTGCTTTGATAACATAGTTAGATAGCACTGTAGCATAAATGCTCAGTTATAATCCTGAAATAATTATTAATGCGAAGATTTTAAGTGACATGCATTGTTAATTTGGGAAAACAATTTTTTAACTGAGTTTTTAAATTGCTAATTGATTTAGCTGAAAACTGGTTTACACCAAATACAGGAGAAGGTGGTTTACAGTGCAAGTATGAAATCTAGTATACATAATTTATGGTTCCTACGTTTTTGTACGTTGTAGACCAATTAAAATCTTTGACTGATGCAACACAGATGAATGTTCCTTCAGCTTTCTGCTGGATTGAGACTAATTCCAGGTATGGCGTGTACGTGGGTGTAACTGAGAGAGGTTTGGCTTTACTCTGGTGGGCTGATCCAGAACCTCCTTTGACTGTTTAAGTTATTGTAAAGGCAGAACTTCTGTTTTTATGTAAACACAATTTGAAGACAAGCAAGTCTTTGTGTGATAGTCTGTAAATTTGTTGTAGTTGCTTTTTAAATCTTCTATGAAACTGATGTCAACAGAAATGTTTATCTGATACTATAATTACTCCAAATAAACAACCAGGTAAATGTCTACTGTAATTGCCATGTAAGTGTTCTATAAACAGCTGTAAATGTGTGTGTGCGCGCATGCGTGTGTGTGTGTGTGTGTGTGTGTGTGTGTGTGAGAGAGAGAGAGAGAGAGAGAGAGAGAGAGAGAGAGAGAGAGAGAGAGAGAGAGAGAGAGAGAGAGAGAGAGAGAGAGAGAGAGAGAGAGAGACTGGTTTTATGTTGCTTTCACTTGACGTATTTAGCAAACCACAGAATGCCAGGGTTATTCAGGGACTTTTGGAGTAGGTTTCTGTTTTAGGTTGAGTGTTGCTGGGTATTCACACGTGAGGTCGTCATGTGTCTTTTCTGAGTCACCAGCTTTCGGGTAAACAAACATCTCTGGGGCATTGTTTAAAATTAGGTAAAGGTTCTAATAAAAGTCATACAACAAAAATTGTGACACGTTTGGTGGTTTGATCCTGATCGCAAGGTGTCATGTTCTGCGTCCCCCCATGTGTCCCCTTGTGTCATGTGTCCCCTTGTGTTCCCCATCCCTCTCTAGGCTCCCATTATGTTTATGTTTATGTATTTAGCATACACTTTTGTCCAAAGCAACTTACAAGTGATAATCGGCATGTTGCCTTTGAGGCTAACAACAACAATAACAACAACTTGGCATCCATCATGGAGAGTAGCAAACAAGGAGTGGACGGTAGAGAGGGGGGACGGGTGCAGGGAGGGTGCTAGTTAAGAAGATGCTCTCTGAAGAGCAGGGTCTTCAAGAGTTTCTTGAAAATTGAAAAGGAAGCCACAGTTCTGGTAGTGCTTGGAAGGTCATTCCACATTTGTGGAACGATGCATGAGAAGAGTCTGGATTGTCCTGAGCGTGGAGTAGGCACTGCTAGCCGACGATCCTGTGATGACCGGAGCGGCCGGGCCGAGACGTAAGCCTTTGCAAGAGGATTCAGGTAGATGGGAGCCGTACCATCTCAGACTTTGCATGCTAGTGTTAGCAATTTGAATTTGATGCGTGCTGCTAGCGGTAGCCAGTGGAGCTCAATGAACAGAGGGGTGACGTGTGCTCTTTTTGGCTGATTGAAGACCAGACGCGCCGCTGCGTTCTGGGCCATTTGAAGAGGTCAGCCTGGAAGACCAGTTAGAAGGGCATTGCAGTAATCGAGGCGGGAGATGACATTAGATTGCACAGGAGCTGGGTGGCATGTTGTGTTAAGTGTGGTCTGATCTTTCGTATGTTATACAGCGCAAAGCGGCATGAACGAGCAACAGAGGTAACATGATCTTTAAAGGTCAGGTGTTCATCAATCACAACACCCAGATTTCGAACTGCCTTTGAAGGAGCCAGAGTTAGGAAGTCATTTTGGATTGAGCTATTATGTGTCTCCTTGTTTTCCTCGTGTACCTACTTGTGTTCCCCAGTCCACTCCAGATTTTCTCCTTAGGTGTTCCCCTTAGGTTTCTGTGTCCCCGTGGTCCCCCGCCCCCTCCGGGTTCTCTAGGTTTCCCTCACATTTCCCTTAGTCACCCCACTTATCATTAGGTTTCCGTCATGTTTGGATCATTTAGTCAGTATCTCCCTTTGGTTCATTTTTGCTTCCTACCCCAGTTAGGTCTGGTTTCCTCCCCTGCTCCGTTCTGCTCCTCCTCTCTGTTATTAGTCTCACCTGTGTCCGGTTCCCTTAATCACCCAGCCCCTGTGTATATAACCCTGTCTGTGTCTCAGTGTGTTGTCAGTCCATTGTTGTTGTGTCAGCGTTCTCTCGTTCCCCCCTCTAGGTCTCTAGGTATTTGGCTTCCACTTGGTCTCTAGGTTTGTGCTCATTAAGTGAGCTTTCGTCTCCAGGATTTTTGGACATTGGTTTTTTAGCTTCCTGCCCTCATTGGATTTATTTGGACATTTATTCCTAAATAAAGGATTTTATGTTTTTTCTACCTGCCTTTGTCATTCTGGGGTTTTCTGCATCTTGGGTCCTAACCTCCTCCTGGCTCACAACATGACGCAAGGACAGAATAAACAATGAAACGCCAGGATTTTCCAATCCTGGTGTTTCATTGTTTATTCTCTATCAGAAGCTGATGTAGGAGAAAGGTGTAGGAGACTATTTCATGTTCAGCCTGCATGAAAACTCAAAGTGACCAATTATAATCAGAGATAAATCATAATATTTTTTTCTGTGAAGCTGACTTTTGCCCCACCATTAAATCATAAAATAAATGATTAACCAGGTTTATTGAACAGGTCTACAGGTTTGATTACTACCAGACCTCTAGGGAACTCCCTTCACTAGAATGTGTCTAACATAAATTAAGCTAAAAGAACTCAAAAATCATCTAAAGCCCTGCACTCGGTTAGGGTGAAGATCAAAGGTTATGAATCAATAATAAGAAAGCGAAAAATGACACCAACTTCCATGGCCAAAACCTTTGATGACTAAAAAGCATCTTGATGACCCCACTGTATTCTCTGGAATGGTGAGACAAAAATGGAACTTTTTGAAAGGTATGTGTCTAATTATAACTCTACATTTGAGAGTAAGAACATCAAACCAACAGTCAAACATGGTGGTGGTGGTGGTGTGATGGTCTGGGACTGCTTTGCTGTTTCAGGACCAGGATGACTTGTAATAAATGAAACCATGAGTACTGCTCTCTACCTAAAAATCCTGAAAGAGAATGTATGACCTTAAAATTACCTTTCATGCCGATAGACCCTTTAATGTGCTTGTATTTGACACAATTCTGTAAGAGAGAATGGGCCAGAATTCCACCACAGACCCATTATTAGTAATTACAGGTGCTCGGTAGTAGCTGTTGTTACCTGAGAATGTTACAACCAGTTATAGTGAACCATTGTGTTTTCACAAGAAGCCAGGTTGGTTTAGATTATTTTCCCTTAATAAACAAAATCATCATTTATCTTCTGAATCACATCATGAAGTTAAATGTTTACTGTTGTTTTAGGGTAAAGGGTAAATTAGATGTTGAATGGAAAACATGGTGACTAGGAGAGGCACATATACATATGATATGACACAGCACATTTCATACACAGAAGCAATTCAATGTGCTTTCCAGGTGCAAGAACATAAAACAGTAAAATCAACATAACAACATGAAACAGAAGGTTATAAAACCCCAGTTACAGTGCAGAAAGTGCAGCATAAGGCACATTCATTCAAAGACTGATGAATTTGTGACAGTTTTCCATTTTGATTTCAAAGTTACAAGAGTTGGGGCACATTTGAGGTCAGGAGGAAGCTGATTCCAACTGTGTGCAGCATAAAGCAGTAGGAAAAGCCAAGACTTGAGGTTGGACTTTGCTGACAGCACGTTTTATCAAAGTACAAACTTCTTTTTGTTTTTTCACATTCCAGAGGCATAGTTTAACTTGACCTTCAATTGTTTGATGAATGAAACAAGAGCCGTTCCTCCACCAGGAAACAGGTCTGTGTGAAAGTATTAGAAAGAGTCATCTGGCCTCACCCCCGCCTCCCTTCCTGGAGGGAGGCAGAATTTCAGCTGAAGACTAAAGGGTAACCTGAAGGTCATGAGCTGAAGAAAGGTAGACATAAAAAATTCTGATTGTTGTGAAAACCCCGATTTAGGATTAGATTCTCTGTGGTGGGCCCAGATATCCAAGGAAAGAGAGTCGGATACTGTCAGAGATGAACAGGCAGTTTAATCCTGCAGCACTGGGGGAATACTGATTAGAAGTGTCTGGAGGCACGTGTGTGTGTGTGTGTGTGTGTGTGTGTGTGTGTGTGTGTGTGTGTGTGTGTGTGTGTGTGTGTGTGTGTGTGTGTGTGTGTGTGTGTTGTAAAAGTCTGAACCCTGACCTCCTACAACATTTGCGAGGGGTGTCATTCAGCATTTCTGAGCCGTATCTCTGATGGAGATGGTGCTCAGAAAGCTTAAGAAGATGATACAGATCTGTGTGCAGCAGCAGCTCTGAACACAGGTCTGGTGTTGGGTGGAGTTTTACTGGGGATGATGGCTTTTAACATGTTGTTGTATACAAACCAAGAAGACCACCAGCTTCAATTTTGATATTGTTTTTCCAATTGTAATCCTTTTTTTCCCCAGAGATGTGAAATGGCTCTTTTATTGACAGCTGTTACTGCTTCTTCTGTTAGGTTTAAATAGTGTAAAATAAAGTAATCTAATTGAAGATCAATACTGCCACCTACTGGCTAATAAACCAAATTACAGTTTCTCTTTGAATACTCTATCCTCACCACTTTCTGATGAAACAAATTATTTACAATGCGTGAAAATTAATAATGAAAATTAACAAACCTCTTGGTAATTTTGGTTGGCATACACTCATTTATAATTATTCACAATTATTTCTCAGTTGCTGATCAGTTTTTTTCTTGTGAGAAAGCACTCATCAGCAGGTGTCACACTTACACACAATGCACATTCCAGAGATTTCAGGATAAATTTACATGTATATGTCGTTTTTTTTTCATTCCAGTGGAAACTTGCGTGCATTTATTTAACTTTTCTGCATTTCATTTCTGATACTTTATGATTTTCCCTTTTGTAGCATTGGAATTCCTATTTACTTTGCTTTTTTCTGAGAGATACTGTTTACTGAATGCATGATCAAACCTGCTGCTGCTGCAGGAAGCTACGGAAGATTGGGAACTATAAATGTGCAGCGGTACACAGGATCAACTTTTGGTTGCACAACTGAAATGCCATGCTACAACTTCAGACACATTTAGTAAATTTTTTGCCCGTTTCTTCTACTTTGTTAGATTTTTTTTGTGTGAGTGTCTCAAAATGCACATCAAGTATTATTCATACCAGATAATCAGGCAAAATTTTGCTTTATGTGTTTTTATCATCCTAATCCGCGAATTGGTTAGCACATCTTTATCATTCACCCATTCACATGCTGGTGGGGATGAGTTACAATGTAGCCACATCTGCCCTGGGGCACACTAACAGAGGCAAGGCCTGCCTAACACTGGTGCTATTGGTCCCTCCAACCACCAACAGCAGGCAAGGTGGGTTAATGGCAGCATTCTCTGGTTGGAGAAGGGATTGAATCTGTAACCTTACGATTACTGGACAACCTGCTCTACCTCCTGCACCACTGCTGTCCCAGTATGAATCATAAACACTTACAAACGTAGCATAGATCTAAATGTATATGTAAAAAAACTTTGAATTATTTTGCAACATTTATTTTTTCATCAGTTGAATTTGCCTCTGGCTGTCTTGAATGAAAGTGTTCACTTTTTGAAAATAGTGAGCATCAGTAATATATCTTTTTTTGATTGACTGACTAATTAATTACTTAGACTTTATTGGGATTTACATGCATGATTTGATAAAAGAAGATTAATATATGGTTTACGTGGTTTATTAAAGTGGGGGAAATCTTCCTGGGGGGCACCCCTTGGGAGCACCACTGTCTATGATGCCCCTGCGCTCATAGCAATATAAAACTGATAGTAATTATATTTATGAGGGTTCTGGGTTTGTTTACTTACACCACATTTCCCTTAGTCACCCCATCTCTTCTCATTTGACGACGCCACCAAACGAATATTATGTCGATGCACCAACCGGGCCCCGCTGCTCTCATCCTGGCTCCTCCCGCCACATCACCACCATGGCGGAAGCAGAGCAGGAATTCCGCCAATGCAGCGCGGAGGACTACGTGTGATTCACGGCTGTTAATGACCGTTGCCCAGCGACGGACCGAGTGGTGGTGCCCCTGTCCTGTGGAGTAAAACTAGCCAGTTGTGTGCCGCTCTGCAGCGGCGTAGCTCCAAAACACAGCTGTTCCATTTGCCTCCCCTCCTCCTCGGCTTGTGTCAGACCCAAGCGGCGGATGAAGCCTGCTCTCCTGATGCTCCACCGTGGTTCGACCGGTGCCTCTAGTTTCTCCACTTGAGATCCTCTCTGGAAGTAGCATAGCCCAACTGCTGTTTGTTTGTCCCAGAAACCAGAGACAACATGGATTTGCTCGAAATGTTGCATTTGGACGAACTGTCCCACGGACTGGCTAACCTGTCCATGTTTCCTTACTTTGAAATGGCGCACTATATCGTGTCAGTGATGGCTCTGAGGGAGCAGCCAGGTAAGGAGAAAGTTCCAGATTTTTCTTCTGTTTTTTTGTTTTTGTGACAACAAAAGTTTGTTCAGGTGAAGTTTAGAAGAGTTGAAGTTGGAAAAGTCCACCAAACCCTAAATAAGTCACCTGACAAGTATAAAACTCACTCATACTGAAACACTAAAATACATTAATCAAGGTTTTGATACAACACAGAGCTCCTGAAAACCCCTAACTAATGATGACTTTCATATTTTATATACTTTATATTGGATGTAGGTTGTGTTACAGAATAAGGCCGCTGCCTTAATTCTAGTTTCAGGAAGTGTTTTCCTTCAGACAGGGGCGCTTCTAGAAAGTTTTTATAAGGGGGGCAAGATGGTGGCTCATCAAATTTGGTACTTGCTATGGCCACTGCTTGAGGCAAGGACGTTTGAATTACTTGTGAGCATACAGCACAACTACAGAAGCGCAATACTCAAGGACGCTAGTCAGTGTTTCCCCTAGAAAAATTTCCAGCCCTGGCGCACGCGCAGGGGGGTGGGGGTGGGGGGGCTGAGGGAGTGTGAGCGTGGAACGTTTTGATGCTGAGTGTTGTCCACAGGGGGTTGCGAGCGGACTGTTTCACTGCCGTGCGTTGTCGGTGAGAGCGGAATGGAGGGGGTTGTTGCGTGTGGAGCGCTTCCCTTCCGTGTGTGTGTGGGGGGGGGGGGGGGGGGGGATCTCGTAGGCGTGGCACTGGAATATCAGCCGTGGTGCGGCGCCATGCCTGAGCCTATGTCGGAGGAACACAGCTAGTACGTTCTTGTGTACCAGACAAGTATGTTCTTGGCAAGGACACCAGAAAGTCCATTCTACTGAGTACGGGAGGACGAGGACAGCATTTGGAACAGAACCGTACTCTGTTGTGTCAAGGCAACAAGCACTGCTTGTTTCTAGCTTCGGTTAAACAACTTGACACAAAAATAAAGTCTAGTTTGTTTCTTAAATAACAAAATAACAGCAAAAACATATTATTTGTATTATATTTGGTTCATTTTTGATCAAAACTGATAAAATATCAGCATTTCCTGCTGTTAAATTAATAAAAAATATATTTTTCTTCAAAACAGAGCTACTCTGCTTTTATTTTGATATTTAGTTAGTTAATTATTTTTACTCAATTATTTACATTAACAGACAACTTAATATTTCTCTTAGTGTTTCCTGATATAAAACTGTACAGTTAGTAGCTTTCTTCTGTTGTCCCAAGTCCGCAGAAGGATGCATTGATCCCTGCACCTTCGGGTCGGGGAACGGGTCCTGACTGTTGTTCGTGCTTATGGGCCAAATATCAGTTCAGAGTACCCACCCTTTTTGGAGTCCCTGGGGCGAGTGCTAGATAGTGCTCCATCAGGGGACTTCATTGTCCTGCTGGGGGACTTCAATGCTCACGTGGGCAATGACAGCTTGACCTGGAGGGGTGTGATTGGGAGGAACGGCCCGCCTGATCTGAACTCAAGTGGGGTTTCGTTATTGGACTTCTGTGCAAGTCGCAGTTTGGCCATAATGAACACCATGTTCGATCATAAGGATGCCAATTGGTGCACTTGGTACCAGGGCAGCCTAGGTCGCAGGTCGATGATAGACTTTGTAGTCGTATCATCTGACTTGCGGTCGTATGTTTTGGACACCCGAGTGAAGAGAGGAGCGGAGCTGTCAACTGATCACCACCTGGTGGTGAGTTGAATCAGATGGCAGGGGGAGATGCTGCGTAGACCTGGCAGACCCAAATGCATAGTGAGGGTCTGCTGGGAACGCCTGGCAGAAGAACCTGTTAAGACGGTCTTCAACTCCCACCTCCGGCAGAGTTTTGACCGCGTCCCAAGAGCAGTCGGGGACATTGACTCCAAGTGGGCCTTGTTCCACTCTGTGATTGTTGAGGCGGCTGTTGCTAGCTGTGGTCGCAAGGTGGCCGGTGCCAGTCGTGGTGGCAACCCCCGTAACCGCTGGTGGACACCAGAGGTTCGTTGAGCCGTCAGGCTGAAGAAGGAGGCCTACAGGGCGTGGCTGGTCTGTGGGTCTCCGGAGGCAGCAGGCGGGTACCGGATAGCCAGTTGCCGAGGCAAAATCTCGGGCGTGGGAGGAGTTTGGTGAGGCCATGGAGAAAGACTATCGATCGGCTCCAAAGAGGTTCTGGCAAACTGTCCGGCGCCTCAGGAGAGGAAGGCAGCAACTCGGTCACACTGTTTACAGCGGGGATGGGGAGCTGCTGACGTCAACTGGGGCTATAGTCGGACAGTGGACCCCCCCCCCCACACACACACACACACACACACACCATGACTCATGATCAAGACACCAAGACCATTTGAGGCATAGACCATGAGAACCATGATCCCAATTGCACCATAAGTATGTTAAAGACCATGGCTTGAAGCCCTCATCAGAACCACGTCATCAACTAAATTAATTTGCAGATCCATTGATTTCCCCCAGACAATGAATTAATGAACAAAAGTACATTTTAAATGATATAGTCAACATGAAAAAACATTCGTTTACACTCCATTAGCATTTTCTAATTGTACTTCATACATTGTTCTTATACTACCACCCTGTTAAGATCTGAGATCTAATGACTTTAATGATTAAAATTCCTACTTTTTCCCTGAAGGAAATTATCTTTACAATCCAAATGCCAAGATCTTTTATTGTACCGGTCAGATGCCATTGTTTTAGCAGGCTTGTGTTGTGTGTAATCGACATTTAGCAATGATATAATTGGCTCTAATTCTGGTATAAATGTTTCCACTAAAACTAAAGAAACACAAATGCATGAAATACTCTTCAGACATAAACCTTTATCTGTCTCAGAATGTGACAGAAGCTCAAACACAGAGCCATGTGTTACACTGATAGTAGCCATGGAGACGGTTGGACTTTTATCCACTCAGAACTGTTGACTTTCAGCACAGTAACACAAACATTGAGGCATACAAGCACAGCCCATTGTAGTCCTGCTGTAAGTCTATTTTAGAAGTTGCCTCGCGAAGCATCCGAGCTGCTGACATTTTAACCCATTGTCTTCCACCCTTTGCATCGAACCGAGTCAGACTTGAGTAAATTCACAAAGTTTAAAATTAACACAAAAAGTAAACATGCAGGAAGTGTGTGTGTGTGTGTGTGTGTGTGTGTGTGTGTGTGTGTGTGTGTGTGTGTGTGTGTGTGTGTGTGTGTGTGTGTGTGTTTTACTGCCTTTAAGATAGGACTGAAGGAAGCCAACTAGCTTCACATCAAGGAACTCAAAAGAAATGTATGAATGTCAATGAAGATGGAGTCAAAACAAGGACTTTCTCTCCCCTAAATGACATGAACCATTCAGCCCTCCCTGACTTTGACCTTTCACCAACATGTCAAGAAAAAAATCCTTATTTAAGTTTAAACAGGAAATTATTTGATTCAGACACACTCGGGATTTGTGCACAGCATGGTAATAGTTTCCTTGTTCTCTTTAAGTGTTTATCTCGTTAGTTGTCTATTTTTAACACATATTGCGCTTCCTGCCAGACAGATTGTTTAAGAAGCACCAGGGCAGACACATAGAAGAGTGCAGCTATATATGAGTTTATTTTCTCTTGTATACCAATTGTGGTAACACTTTAGTTTAGGGAACACAAATTAACCATTAATTAGCTGCCAATTAATATGCATATTAGTGGACTACTAAGTCTGAACTAGTCATTATTAAGCATTTATTAACAACTTATTACTAATGGCTTATTTCTAACATTAACAGGCCATAAATTAGGAGTTTTATCTTAATAAGCCATTCATAATGGTTTGTTAACTGAAAGTAAATGGTTAGTTGCTGTAGGGCTGCTCAATTAATCGAAATTTAATCACGATTACGATCTGAGTTTTGAAAGATTATAAAAAACAAAACAAGCCGATTATTTGCCCCTCCCACTTGCGCTGCCCTGAGTTGCAAATGAAGCGCTCCTCCTAGGGTGTTTGTCAACTTGGCGACTTTGACGCTATTTCTAACAGCTTCTCAGACCCCCTTCTTGACTTTTTAAATGTTAAAAGTGCCTAACGAACACCTCAGAAACATCTCTGGTAACCCTTAGCTACTTTCTGGATAACTGTCGTCGACATTTCCTGCAGGTTAGCTAAACACTCCGTCTGCGCTCCGGACCGTTCTTCACAGCATTAGGAAAGGGAATGATGTAGTGACGTGTCGGTCGCTAAAGAAACAGCTCTCGGAGCCGACTCCCTGTTGGATTAACCAGAGTGAGTGACACACACCACACCTGCGGACTCCTGAGCCACTAAAAACGGCTAAATGTGCGCGTGCTAAACACACGTGCAGCTTGCCCCGATTGCTGTGAGACCGGGTTGGGAGGTGTGTGTGCAGCTGTGGTTGGGACAATTATTATATTAACTGATGGACTTGTAAATAGTTTATAAATACGGTAGAAATAAGTTCCTCACGCTGATGAATAATAACTAATCTCTCTGAGGACACGGTGCTAGTGCACTCTCCTACAGCACCTTGACATGACTAAATAAATGTTATGCAACATTTTATGAACATCAATTTATTTGCGTTTATTTGTTATAAATGCCACTGTATAATTCTTGCTGTCAGTATTTGCAAGATATTGGTATTTGGGTCTGTACTGGTTAGACTTAAATGAGTTAAACCAAGGTCTATAGCCCTTGGGTCATAGACTATGAGCTATAAGTATATTGGTATTTTTATACTGGGAATCAGGAGTTATTTTAGTGATCATCTTGTTTCTTATTTATTTTTGTCCTGATTGTGCCCTGAGCAATTTTATGACTGAATAAAAACAAATAAAGCCAACATAAATAGAAAAATCGCCCTAAATAATCGTGATCTCAATTTCAGTCACCATAATCGTGATTATTATTTTTGCCATAATCGAGCAGCCCTAAGTTGCTGATTAACGCACATTCTAAGTATCTCAAATCAATATGTGGCTTTTAAAGAAGTAATTCAAGGGGAACATATTCTTGCCTTTAAGCGGTTAATTGATACAGAACTACTAATAATTAAGTATGAACAAAATCTGACTTTAGAATGGGGAACAGATTATTGCCTACAAGTGGTTAGATGATTGTGGCTCTATTAACATGTGGCGTTTGGTGTTTATTTACATAATACCACAACATAATATTTTTGGTTATTAGT
Source organism: Nothobranchius furzeri (assembly GCF_043380555.1). Taxonomy (NCBI): domain Eukaryota; kingdom Metazoa; phylum Chordata; class Actinopteri; order Cyprinodontiformes; family Nothobranchiidae; genus Nothobranchius; species Nothobranchius furzeri. The sequence goes on from NC_091746.1 coordinate 57,444,065, forward strand.
GAAGAAATAACTATTCCCCTTGATTTACTTCTTTAAAAGCCACATATTGATTCGATCTAATTAGTATGTGCGTTAATCAGCAACAAACCATTTCCTTTCAGTTAACGAACTATTATGAATGGCTTATTATGATAAAACTCTTAATTTATGGCCTGTTGATGTTAGAATTACGGCATTGGTAATAAGCACCTAATAATAGCTTAATAATGACTAATTCTGACTTAGTAGTCCACTAATATGCATATAATTGGCAGCTAATTAATGGTTAATTTGTGTTCTCTAAAACTAAAGTGTTACCCAAATGGTTACTAAACATATTTAGAGAAGAAACAATGTTTGCTCTAATCTGCAAATAACAGAATGTTCTGAGATTGTAGCATTTATACCATAATGGTTCTGTGAGGTGAAACTTTCTAAAAAAGAACACCCATGAGATTGATGTAACTTGTTCCCCTCCAGATGAGCAGAAGAGAAATATGAAGAAAGACCAAAGGGCCATTGCTTCATGGCCAGCAGTGGAAATGGCCTCATATTTGACTTGTAAATGTTTGTCCTTCAAATTCAAAACCTGAAGAAAACTTTCCTCTCTGACTGTCGGAGTTGTCAAATTGTGTCTAGTTTTTGGCAATAAATCTAAACTATAGTTCAATTTTATCACTAAAAATACAATTTCCTTTGGCTCCTGGACAGCCAGGTTGGCATGCTGCAGCATCTTGTTTTGCTTCAGAACTAAGAGTGATGATAGCACATCAGCAGTGTTTACTATTCAAACAATATCCTGTGATTGTTCAAAACTTTCCCTGTCTGCTGTTAGACCCAAAATACCTACTTCAGCATTTATCAGGAAGGCTGCAAATTGACAGTCTTATTTCAAATAGTTTCTAATTTCTTTAAGCATTCTTGTGTTTGAAAATGTTGCAGCAACTTAATAAACGAAGGGTGCCTTTTACCAATCAGACCAGATGAAGAACTTTTATCACTCAAGTAGAACGAAGGAGGCATGGTGGCACACTGTTTACTCGTAGTACAGTGGCCACCCCTTCGAATCCCATTGGCGTGGCCTTTCAGCATGGAGTTGGCATGTTTTCCTCGTGTAGGAGAACATGCTAAAAAACAGGCCCAAAGATGTGCGTGTCAGAGTGGTTGGAGAATTGTCCCTAGATGTGAGTGAGTGTGTGACTGTTTTTGTCTCGGTGTGTCCCTGTGATGGACTGGAGACTTGTCCAAGATGTGCCCCGCCTCTCACCCAGTGCCAACTGGAGACGGCCACTAGCTACACGTGACTCTAGTGAGGATGACATAATTTAGATGGATGGATGAAACAACTGAAATCTCACTAAAAACACTAAACTACATAACTATACCACATATAAAATGATTCGTTCATCTGCTCAGACATTTAGGTCTAACTCTGTCAGATTAGTTTTGGTTTTCACAATTTACCTGTTTTAGTGGATGAGAAGTCTAAGACCTGTTCACATGAGAAGATGATTGAGCTGATTTCTGACCTGATACTCCCCTCCAACAATATGTGTGACATACCCAATTACCGTAATGGCTCTGAAGATAATCCTATCAAATATTCCTGCTGTGTTTGGTGTGTTAAGAGTAGGGATGTCCCGATATAACTTTTTTCACTTCTGATATGATACAGATATTGTAGCTTTCAGTATTGACCAATATTGATATCAATCTGATACGATATCAGAACAAATCATACATACTTTTTACATGTTTTGTAGTGTGTAATTAATGAAAGGCTTGATCAAGTGATATTACAAGACAAGAGCCAACAACAGTAAATATGAAATGAACATTTTTTTCTTAACCACTGATTGCAAATAGATGAACTTTAAAGGACTGCTTATATCGAAGATTTTTGATGCTGTCCGATATAATCCGATACACAGTTTTTGGGCCGATATCGAATTACTTCCGACATCGGAATGGGACATCCCAAGTTAAAAGCACTCTGGTCTGCTCAGAAGCATGTTGAGCCCACTTCAACCACAAACCGAGGATATTAAACATGTTGGATTTTCTTTGTCAGGTTTTTGACGACTTTTGACATAGCCAATCAGAAAGTAATGTGATGGAAGCACTCTGCATGCTCCTCTGATGTTTTATTACTCCAAAGTCATGTTTGATCTTGCAAGAGTTGCCGTCTGATTATTATATGTTGGTGTGTGACATTGGTTCGTGTTTACTGTGTTTTGTCGTGTTGCCAGACTCCACTCACTCTAGGACCAAAACTGGTACATGCGTGCTTTTGTTATTGCCATTATGCCATCGATAATTTAAAAGTCCCGCTCTGGCAACCATTCTTAAATTGTTTTATGCCAAGAATGTAGTTTTCTAAAATGTGCAAAGTAGGGCTGAACAATTAATTGCATATACAATTCAATTGCGATGTAACAAAAGGAGATTTTCTAATCACAAAGGCTGCGATTTGACTGGCAGCGAGTGGTTAGCACAGTGCTAATAAACATGGAATAACCCATAGGGATGCTAATGGCAATATTGCCGATTCCATTCTCACAAATTACGAATTAGGAACATGCCAAATCATTACATTTGGAGTCTATTAAAAAGTTAAAACTGCCATCAATCAAATAAGTACAGACAGATATTTTAGTAAAGCTAGAAAACCGTAAGAGACTTTAACGCCACTGAGTTATGGCTAGCAGCTGTGGATGTAAATGAAATACGGAAGCTCTGCATGGACAAGACATCAAAAACTCTAAACATAAGACTTCAAAAATGAAACGCACTTCTTTCCTGCAAAATAATTTTCACAGTTGGTGCTAATACCTAGCCTGGCCTGCCAGACTCATCCTCTGTTTAATTCTGCAGAGAGGCAGGCAGAGAGGCACATGAGGAGCGCGGGACTAGGCAGCTCAAAAATAACCAATCAGAAAAAAGACGGAAATGCTGACTGTACTGCGATGTTGTAGTTTTTTAGCTGTAGTCAAAAATGGCGTTCGGCGACAGCGCAAACATCTTTCTTTATAAGAAAGGCTTTTAGCGCTTCTACTTGTTGTGGTTTTAAAGGCATTCAAGTCATTTAGAACAGAGGAAAGAGCCGCAGCAAACTCTGCTTCAGTCGCCATGTTTATGACAAACTCGGCGTTGTGGTGTGTGACGTACGCTACTCAATGATGATTGGCTCGGTTAGAATTTGACGGGGTGGGGTTATCTGAATAGGAGAGTTCCCAGACCCTTTCTTTGTGCAGAATTAAGAGGAGGAGTCTGGCTGGCCAGGCTAACTAATACCTATTCTCCTTCAAGGGATGTGCTCCTGGCTGCAAAGCATTGTACCTTCAAATAAAAAATGTGTCTTTACTTGTGTTTATATATATATGTAGACAAATAAACCTCTAGACATGATATGTAGATAAATATGTAGATGCATAAACTTGTTTATATTTAGTTCAAGTTACATAGATTTTTTTTTTTTTGCTTCCGGTAGTTGAAAAATATGAGAAAAGCCCCTTGAGAAAATAATCGTGAATTAAATCACAATTGCAATATTGAAGAAAAAAATTGCAATTAGATTAATTCCCAGAATCGTTCAGCCCTATAGGGCAAAGGCTTCCTGGGATAAACAGACTTTTTTGGACCGCTTCAGAAGTTTCTTTAAGCATTTGTCTTAAGCCTTGCTTACACAGGTGTATGCAGTTCCTATACTTTTTAATTGCTTAGTTTTTTTTTTATCTATAAACGGCTGTAAATGCCTACCAAAGGGAAGTTTAAAGGATGCAGAGTCCAAGTTAATCTGTTGAGAAGACACAGAGAGCTTTAAACTCTGTCAGATCCCTTCCTTGGAGGCTGTAATCTATCCATAATCCTCAGATTACCATGCTGAATGTGGCTTGAGTTACTTGGGACAGGTAGAACACACGAGCTTTCTGGTTGAGGTGAAACATATTTATTATTTATTTACTGTTATAGATGAGATTAGTATTGAGTTGTACTAGTAGCACTGGGTTGTTTTGTGAAGACGTGAAATCTTAACACCTTCCATCCAGCTCTTGATGCTTAGCCAGGACCAAGTTGTGGGTAAAACTAGGGTCGACAGCAAAGATCTGTAAACGGCCTTCTGCTTCATCCGGTGGGTTTTCCCAGGCCAGCTGTAATTTATATTCACTCCAGCAAGTCCTGGGTCTGCCTCGAGGTCTCCTCCCAAAGGGACATGTCTGAAACGCCTCCATTGGAATACATCCAAGGGACATCTTTTCCAGGTGACCAAACAACCTCAATGAACCTCTTTTGATGCAGCAGGAAGAGAATCCTCCTGACAAGGCCCAGAAGCTCATTTGAGCTGATTGTATAAACACATAAAATTCTTTCAACTCTTGACCATGATGGAGGGTAAAAACATAGATTGGTAAATTGATAACATTGCTATTTTGACTCAAATCCCTTTTGTCCGATTGGTTCAGCATCCACATCCACTGGAGATGCAGCCCCTATCCGCCTATCAATCTCCTGCTCGGTTCTTGAACACGACCCGCAGATACCTAAACTCCTCCACCTGCAGCACAGGTCGTTTCCTAATGCCACGCCGACGAGGAGGCCATACAATGACCTTTATGTCAAGAAACCAAAACGCCTCACATCTAAGATTTACACAAAGGAAAACACAAACTATAAATCAGTGCAGTTTGTGAGTAAGGCTTAGGAGAAAACACCCCCAATTTTGTTCTGCTGGAAACATCTAAACAGGATGCTGCTGAAGGTTATGACCCTTGAACAGATCTGATGAATACCATTGTTCTACTTCAAACATCCCCACACTGTTGATCCCAACTCAAACATCCCTCACTGAACAAGTTAATATTTATACAGTCAGGACTGGGAGGCAGACAGGAAAAAGGCCAACGTGTGACAGTCAAGCTGTAATATTTAGCATGTACTGGTTTTACAGTGCATCAAGGCTAAACCATAGTTTTTCATAGAGCAGTTGAAGTGAATATACATGTACTCATTACATCCCTTATGGTGTTTTCTACGGATTGCTCAGACATATGCAGACTCGGATGATATTAGAGCCATTCAGAAGTCAATAAGTGAGATATCCACATCAGTCATGCTGAATTGAATATTTCCTATTGTTGCACAGGAGCTCTAGCAGTGTCCAGAGTCAGCCCCTTAGCCTGCTGGTTCAGCTCCATGCTCTACTGCTTCGGAGGGGCAGTGCTGTCCGGGATCATGCTGGCCGAGCCGCCCATAGCGCCGTTGTCCAACGGGATGAGTGTTCTTCTGGCTTCAGTCATGTGGTAAGCAGCTGAGCCTGGGTCTGGGAACAGAGAGGGATCTTGGGAAGTGCTTTGAACGTCTGAGAGCATTATGCTTTAATTCAAGAGAAGCTTAACACGTGGAAGGCAAAAACCAGAACAATAATTAGTTTCCTTCTCCAATTATTAAGCCTTTGGTGCTCTCTGCTGGTTTGATATAAAATTGCATTTTTCCCACATTAAAAAAAGACACAGTGCCCTCTGGTGGTTAAAGCAGGAACCTCTGAGGCATGAGTTTTGCTTTAACACGTCACTTGTGAATGTTGTGTCATGGTCGAGTGAATATTTGCCTCCACAGGTACCTGGTGTTTTATTGCCCCATGGACGTGGTGTACAGCTGTGCTGCCCTGCCACCCCTCAGGCTGGTGCTGTCAGGGATGAAGGAGGTGACCAGGACATGGAAGGTCCTGGGAGGGGTCACACAGGCTCACAGCAAGTATAAAGACAGCCTGCTGGTTATGATCGCCATTGGATGGGCGAGAGGTCAGTAGGGCCATTCTCTTTAAAGTACCTGATATTAAGGTGATGATGATGATGATGTCGGTGTCTTCTTCTGTCTCCAGGTGCTGGAGGAGGCCTCATAAGTAACTTTGAGCAGCTTGTTCGGGGTGTGTGGAAACCAGAAACCAACGAGCTCCTCAAAATGTCCTAGTGAGTAGAGGTCCACCGATATGGGTATTAGTGCCGATACCGATGCTGACATGTAGAGGTCACGGTCAGCCGATGGGCGATATGTGCTGCCTATTTTCATGGCTGATAATTAGACATTTTCCACCTGATTTCCACGCTAAAATGTCTCTAAAATATCAGCCGAATCAGTTTCTGAACACTGAATTGAACCAACTGTTAAATCTTAATTTTCACTGATCAGTGTTAAAATCAGACGTCTAACTAAAGTTAATCAAACAAATACATTAACTGACTGAGAAGAAGAAACAATCTTCTACATAGATAGAATATGAAGATAAAAATCACGAGGCTCTTCACGAGAATGGAAATGAAAAATAAAAACAATCAAAAATATGATAAAAAATACCATAAAGATGGGAAAAGTAAAAATTGTGACACCAAACATTAATATAATACATTTTTTGTTGAAAATAATTTGTAGAGCATGTAGGGACATAAATATGTATTTAAATAAAATTCTGCAGCAGCACCAGGCTGCCCGGGGATGTGCCTGACTTTATCAAGGAGAAATATCAGCTGACGCCAATATATCAGTCCGCCTCTACTAGTAATTATTCTAAGTGACAGCTTTCTGACATCACATCTGGTGTTTTTATATATTTTTTTATTCTCAAAAAATGCTTAAAGTTGATGTTTATTTATTTATTACGTGAAAGGTGGCAGGCAATAGGCCTGTCATTTGAATCTTTTCAGAGTTTCATTACAACAGATTTTTTTTGTGAAATACATTTTTCCTCACACTTTGCACGTCGGCAGCAGCTGTTGTCTTCAGCTTAAATGAAAGCTCTGGTCTGCTCTGATTGGTTGAAAACAGCAGATTGAAACTCGAGTTCTCAGCCTGTTAAATGTCCCGAACTAGTGATTACACAGATGCTCCATCATGCTGTCCACCTGAGGAACAGCGTAGAGGAAACACGAGGCATCACAGCTGGTTTAGAAGTCAAAAGTTAATCATTTTCTTCTTCTATATCTGATATTTTGTTCTTTGTTCATTTGCTCAGCCCCACAAAGATCACCTTGATAGGGGCGGTGCTGTTTTCCCTGCAGCAGACCCATTACCTGCCCCTCCAGAAGCACCACCTGATGCTGATCTACACCATCTTCATCGTCGCCAACAAGGTGAGTCTTAACCCTCTGCTCTTGTTAACGTGCAGATTAACTGTAAGGAACCACTCTTCTCTATTAAAACTAAAGCACACCTCCACGTATCAGATGGTTTTATGCAGCAGCACCTTCCCCATCTTGTCTTCTAAATGACCTTTCTCCATGTTTTTTTTAAGTTTTGGCTGCAGTGACTCACGTTAGTTGGGTATTACCCATAGGGCTGGAGCGTTTGCATCATTTTCATCAGCTTGCATCATCCACTTTTCTCTTCTCTGGGAAACTGGTTGCTCTTGACTGAGACACAGATAAATCTATCACATCTTCTTTCTTTCAACTTTTGCTCTGTTAGCTCGCTCCGACTGATCCGTCAAATTAACAGCAAACCATTTCATCAGATTTCAGAGCCGGGTCGGTGCTGTTTGTTATTTTGTGTTGTTGATGATGTTATTTAGTTAGATACACACTAATCACCAGTCCTTTGTGTCTTCAGATACATAATAATGAAATCAGCTCTGCATAAGTGGGGTGAATGAGCGTGTTCCTCAGCCAGCCACAATGTGACTTGATATTTAAGGAGGAATATTTACTGAAACCTACTTTAGCCACATGGTGGACATAATCTGACCCTTTTCACAAGTCTGCGTGATTTTAAGTCTGAATCCTGCAGAAACTGGTTTATTTATTTTTAAGCCTTTTTCAAGGATGTTTTGTTATTCTTGCATGGGACACAGGAACGAAGCAGCGGACATCAAGTCAAGGTGCATGAACAAAGACAGAATACAAAAGTAGCTTAAATAGGATAAAAACAGCAGCTATGAATGAAAATGTTTAAATACAGTTGAATTGTTTTTAAACGCTTAAAAACATGAAACACCCAACAAATGGCAAACTTAATGAGCCTTTTTTATTTTATTTTATTTTATTTTTTTTACTATTTTGTTATTTTAGTCATCTGATGAATGCGGATATAATAATAAATCTTCTTCCAGCTATTTGTCCCTCAAATTGACTGAAAGCCTTGTATTTTGAAATGAAAATGCTGAAATATGTCGCACATGTTCTAGATAAAAACTATCTGAGGTTTAAACTAACACCGAGCAGTTTCCTGCTTCTCCCCCCTACTGGTTGAAAGTGGAATTACAACTGTCGTAAACAACCCTGCTAAACTTAAGAAAAAAGTTTCCTTTCTCCATTATTGCCTAACGAATAGGTTCATACTAGAGTTTTTACTTGCATCCAACCAATCACAAACACAGGCACAAGCATGCTCTGTCACCAAGCCCTCCCCTCTCAAACCTAAACAGACAGCAATGTGACTTAAACAATATGTTGCAGCAAAAAGAAGTGGAAGAAATTTTCCTGAAAAGTTACAATACCTCACCAGTGTGGTAATATTTTCATTCTTACTAGAATGACAAAAACCAACAAGGGTGGTTTGCTAAATTTGCAGAGCATCGATAAAAACCAAGTTTGGTTATGCAACCAACTTTTTTATCATAAAGTAATGGCATGAAATGGCCAGGGCTCCACTGAAAATATATTTTCTACAGTTTTCAATAATTATTGATATTGATCGATACGATTTTTTTTATCGATAAGCATTTTTTTATATATCGTCCAGCCCTAACCCTGCTGCTGCCTGTTGTAGCTTGCGCTAACAGCAAGCTAACACTAACATGAGCCAACTGCTACTAAAATAAACCACAAAGTAAAGAGATCCACAATGTTGGACAAAAATTATTATTACTTACAAATCCCATAGCAACAAAGCCCGGTCACAATCAGTCCGTCATTTTGTAGCCTCCTTTATATTCCTCAAACTAGGGTAGGCCTGCGCCGATGTTCACGCTGGCTTTAGCGTTTGTTATGACGTGTGTGTTAATTTAATGAATTAATTCATTTACAGCTTGATACACACATTCTACCCTGAAGCTCATATTTATTTATTCTTCATGTGTTTTAGACACGCATGATGCTGACGGGCTCCTCCTCCTCCCCCTTCGCCTTCATCGAGTCTGCGCTCTACCGGACCCTCTTCAGCAGCCATTCCCCATACGCCGCTCTCTCAGGTGACCTGACGAAAGCGTGTCGTGATAACGGCATGGCGAACAGCAGCACGCCCCACGCTTCAACCAAAGAGCCCAGCGAGGATAGATCACCGGGGCCCGTTCCTCCTACAGAACCGGGCCGCTCCACAACAGCCAAAGACGAGGTGGAGAGTGGAGAGATGGAAAAGAAGATCAACTAGTGAGCCTCGGTTTGCCCTGAAGCACCTTTTTTTACCTCAAAGCTGGTTATTGAATTCTTCATGCATCAGATTTTCCATGTTGAGGGATGCTCACCTAAACTTTTTTTCTCTTTATTTTCTCATCTTTTGGAAAAAAAAAAAAAAAAAAAAACGCTGGTTTTTTGACTAAAACAGTTTTTTTCTTGGAGTTTCAAACTGAGTTCTGTTAGGTAACGGAACCAGAAGTAAATCCAACTTCTGCACCTCATTCTGGGATTATCACCCACCCTTAAAGAATGTGAAGAACACGTTATTGCTTGTCTAAATGCACACTGGCAATTCAAAGTGTAGCTTCCTTTTTTAAAAGATATTTATTTTTAAAACAAACTAATTCTAGTTATATTCCAGGGATTGAGGACCAGCGGTTTGCACCTGCTGATCCTTTTTTTCTTTCTTTTGTATATTTTGCTCCACATAAAGGCTACCTTTTCAAAGTTTTTAAAGAAATACATATATATTCTGACTTTCAGATGTTTTATTATATTTGTACTGAAGACCTGCACTCTTGAATGTAAAATCCATAGAAATGAATGCAGTTCTATTGTTTGGGATGACAGCAAAGAGCATGAGAATAAATGTCTACATATGCCTTAAAATGTGTTGTTTTATTAGGGTTTCAGATCCTCTCTCCTTTCAAAGTCCAAAACATTTTAGTTACAGTTTATTATCTAAATCTGCCTGAAAGAAACATCATTAATGAGACTTCAAACATCACGCCGCTCTCATCCCAGCATGTTGAAGAGTAGCTGACTAGCTGTTGGGTGAGGTGGTATGGATCCCCGCAGCGTCCATGAGTGAAGCTCTCTCTAGAGGCTGAACTGTTGCATCAGTGTAACATCAGCACCTGATTGATACCTCAGCCCCTCTAAAAATCTGCTGGAGAGAAATCCCCCAAATCCTCCCCAATTCTCGTCTGTGTAACCTCAAAAGGTGCAGCGCCTCTTGTTGAATGCAAATTTGCAAAAGCCAAGGACGGGTGTTGGAAAAAGGAGATCAGAAATGATGCCGATTGAGACAATGTACCTGCTTTTAAAATATCTCCCGCTTATAAATGAGAGCACGAAACCAGTGCTGAAAAATCAGGGTGCCACATCTGCTGTCCACAAGATTCAGAATATCCTCTTTTCACACGCACCTGTCACTTTACAGGATAAGCTGCTACACACTTCTATACGTCTTCGGAGAAACTGAGAATCCTGAAAAATAATGTTGGATTTTGGTCTAACTCAAGTAATTATTTAAAATTACACCTATGAGAGGAAATATGTGAATCACGCCTGAAAAATGCAACTTTGAAAACATCAATAGATTTATTTCTGTAAAATATGTTGGGCTGTTTAACTACTTTTGGGTGTTTTTGGTTGATTTTTTACATGTTTGTGATGCTAAAATGTGTCTCTGCTCCTGTCTACAACATATTTTTGGTTATAGATTTTATTTTGTTTTTCTCTGAAGCATTCTTTCTCACTGGCAGTCTCGGAGTGGCATCAAAAGCCACAACAGAGTTGAGGTGAGAATCGCCTCCTCTAAGTCCGAGTCAGAAACTCGAGTCTGAAAAGGGCAGAATCCCTTCTCCAGCTCTGGGGTGAGGTCCTGCCCCAAGTGCAGGAATTTAAGTATCTCTGGGTCTTGTTCACCCGTGAGGGAAAGATGGAGCGTGAGATCGATAGGTGGATTGGTGCCGTGTCTGCAGTGATGCAGACCAGTCTGTCGTGATGAAAAGAGTTGAGCTGGAAGGTGGAGCTCTCGATTTACTGGTCGATCTACGATCCTACCCTCACGTATGGTCACGTAGCCTGGCAACACTCCATTGATGGTTCTTGGTCACAGGGTGGGTTTACCATTGTCATTTTTCTAAATTAAGGACCTAAATAGATCGATCTGCTCCTGGTTCTAATGAAGCCCAAATCCAAATAGTCATAAATTGATGTTAAAGCCATTAAAACCACTCCGTTGCATCATCCCGCCCACCAGACCAATAGAGAACCATGATTGGCCCACAAAGCGGCCCACAGCTCTATCAGTTGGAAACCCCTATAGAGAGGTGTGACTGGCCCGCCAGAATGCTGCTAGGGGCCGCAGAGGTTCCAATGGAGCATCCCTAGACCAAACTTTGCAAAGCAAGAATTTGGTCAAGTTCACTAGGCTAATGGTTACTAGCTTTGGGTAGTGACCAAAAGAATAAGATCGTGGATACAAGTGGCCTAAATACGATTTTCTCCACAGGACTGAGATAGGTAGGAGCTTGGTCATCTAGCCTGACCTGCCAGACTCGTCCTCTATTTAATTCTGCACAGAGAAACAGTGGTTACTCACAGGCAGAGAGGCACATGAGGGACGGGACTATCCATCCATCCATCCATCCATCCATCCATTTTCATCCGCTTATCCGGAGTCGGGTCGTGAGGGCAGTAGCCTAAGGTTAGAGGCCCAGACTTCCCTCTCCCCAGCCACTTGGGCCAGCTCTTCGGTGAAATCCCAAGGCGTTCCCTGGCCAGGTGAGAGACATAGTCCCTCCAACATGTCCTGGGTCTACCTTTAGGTCCCCTCCCGGTTGGACGCGCCTGGAAAACCTCACCAGGGAGGCGTCCAGGAGGCATCCTGACCAGATGCCCGAGCCACCTCAACTGGTTCCTCTCAATGGGGAGGGAATAGCCAGCTCAAAAATAACCAATCAGAAAAAAGCTGGAAATGCAGACTGTACCACGCGACGCTGTAGTTAAAAATGGCGTCTGGCGACATTGCAAGCATCTTTCTTTAGAAGAAAGGCTTTTAGCGCTTCTACTTGTTGTGGTTTTAAGGACATGTTCAAGTCATTTAGGACAGAGGAAAGAGCTGCAGCAAACTCCACTTCAGTCGCCATGTTTATGACAAACGCAGCGTTGTGGTGTGTGACGTTCGCTACTCAGCGCTGATTGGCTCGATTAGAACTCTCAGGAGGTGGGGTTATTTGAACAGGAGAGTTCCCAGACCCTGTCTCTGTGCAGAATTAAATAGAAGAGGAGTCTGGCCAGGCTAGTGGTCATGCGGGAGGGGCTTGGAGTAGATCTGCTGCTCCTCCCCATGAGAGGAAGCAGTTGAGGTTGATTGCCTCCGCAACCCAACCCTCGATAAATTGAAGAAAATGGATACATGCCTTTGACAAATTTTTTTAACTGATAATTTAATCAGTGACATAAGCATGAAAACAACCAGTCACAGACCTGTGCTGCCTTAACCAATATAAAGGGTGTCCAATCCCGTTCCTGGAGAGCCGGTGTCCGGCATGTTTTAGCTTGTTTCAGCACACCTGATATCAATTAGCAAGTGATTAACAGGCTTCTGCAGAGCTTGATCAGCTGTGGGTGGCACAGGTGATTCAGCTACTCAATCAAGTGTGATGGAGCAGAGAAACCACCAAAACATGCTGGATACCGGCCCTCCAGAACTAGCATTGGGCACCCCTGCCCATATATAAAGTTGCCTCAATAAAAACTTATAAAACATGTGCATCCATGAAGTTAAAATTAAAGTCCCACTAGTTGTCACCATTGACATATAAAAACGGGCTGTCACACACACTGGTGAGCTTTGTTCTCCACGTTTAACCCATCCACTGGCAGAGTGGTGAGCTGCAGACACAGCTGCACTCAGGAATCATTTTGAAGTTTAACCCCCCAATCCAACCATTTGAAGCTGAGTATTAAACTAGGAGGCGTTGGGTCCCATGTTGTAAAGTCTTTGGTATGACCCGACCGGGAATGGAATCCTGTTGGCCTTTCCCATCTGTACCGGGTCGGCCCGGGCCCGGTAGCCCCAGTCGGCCCCAGCCTGGCCCGGTTGATTCCACACATCCTTGCCTTAAGCCCATGTGGGCTGATTCTTCCCACCAATCAGAGGCTTGCTCTAATGGAAGGTGTGAATTTGCTGTCAGCAGTGGGTGTGTTGGCCCTGGTCGGCCTGAAGCAGACCCCCTCGAGAAGAGGGCTGAGAATGAGCCTTGGTTGGCCCGGAAAAATACCAGGCCACCCAGATATGTAAACAACCTACGCTACCCGGCCCGGGCCGACCCGGTACAGATGGGAATGGCCCACTGATCTCCCAGTCCCAGACCGGACACTCTACCACTAGGCCACTGAGCTGGCCTTGTAGTGGTTCTGATAATAAAAATAATATTAATGTCTGTTTTTCATAGACAATCAAATTAGTGGATAAAGCTTAAAAGTCTTCAGTCATAATTGCTGTAAACTGTGGAGCCTGGGTGGCTGAGACATGCAGGACAGCTCATTACCACTTGGTGGCGCAAAGAGGCGTTGCCTCTGATGGTTTGACTTCTGGGAACTGACAGGCTGGCCAGCAGCTGCAGGCAAGAAAAGGATGGGGACAGGAGGAGACCCTTCCTGCAGAGCCAATGTTGGCTGTCAGTGTGTGTGTGTGTGTGTGTGTGTGTGTGTGTGTGTGTGTGTGTGTGTGTGTGCGCTCTGCTTTTAGCTGCACTTATGGGGAACGGCTGCAGACAATTCACTATTCTTTTGGGGACATGATGGGTTTTAAGAGTATTTAAGGTGAATTAACCACAGATTATGAGGTGATCATATGTTGTTGTGTCTTAGTTAGGGTTAGGGTTAATAAGAATGTGTAAGAATGTCATAGTTCTAAAAGTCAACATGCATCTGCAAATGTGTGTGTTTGTGACACACACACACACAAATCTGTATAAATGTGTCGATGCATACATACAGTATATCAATCATCTTAATAATTTAGACAAGACCTGAAAATCTTGTTAACTCTCATCACACACCTGTATACCATCCCTGCTGTTCATTAATGATGGCATTTGAACTCACCTGTGTTGTTGTTTTTAAACTGGTTCATGAAATTTTCCAAGCAAACACCAGGACAGGCGTCCCTGTTGACCCAAAACACACCAGAACAGGTTGGAAACATTCTTACTTGTATTTTATTATTTTTCTTACTAAATCTGAGACCAAGCATTTCACATTGCAAGACAAGTACCGGTAACAATAACAGAATAAACAGTCAGGGCGCAGCAGCGCGCCACAGGCTGCAGCAGGTGATGGCGGTGTTTGAAACCCTCCCAGCGGGGCAGAGGAGCTGAAACCTTGACCGGAGCCGGTCCGCAGCAGTGCGCAATGGTCTCCAGCAGGTGATGGCAGGGCAGGGGAGCTCATTCCTGGTCCGGAGTCGGCCCGCAGCAACGCGATATACATAATTTGGTCTATAAGTCACTTTGATATAGAAGTCGCAGGACCAGCCAGACCATGAAAAAAGTGTGACTTATAGTCCGGAAAATACGATAGTTTCAATTACATAAAGTTGTTAAGACATATTTTTTCTCACGCCATCTTGGTACTCTTGGGGGGCCCCTGTTGGTGTGGGTGCCCTATGCAGACCCTTTACCCGTGCATGCCTTGGGCCGGCCCTGCATACAGTAGGAAGTTCTTCACTAATTACTTTTACTCAGCAACAACAGTTACAACCGTTTTCTTTTGGAGTCTTGGGATCAAAGTAAGTGTTTTTTAAGTCAAAGTTTTGACAAATTGCTGTGTGGGTGATGCAATCATACTCGTTATCTCTCTGAGTGAGATGAAAGGAAGGAGGGAAGTGACTGGGACCACACAGGATAAGACCCAAGGAAGTCAGAAAGAAAGATGGATAGAGAACAAGAAAGAAACACAAAATGGAAAAGGAGGGGAAGTATGGCGAGAGGAGTCACAAGCCGACATCTCTCTTTTTCCATGTTCCTCTGACTCACACACCAGCAAACAGAGGTCTCTTCATGCAGCTCCAACTGAAAGGCAAATGAAATGGCTCACCATTATTCAAGATGCGACTTGTAAAGAACAGCTGCAACCATAATTCTAGAAAACCAAGCTACTGTGCTGTCTCCTTCTCTGTGCCAAACCAAAAAAAAAAAACTAAAAAAAAAAAATATATACATATATATATATATATATATATATATATATATATATATATATATATATATATATATATATATTCATGAGCATTTGAAACAGAAACAGCTTCATCCAGAGAAAGCGTGCTGGCTTATAATGTTGATTCTTCACTTAGACGCTTAACAAACACAAAGTTTGTTCAACTGACAGGACTTTTGCTTCTGTCAACGTGCTGTTGGAGCGTTGTGGCTTTTGTTGGATTTCCTGCTCCGTCTCTGTTTGGAGAGGCTGGCTTTTGTGGATACAGAATTCCTGTTCAGTTTGATTTAGTCATATTTGGGTGACAGACAGATTTCCAAGACAATTCCCAGGAAGCTGTAGGCTTCTCACGCACTAGCTAATGCTAACACTTAACAAATTAAAACCTGCGGCTTCTTGCACTATAATGTACTTTTATTCTCTTCAGCTTAGACTTGTTTTTATTATTTAGAGGCACTTAAGTTTGATTTATAATTTTACCAAAAATTATTCTAATTATTTATTTTAGACACATTGTCAACACGGTTTAATTTAACAAGTTTTTTATGTTCATGGAGTCTTTGTCAGTGCACCACAGGGCAGCTGTGGCTACACTGTAGCTCATCACCATCAGTGTGTGACTGTGTGTATGTGTGTGAATGGATGAATGATACACTGTACTACAGTGTAAGGCGCTTTAGAGTCCTCTGACTCTGAAAGGCGCTATAAAAGAGCGGGTCATTTATCATTAATCTGAAATGGCTAATAAATAAATAAATGGATAGACAAATTGATAGATAAATAAATAAATAATATCACACATTAAAGGTGCAGTATGCAGTGAAGTAAAAACATCATCCAGTGGTCAAATTTGGTTACTGCAATCATTTTCTCACTGCCGTGCTGTGAGTCTTGTGGCTCTTGCTAGTTACGGATCAACTCCGGAAGATTCTGGATAACAAGCAAAGACGAGTCATACACAGTAAGCTGATGCGTGGATAAATACATCGTCTTATCTGGTGTTAGCACTCCTGGGTGTTTTCGGTAGTGAGCACTTACTACACATTATTACAGTAACATGCCTCTGTTTTAGAGCAGCTTGCTGTTAGCTTGCTGTTATTGCTTTGAACGACTCATTTAAGGAAGTAAAACATCATGACTGACTCATTATTCACTTTAAACACATTCCACTGTAATATTGAGTTGTTGGTATGTACAGTCTATGCTTTAAACACATTCCACTGTAATATTGAGTTGTTGGTAATTGAAATAGTAGCTTGAGATATTTTTAGAGCCAACTATTTTCTTCTAATTCACAGTTAGCATTGCTACCTCAACGTTAGCCTTTAGCCTTCTTTACCCGATATTAGAGTAAAAAAAAGATGCAGTGGCTTCTTGGAAGTACAAGAAATAATTTCTGGGTTGCTCCTACTGGTTTTGGTTCTTTAAATAACTGGAGCTTTTGGCCAGCCGTAGTCAAATTGCAAATGCCAGCGCTGACTGTAAACAGTAGCCATGACCCTCCTTTTTTTATTTTGAAATGAGAAAAACTGGGCCTGTTTGGTTACATCTGGGGCTTATAAGCTTATGAACTGGATTTTAGGAGTATCCAGCACATTTGGTGAAAGAAGAATGGATCTGAAGGATAAACTCACTGTCCTCAGCCCAGGTACATGATTGTCTCAGGAACTGCAGTGAGCGGTTTACAAACGACCCAGACAGGAAGTTGTTTTTCATGAAAAGAAGGGCTGGAGTTGTAACTAGAAACAATCAGTGTGAGATACCGCCACACTTCACCTAAACTTTGCACAGATTCAACTTTCATTTCCTCTGTTTACCCCGGTCTTCAGCATCTGTCACACAGAAATAGCTGCTGCTCATTAGCTGAAGTGTTCCTGAAGGTGATGATCATTTAACATTTAAACTTAAAAAATAAATAAAAACAGGAAGTTGGGTGTGCTGCAACAGAGAAAAAAAGATCTCCAGACAACTGAGAAACGGCGGTGCTAATGGTCAACTCTTTAGTTTTTATTTTATTGGTGCAGGCCTGTTTTCTCCATGAAATCTAATATACAAAATGTTGAATATAATTTTTCAGGGACATCACTTCAGACACAGAATGTACTTATATTGTCTTGGCAACAGTAGAAGATCATGTGTGTCCTCTATAGAACAGATCTGCTCAACCTAGAGAAGATGTCCCAGCATATCGTTATTTTCCACAACATTTCTGAAATTTGGATTAAAGATTTTGGAGATTCTGGTCATTTTTATGCAACTACATTTCAATAAAACCAGGAGAAATTCATCTATATGTGATGATATGAGAACTTTGTGTCTGTTGATCTTTTCTTGTGTTGGGGAACGTTTGGAGCTTGATGTATCTTCTCAAACGTTCCGTTTCCACGACGAGTGCTCTTCTGGTGTTTCTGCTCTCACACTAGTTCCTGTTCCACCACAACAATGGCTGGAGCTCTGGGTCTTTTGTTCTCCTCTGTGTTTCTCGTCACACAAGCTTGGCCAGTAGATGGGACATGGTGTGCTTCGGTTCACCCCCCTCCCTTTCTCCTCCTTTCCTCCTCCTCTTTCTTTTCTTCTTTCACTGAGGAAGCAGATGGCATTTACTGTTGGTTATTTTCCTTTTCATGAAAGCCCTGTTAGATATTCTTAGCTCAGAGACCACATGGGGCAAATGTGACCTTGCTATGGGAATGGAGACAACTACACCACGCTGCAGGTCATCTACCAAAGACCTGCCTGTGGGTGTGTTAACTCACAGGAACAAATGAGGAACATTACACAGCTCTGGTCTTATTTCGTGTTGTTCCTCTCAGATTTCTTCTCCTCTAGGTTCACGACTGTGGTTTTTTTTTCTGCTGATAGAGTCTTAGTCCTTCCTTTCTCTCTCTTCCTCCTCACACATCCTGGGGGACCCTCGTTTCAACACCGTGTCCCCCCTCTTCTGGCCCCCTCCTGTATGCAAAGCAGGTGTCAACCAAGACAAGGAGGACAGCGACTACCTCACGAAAAATAAAAAAAATGAAAAAGGAGACAGGGTCTTGAGGGTGAAACACACACACACACACACACACACACACACACACTATGTGCTGATTTATTCTCTGTCTCTCTGCTGTTCTCCATCTACATGCATATGCACTTCACACATGCGTGCCCAAATTTTTCCTCTTTTCTCTTTGTACACACACGTGCACACGCGTGCGTCCCGTGGGCTGGGTTTGAGGCTGGGTGACGGGGACATGGACAGGGAGAGCTGGAACTGTCTGTCTGTCATTAGTATTCCAGCAGGAGGCTCCTGGCCCGGCCAGACATCTGAGAGGAGCAGCCGCAGCAGATAAAGAAGAAGCCATTAATCCACGGAAGATTACCAGGACTGATACTTTATCCCACCGTAATACAGCAATGCAACCAGACTCATTCCATTTACAATGCCGCCGGAGGAAGAAAGAGGGAGAATGAGGGGAAAAAAGAGAAGAAAGGAGGGGTGAGCTCACCTTGTGGATGGCAAGACACACAGAAAGCCAGCTTGGCTTCTTAACTCTGGTGATTTGAATTTCCTCTGATGGAGCAGGGGTTGGGCAAAGTCGTGAGCGTATGTGTGTGGGCTTGCATTTGATTTGGAGATGTTTTGAATTCAGAATAGGTCATCCCCCCCCACACACACACACAAACACACACCCTACCCCCCACCCCCTTGTCCTCCTCCTCCTCTCTCTCTCTCTCTCTCTCTCCAATCACTGTGCCACAGATGGCCACTGTTTCAGAGATCTTAGTTTGTCCAAGGAACAGCTGGCTGTCTTCTTCTCCACGCTGGGTCTGTTTTAAATCAAACTTCCTTTAATAAGAGTGTTTGCATGGGTCTGCGTGCTCTTCTCTGCAAGCATGAGTTGAGCCACTTACACCACAGTGTTTGTCGCTCTCTCCTCAAGGTGAGCATCAGTCATGTGATGAGAAGAACATGAGACAACGACCCCTCCACAGATACAGTGGAGCTAAAGGGAGAACAATGGCTGCAGCAGCAGATGTGGGAGATTAGATTTGTACACGTGAGCTGATAAAGCTCGGTCACAGTCGGGATTTCTGGATGATGAAACCAAACCAGGAGGAGGAAGAGAAGGAACTGTTGACTCAACAAGCCGCTGCTGACAGATGAGCTGAGGAGAGAGGAGGGGCCAGATAAAGCAGACAAAGGATCCTTAGCCAACAAGAAGGAAGAAGGGAGGAAAAAACCACAGAGACACGGAGAGAAGGATGAAGGTGAAGGAGAGTGTCCACCAATGGTACGGCGCTGAGCTCATGTGTCCTGTAAAAATCCAATCCTTCAGAGTTTGCAGATAGTGTTACCATGAGAACAGCAGTGGGGTTATTGTGAGAGAGGAGAGACGGGGACAGGCCAGACTTGCTCCAGCAACCATCTGTTACTTCAGCTTACGCTGGCACCAGGACCCACCTGCCTCTGGGAAGGAATGTGGAAGTTCAACCAGGAGAGAAGTCCAGCACCGTCGTCCACCCCCCCAAAGCAGCTAACCATGACTTCTCATGAAAGGACCTTCTCAGTTGTGTTTTCCTTTTTACATCTGTGAATAAAAGAAGGAAGACATTTTTAATCATTGTATTTAAAAGGAAGATGTTTAAAAAACATTAAACTGCAGAGCAAATATTAGCCTTCAGATGATGGAACACCTTAGCCTTCTGGTCAACCTTTTGGTAGAGCACCTAAAAGAATACACAAGATGAATGAATGAATGAATGAATGTATGAATGAATGAATGAATGAATGAACGCATGAATGAATGCATGAATGAATGAATGACTGAGCACACTGAATTGTCCCAATGTTTGAAATGTGCTATACAAATAAAGCTGACTTAAATAAATAAATAAATAAATAAATAAATAAATAAACAAATAAATATCATTCCTGGCCTCGGTCAGCTAAGGCACTGAATCCCAAAAGTTGAGGTCAGGATCCCAGTTTGGGTCACATGACAGAAAGTTTAGGGTCTGGTGACGATCTCCAAATTTGAAGATGAACTCAATAAGTTCACTTTATTTGTAATATAGAGCTCCTTCAGTGACCGCTGCAGCTTAGTAATATATCCTTTTTTCCAGCAGCAGTGAGACTGTATTACGGTCCCAGTAATCCTAGTAAACAGGCTCGCCCCTTCTCCCAATACTTTTATTGTTATTTTGCCCAATCCCCGTTGTTGTCTTCACTTTACGTGAGTCTGCATTCAGTCTGCGTTGGATAGTTTTTCTCCATTTGACTCTCTATTTATTTCCAGAAATTCTTTATTTTATCTTGCTCTTGGACACACACACACACACACACACACACACACACACACACACACACACACACACGAAACTGTTAAATTGCACAGCTCTCATTCTGATTAGACCACTAGAGGTGCTTCATCCACAGGCTTGATTTGATTTCATTTTCTGATATTAGCTCATTAATTTAATTGTATTTTATGTTTGGTAAGGATGTTTGATATCATTCCATATTGGCATTTAAATTTAGTATGAGAAATGATCTGTATCACTTTTTACTCTGTTTCTAACACAACCTACGATGCACATATTTTACATCAAACTCTTCTGCTAATTCTCCTCTCACTCCAAATGTGAAAATATGACAGATCTGGTGTTTCGTTTCTGAGATACTTTTGTTTGTTTGGCACAACTGGCGAAAACTTAAATTGTGGTTGTCTTAATTTGCAAAGGTAATGTTTAAAGTTTAGTAAATAAGTAAGGATAAGTAAGTCTTTTACAGTGAAATAATAATAAACCATTTAATGTCTCAGTTTGTTGGAAGGAACATTAAACACTAAAACAGATTTCATTCTCAGCCGACTAGGTTCTTTCCTTTTAAAAAGGCCAAACAGAGACGGAGTCATTATTTACAATCTATCCTGCCTCCATACTTCCTGGTTCCAGAGCCAAGCCACACCTGCAAACACGCCTGCGTCAGCATTTGTAATTAGACACTGGTCAACAAAAAGCAGCAGCGCTGTGTAAAGAATGTTAGCCGGTAAAACGAGTGATCCCAAAGTTGTTTCTTGTTACCCTAAGAAGCCACAACATCTTTTAGTTTTACGCTGATCAACCTACTGTGTGTGACTCATCTTCTCATGCCGTCGTGAATCTTCTGGTGCTGTGCTCTTTTGTTTTGATACGTATGAGTTAGACTATATTGGTAAATAAAAAAACATTACGGAACAACAGAGTCTAATTGCTGCTGGTGCGCCAAAATTACCCCCAACGTGAGAAAATAAAGGAGTATTCTATTCTATTCTATTATTCTATTCTGTTCTGTTCTATTCTGTTCTATTCTACAATGCTCAGCTCTTTGTCACTTGTATGTTGTGGGTCAGAAGCTGATACATTTGATTAATCAAATGGAAAGTTTGACAGTTTGTAATAACACAGCAGTGGTGTCTTGCTTATTTTTTTTAATAGCGTTTAGGTTATTTTTCAGCCTTGGCGGAGTCCAACTCTCACAGGAAAGAAGCTCGACTCACTGCCGGGGGTGCAGACCAAGCTCTGATTCTTAGTCTGGTCATAACAGTGGGCTAAGGATTGAGTTTGCTTTTTGCAGATGATGTGGTCCTGTTGGCTTCATCAGAACATGATCTCCGGTTCTGGAGCGTTTCACAGCTGAGTGTGAAGCAGCTGGGATGAGAATCAGCTCCTCTTAATCTAAGACCATGGCATTGAGTCAAAAATGGTGGAACACCTTCTCTAGGTCAGGGGCAAGGCCCTGCCTGAAGAGGAGGAGTTTACTTGTCTTGAGGTCTTCACAAGTGAGGGAAAGATGGAACGCGAGATCGGCAGGCGGATTGGTGCTGTGTCTGCAGTGATGTGGGCGTTGAACCGATCTGTCGTGGTGAAGAGAGCGCTGAGTCAGAAGGCTCGGGCATTTAGTTAGGATGCCTCCTGATCAAGGGCGCCTCAAGGGGTGGCCAGGGGTGGCCGCTATAAAATTGCTGCCCCCCCCCCCCCCCCCCCCCCCCAGGAAAAACCAGTGTTAACAAATCATATTAATGTTCAGTCAAACCATACATTGATCTTGTTTATTCAAAACATAATTGTACAACAAAATAAAAATGTTACAATTAATGAGTAAAGAAATAATCAGAATAAAAAACTATATGTGTTTCTGCTGCTCACCATTATAAAAAGGTTTTAATCTCCATAGTTTTTTTAAACACTGCAACAGGTGAATTAACCCAAAAAATACATGGATAACATTTTAAATAACTGAAATGTAAATTTCTGAAATGTTTGTGTTTGTAAAATTTAAGTTAAATGTTTTGGATACCTACTGTTATTTTAATAAAAACGAATAAAGGTGCAGTGCAGTACATCGCCACGGGCTGAAACTTTCCCAGCTTTATCACAAGAATCATTTTGGTGTGCCACCCCAAAAGTTTCTTTGGCCCCATCTGGCCACGCCTATCAAAATTTTCTGGAGGCGCCGCTGCTCCTGATGAGGTTTTCCCGGCACATCCAACTGGGAGAAGGCCTAAAAGAAGACCCAGGACACGCTGGAGAGACTATGTCTCTCGGATTGCGAGGGAGCACCTTGGGATTCCCCCGGAGGAGCTGGCCCAAGCTTTGACCTCTCTGCTCAGGCTGCTGGCCCCACGACCCGACCCCGGATAAGCGGATGAAAATGGATGAATGGATGGATGGGTTATGTTTCTTCAGAAAACAACTTTGTGTCCTTTTTTTGGTGCAAGTCAGTTTTTTTAAAATGCACAACTGATTAAAAAATAAAACATTTTAAAAACCTTCACAGTGCATTGCATATTAATTATGAATAACTGAAGTACAAAAAAGTCATTCTAACTACCAATAAATGCATATGTTTAATCGATTGTTTCATGGTTTAGTCAAGATGAACATATTAATTGAGTTGAATTTTCTGATTCTACCTCTAAAATAGCTTCATCTAACAAAAATGTAAAAATTCCCCAGTGGCTATTAATTGGCAGTTTATTAGATAACAACACTATTAGTATAATGTAGATTTTGCAATCAGCCTTTATTACCATAGCAACAGTTTACTTTTAATGATACTGTCCTCATCTTAGTGATCTAGTTTTTGTGGCCTCAAAGGAAACAAAAATTCAATTCCCCACCCATCAGCGACCTCCACAATTAATCCACAATTAACAAAGCGACCAATCGTTTTATAGCGAGAGCGAGGTGGGAGTGAGTCGTCTAGAGCTCTGGAGACTGAGGGTCCTCAATACTTCATCTTCACTGTCATTATCTAACACAGACCATAAGGTCCATGATGAGATCTGGAATAGCTCTCAGAGAAATGTCTCAAAGAAAACATGAAAGGAGGTAAATAAAAAATTCAACAAAATGACTTTTGTCCTTCCAGATTAATCGTTTAATTAATTGCATCCAGAATAATAATGCACAGTCCAAGAGGGATTCTTTGATGAAGCTGATGCAAAGTGTGAAACTCAAAAATACTTTATATATTTTAGCATCTTGGTCATTATTTATGTTTGTTTTGAGCTTGTTTACATAATAATGACTGTTTTAGCATACACTGGAGAAAGAAAGAAAGAAAGAAAGAAAGAAAGAAAGAAAGAAAGAAAGAAAGAAAGAAAGAAACAATCATTTATATAGCGCCTCTCAAGATAAAAATCATGAGGTGCAAACTGACCTAGTGTAGTCTTTTTCCTCCACGCGGATGGTCGAACGCGGAAAAACATGGCGGACTGGCAAGAACTAGTTATGGCAGAGGTTCGTAAATACAGACATTTGTATGATTCAGCTCTCAGAGATCACTGTGATCAACATGTTGTTAATAATTCTTAGAGAGAAATAACTCGCACTGTCGGAAAAGACGAGGACGCTGTTAAAAATGCTGGAATGTCATGTTGTAAACAGTAATTTCTACTTCTACTATGATGTAGTGTTGGATGCATGCCGTAGAGCTCCATGCTGCCCCGTTCAGTTTGGGAGAATATTGGCTCACTGCAGAGACAAGCCGCATGAACCATAAATGCTGCGAGTTGTGAAACGTGTTTCACCCGCGAGCCACATCACCAAGCAGAAAGTGAATGCGTCAAGCATAAACCAAGCTTTAGACATGTCATGGGGCTTAAAGGAGATCTACAGTTGGATGTCATCTGCATAAAGATGGTAGGAGATTCCTTTGAAGGAGCTCAGGATGGGCTGAAGAGGAAGCCGATAGAGGAAGAGTAGGTGCCCCAGCACAGAACCTTGTGGGACACCATGGGTGAGGGAGGTGGTGGAGGACCGAAACTTGGAGAAGGAACGCTCAGACAGATAAGAGGAGATCCACTCCAGAACAGTTTCTGATAGGCCTACCAGTCTCTCAGCTTATCCAGTAGCAGGTGATGGTCAACAGTGTCAAAGGCTGCAGTCAGGTGCAGCAGAACCAGAACAGAACAGTCTCCTGCATCACTGTGGGTCAGAAGGTCATTAGAGACCCTAAGAATATGTTCATCGAGAGCAGCTGTGAGTTGTTTAGCCACAATCATTTCCAAGATCTTGGAGATGAACGGTAGTTTAGAGATGGGTCTGAAGCTGCTATGGAGAGAGGGGTCAAGTCTCGGCTTTTTAAGAAGCGTGTGGATTACAGTGTTCTTAAAATTAGCAGGGACCTGACCAGAAACCAGAGAAGCATTAATTATAGAGAGCACGCTGGGACCGATGGACTGGAAAGCACTTTTAAACAAAGATGAGAACATTCAGTCTTTTCATTTGTTGCTCAGTGCTTTGAAAATACAGATAAATTGTTCTCTATTTGTTTTTTGTTTTTTTGTTTCTGCCAGATCTGTAGAATTAATAATTTTCTTCAATAGAAACTCAAAGCAACGCATCATGTCCCCATCTAAAGAAATCGAAGAACAAAAGGAAGCAATATATTTAAAGCACTGCTGGGAAGTTAGGTCAGAGGTCATGATTCTAAATTATTATTATTATTATTAATAGTAGTATTATTATCAATAAACACAGAAATAGTACATTCAGAAGAACTACACATAAAATCTTTCACTTTAAAATGTCTTTTTGTCATAAAAGAAAAACTTGAGTTACTATATTTAACAGTTTAGTAAAATCCAAAGTGGTTGCTCTAGATCATAAATGAAGGAATTACACTTGCCTCTAAGAACTGTCAGCAGTTTTACCGGCTAAGAGCTGGAAGTCCTTTTGTTGCGGGGTGGTGTTGTCATGCTGGAGTCTAATGAATTCTTTAAAGCTTCTCTAAAAGAGAGGCTGCAGACGTCTCTGAGCAGGGAAAAGGTTTTTCAAACAACTCTAGCATTTTTACCTTCATTAATTACACTGTAAAAGCAAAGTGGAGAAACCTGCACACTCAAAAAGGAACATTTTAACCTCTCTGTGCTCAGATGTAAATCTTCTTACAGTGAGATGACTTACAGCCGAACCACCGGGCTGCTCTGGCAGAACAAGCTTTTCTTCATATTTCTATATATTTCTGTAGGAGACTATGTTCATGTTCAGCCTGCATGAAAAATGCAGAGTGAACAATTATTATGAGAAATATTAATTACAAATGGGTTTTCAGTGATCCACACCTTTAAAAAAATTTTCATCAGCAAAAGTTCGACATCAGAAATTCAAGAGCAAAACCATAACTACAAATGAGGTGACCTGGTGACCCAAGCCAAAGCCATTGGCCCGCGACCAAATGGCCTGTATTTGATATAAAGTAGCGCCTTCTAGAGTTCTAGAAGCCCCCAAGGCACTTTACAAAACAACAGTCATTCAACCATGCACACACTCACACTGTGGTGTTGATGAGCTGCAATGTAGCCACAGCTGCCCTGGGGCACACCAACAGAAGTGAGACTGCCATGCACAGGCGCCACCGGTCCCGATCCGACCACCAGCAGCAGGCAAGGTGGGTTAAGTGTCTTCCCCAAAGACACAATGACAGACTGAGCAGGGCTCGAACCTGCAACCTTTCAATTACAGGGCCGGCATTTAACTCTTCTTCCATCGTCACCCCAAGTCGACACCTCACTGGTGTCACGTGATCAGAGAAGCTTAGTTTTATTGGCTAACAGCCACTCAACTCGATCGAGTGATGATTACTTTGGCTTGGTAAAAATTCAAATACATAATTTCACCAAATACAGTTCTATGTCAAAAATTCAATGTCTAAAAAAAAAGTCCTGTTCTGGTGAGACTGTATGTATTTCATGGTGAGAAGACCTGCTGATAGTTTGTAATTTTTAGCACTACTAAGAATGTCGATCTTGTTGTTTTGTGTCCTGTCTTCTCTGTAATTCTACAGGTTCTACAATAATCAGCTTAAGCATCAAAATTTAACGTGGAGAGAAGTGGATTTCCCAGTGAGTATTAAATATGGAGTTTTCTGCCCCTACACCCAACATTTACAAGATTTTCTCCCTGAGCCACTCAGTATCTTCAGCCCTCTGACACGGTGCTCCACCATGCTGGAAAAGGTGTGGTTCATCACCAAACTGGTTTTAGGGGGTTGGGAGGAGTCCAGTAGGAACCCCACTGAGCGTGGACGCTGTGAGACTCCTGGGACCACCGCTGGACGTGGTGCACCTCCTGGGACCACCGCTGGACGTGGACGTGGACGGGACGGAGGGACTCGAGGCTTGAGCGGCGTAGCTGCAAAACCTTGCGTCTGTGAAGGCCATGAATTAGTAGAAGGTCTCCGGGACTGCCACTGTTGCGTTGTCAGGTATCCATTGCGCAAGACGGCCGCAGCAGGCCTGGATGGAGGAGTGGAACCTCTGCGTGGCTGTGGCCTGATGGCCAGCTGCATTCCCCAGAACGGTGACGCCTGCTCCTTCTCTAGTTCCATGAAGTCCAGGAGCGTGAGATACTCCATGACAGGTATGAATAGAAAAAAAAAATACTCCCAAGTGCTGTGTCGGCGTAGGGTCAGAGTTTGGCCAGATTATTCTGTGAGGAACCAAGTTCAGAAGACCCGTGAAGACGCCAACACAGTAAAAAAAAAATATATATATATAAAAAAAGTCTTTATTTATAGCAGAGGCACCTGGAGGGCAAGGCTGAGGCAGGTTCAGAGGCAGGCTAAGGTCAAAATGGCAGGCAGCGAGCAAGGCAGGGGTCAGGCAAAAAACAAGGTCCAGAGGCACAGATCAGGCAGGGTGGATGGCTGGAGAACTACTGGCAAGGCTGTAATAATCTGGCAGGGAACTGGTGGTTTGCTGGTGAATATATAGTAGGGGAAGCAGGTGTGTAAGATGAGCTGATGAGTGAGGAGCAGGTGAAGTGGATGAAGGTGATGAGGTGTAGGTCAGGTTGCTGTGGAAACCAGGGCTTGGCTTGAGCTTGGTGAAGGGACCAGGTGAGCTGAATGAAGGTATAATGAGGAAGTGGAGGAGGGTGAAGGACTGGAGACAGGATGTTTAGCAACCATTCTGTACTCTTGACTGTGTTCAGTGATTAAGTGAGCTGGATGAGAAACATCTCCCTTTTGGCATGTCAGAGAACTGATAAAAGTAGCTTTTTCTCCTCTATCCTGGAGAAAAGAGCCTTCTTTGCTGCATTCTTGATGTTGGGCCACTCTCTGAAAATATCCTCCTCACTTTACCAGCCTGCACAGGTGTTGTTGCACCAATCCCACAGCTGGATTAACTTTAATAGATAATCTATGTGCTCATAGACTTTCTTGGGTGCTGAAGCCTTTCACAAATGGGTCAGTTGGTCGTCGTCGTCTTCCTCCTCTTATCCGGGTCCCGGTCGCAGGGGCAGCATCCCAACTAGGGAGCTCCAGACCATCCTCTCCCCGGCCACCTCCACCAGCTCCTCCGGCAGGAGCCCAAGGCGTTCCCGGACCAGATTGGAGATGTAACCTCTCCAACGTGTCCTGGGTTGACCTGGGGGCCTCCTGCCAGCAGGACATGCCTGAAACACCTCCCCACGGAGGCGTCCAGGAGGCATCCTGACCAGATGCCCAGACCACCTCGACTGACTCCTTTCGATCCGGAGGAGCAGCGGTTCTACTCCATGTCCCTCCCGAATGTCCGAGCTCCTCACCCTATCTCCAAGGCTGAGCCTGGCCACCCTACGGAGGAAACTCATTTTGGCCGCTTGTATCCACAATCTCGTTCTTTCGGTCATTACCCAAAGCTCATGACCATAGGTGAGGATTGGGACGTAGATCGACCGGTAAATCGAGAGCCTGGCTTTCTGGCTCAGCTCCCTCTTCACCACGACAGATCGCCTCAGCGTCCGCATCACTGCAGACGCCGAACCAATCCGCCTGTCGATCTCCCGATCCCTCCTACCCTCACTCGTGAACAAGACCCCGAGATACTTAAACTCCTCCACTTGAGGTAGGACCTCTCTCCCGACCCGGAGATGGCAAGCCACCCATTTCCGGTCGAGTCAGTTGGGTTTATGTTTATTTTAATGGCACTGAAGGACTTCATAGTTTATTACAATTAATCAGATTACTCTTCATAACAATCTCGTAATTATGCAAGCTGCCTTCATAAAAACAGAGGTGGCAAAACTTTATGAAGATGTTTGACCATGGCAGTAACTTATGGATCACAGGTTTACAATTTGCTGACAGCTTCATGAAAAACGTTCCCCCTTTTTTTTCCCAGTGTTGTTTGGTGAGTATAGCCTGTGGAGATTTGTATATGACCACGTGGTCTTGGTGTCAGTGTGTGCGCTGGCCAAATCTCCAAATCGTTAGCATAAATGGGTCAGAGTTTTTGAAAAGGTGCATGAAGTCTCTTTTCAGTTCCATCTGTCTGAATAAACTCCAGGCTTTTTGTCAGTAGCGGAGCTCTGCTTGTGTGCGCTGATACGAAACAGGAGCAGAGATTTTAAATTGCATCATCGCTTCAGCTGGGATTCTTTAACACCAGCTCGAGAATAAGAAGAAAAATAAAAGCCTGAGAGAGCAGCGTTCTCATGCACGCATATTAATAACACCACCTGCGGTCAGCACATCTTTTAAATCTGCACCGGGTCTCCTCTTCTCACCTCGTAATCTCATTGTAGTCTCACAATGCGCTTCCTCCCTACTTCACCTCACCCTGTTTCCTCTGAGCTGAGAACATCTCAGCCTTGCTTTGAAATCAGGAAATGAAAGAGAAAGTGTAAGAATTTAGGCAGAGTGAGGAACCATTCTTCCACAAACACTGCATGATAAAGGCTACAGAGGCACGGTGAGAGATAGAGCATCACCGTTTGCAAGGAAGGGTTTATTCCCATTGGTAGATGGCTTTCTTCCCCCACTGACTAAAGCTCCTGCTGAATGATATGGTCTGTCTATGTTGACAGGCTGAAGATAAGGAAGTGCCCTCAGGTATTAGCTGTCATTGCTTTTCACCAGGAAATGGGAGCAGAGGAGCTTTCTTCCACCTTTTCCTCCTCATTCTGGGTGAACAGAGAAAACTCACAACAACAAAGCCTTCGACTCTCATTAAAATCAGCTGTTGAGCCAAGTGCCACCAAGGAGCACAATATTTGAGGCAGATGAGTAATCAGTCTAGAATCTGGTGCAGAATTTCAGATGTCCATAATGACAGTGGGAGAAGGAAGTGAGCGACACAAACAACCGCTCCTACAGTCATACTGTGGTGGAAATAAATGTGTTATTGACCATTAGCCCAGCGCAGCAGAGCAGAACTAAAATGTCCTTCATCTTAGAATGTCACAGCCATGCTGCGTGTGTGAATATTTGTGCGTGATCCGTTTTCTAAACATGTAAAGGGCAAAGGTGTTCCCAAAATAAATAAATAAACATCTACCCAGTCTTTGTAGGATGTGATTTTTAATCAGTGATTATGTGAAGTGATTTGAAACGGGAATAACCCCTAAAAGCAGCAGTCATTTGGATAAAACCACATTATTACACCTCATCTAATAATTAACTGCAGCCCGTTTTGGCTGAAAGTGGAGCGGCGCAGTCTGACACTCCGTTTCCTGCATATTCAGCAGCAGACCAAGAAGGTTGCTGTAGTCTGAGAGAGCGCAACGCTATTGGTAAAGCCATTTAGTTTTCTGCCCACTTTGGAAATATGGAGCTGAGATTTAGCAATGAGTCAGCTCTTTTCACTTGGGGAAGGAATCATTCATCATGGCTGCCAGCATGGTCCGAGATCGGGGATGAAGAGGAAGAGGAGGGAGGGAGGGTTGATCACGACCTGATGGCAAGTTCCTCTGCTGACTCCACATGAAGCTGATGGAGCTGCTGGCTCCTCAAGCAGCTGCTCAGGCTTCTATCAGAATGAAAACGACTCAGGAAGAGGAAGGCTGAGCTGCACTCGTTTTGGTTTGGTTCCAGCCCGGCAGTTATTAATTCAATAAGAGTCCCATCTCTGTTCAAGGAAATAAGACAAGCTTTTTAAATGAAATCATGTCAATAGGTAATCGTTGTGTAGTTGTGTTAATGAAGCCAAACCTTTGATCACATAGGTAGGTTTGAGGAGGAAAACTGACTAAAGATGGAAGAAGAGAACTTTCATATCAATTGGGAAAGTAGATTAAGAGCATTAAGAATCCACTAGACTTTGACTTGAATGTGCAAATGAAAAGAAGGAGGTACCGTCTT
Source organism: Nothobranchius furzeri (assembly GCF_043380555.1). Taxonomy (NCBI): domain Eukaryota; kingdom Metazoa; phylum Chordata; class Actinopteri; order Cyprinodontiformes; family Nothobranchiidae; genus Nothobranchius; species Nothobranchius furzeri. The sequence continues at coordinate 57,474,983 of NC_091746.1, forward strand.
TCCCTTCTGCTGCAGAAATCCTTGTTTTTTCTTTCCCTGTCAGATTTTCACCAAAGACGTCTGCAGGAAGAAGAAGCTGCAGGCAGCAGATTGAAGGCTGTGCAGTAGGGAATAAAGGAGCTGAGCGTTGTAGTAGTGAATGAGTGATGACCAGATTTGGAAAGGACTCAAATAACTTTTACTGCAGGACAAGTGAGTGTTTGCAGGTTGTGGAGAGAAACCTGAGAACCAGGGAGAAGAGAACAAGAAGAAATAGGTGACACTTCATGAGGACGAATGAAGGTGTGTTTTCTTTGACATCCACATCTGAGGAGAGGCATTGACAGGGGGTTAGCAGCAGATACGGTTGGAATCCAAATGCATCCAAGGTCAATCAATAAAATAAAATCATCATCTAATCCAAAACCTTCTACAACCCAATGTACACGTGTACAAAAAGTTCCACACTTTCAGATTCAACAGGGACAAGCGAGGGCTGATCAAAAGGACTTAAGCCAAATGTCTGAATTACACACTGAGCAGGAAGGACAACTTTAGACAACAACCTGATTTAACCCGATCAGAAATCTTATGATAGGTGACAAACTAAACAAAGAAGGTGGTAAATAAATGGCCTATATTTGATATAGCGCCCTCGAGAGTCCTGGAACCCCCCAAGGCGCTTTACAACACAATCAGTCTTTCACACACACGTTCACACGCTGGTGGGGATGAGCTACAATGTAGCCCCAGCTGCCCTGGAGTGCACTGACAGAGGCGAGGCTGCCGCGCACAGGCGCCACCGTTCCCTCCGACCACTACCAGAAGGCAAGGGGGGTTGAGTGTCTTGCCCGAGGACACAACGACAGCGACAGACTGAGCGGGACTCGAACGTTTTGTATAAAGTTAAGTGCTCGACAGAAGATATGTGATGTTGCTTACCCATAATGATTTAGTTTCTCTTTTTTTCAAGAGGAGGGGACGCCGCATATATTGGTGTTGGGATTTAGGATCATGTTATGTAGGAACACAGAAGTCGATGTATACAGCACTTTATGATGTAACGTGTTACAGTACAACACGCTTGGTTGTTTCAGTGCTTGCATAGAAAAAAAACCACATATATATTTAGAAAATCTTTATAAAAACACAACTAAGCTGACTTTTATATCACAGCCTACGCCAACAGGATCAAATTTTAGTAAGTTGGGACATTTAATTGAACTATAGATTTTATTTGACATTAGTATATGTGCTTGAAATTGCTTTCCTTCTCAAAAACAGTGAGACAGAGTGAGAGCTGGCTTTGTTACATCTATAGGACACCCTCACCCAGAGGGCTGTGGAGAACACTGGAAAAGAGTGGGGGGTGGAAGGCAGGAGGGAGAAGAAGAGTGACATTGGAGCACAGCATTTCTGGGAATATGAGGAGAGAAGAAAGAAGGGAGTCAAGCTTCAGAGAGGCATCAAGTGACCACCTCCCTTGTCAGCGTTGAAGGTGAAGCTGGCTGGAGGCCACCAGAGGGGTGGAATCCTCACAATGCAGGTTCAGTGACTCATGGAGCATCTGGGGGAACAGTGAGGTTCCTTATGAAAAACCTCTCTGAGACAAACTGCATTCTCAGTTTCAGGAGTTCTCTCACTCAGCTGCTGAATCACTTGATTCTCACAATGAGCTGGTGTCTATCTCCAGCAGTCATTGGGTGAGATGCAGGGGACACCCTGGACAGATCTCCATACACAAAACAAATGAAATCATTCAGAACCAGCTGCAAGAGCAAGTAATAAGAACAGGACAGAGGTACAGTCTATTATACTTTTACACAGACATTTAAAAGGTGATCTGGTGTATTTAACGTATGTGAAAGGTTTCATCAGAAAGTTGAGTTTTCAGAAGAAGGAAATGGACACGCTGATAGAAAAGAGGATCAGAGGAGTTTCTGACATTTGAGAACAGGAAGAGGAAGTCCTCCGTCACAGGAAATGTCTGAAGACAACAGGGAAACAGGTGTGGCCAGCCACCATGTGGTCCAAACACTTCAACATGTGGAGAAGTTTTATGCCTTCATTCAAGGTTTACTTGGATGTGAGATTTAAGCTCTGGAACTGACCTTGTTCATCCAGACTGGTTTGAAGCCAATTTTAAAAGGTTTTAGCAGAGTTCAAAGGGTGGTTAAAAACGTGTGACTCGTTTTTTTATATAAAAGGTTTAAACTGACAGTAAATAAAACAAAACAAACAAAAAAACATGTTTAGTCATCTGAAGCCCAGTGCAGTGGCCTCTAAACTAAAATTGGTAAACCAGCCAATCAGGATGCAGCTCATTTAAAGTTCATGTCCAGAGTGAGTGGGCGGGCCTTTACACTGTAGGACTGTTATTGGGGTTGTATTTGTCCATTTATCAGGGTATCTAACTCCATTTAAGCAGTTGGATATTTATTAGTTGTCCTTCAAAATGCCCATGCCACGTGAAGAAAAGTTCAGTTTTAACTTTTAGCAAAACCACCCTATTTTTATAAGGCACCGACTGAAAACATCCCCTAGTGCACCTCCAGAAACTGGCTCTAATCTGTCTCCTCCTACATCAAGGACAAGCTCCAACACGATGTGCTCGCCATTGAGCGGGTGAAAGGCTGTCAGCTGCCCTCCATGGAGGAGCCGCAGGATGCCAGGGAGACAAAGAAAGGAGGGCAGGAGGGGTCTCCGTTGAGCCTGCAAACCCAGGCAACCATCTGCTCTGGATGTCTTTCTGTCACAGACGTCGGATCTTCTGCACAGCCTTGAACTTTTCTTAAAAACTCACCAGTGGTACCTCACTGATTTGCACCAACCATCTATGCCTTTTCAAAAAATACTCTCAGGTAAAAGCTCAAATTACTATCCACTTAATCTGTGTAGCACTGATTCCGTTTACCGGATGGCAGCATGGAGCTCTGAGTGCAGTTTTCATCACACCAGAGGGAGCTCCAGTCGCTGCTGCGCATCACTTTGCCCCTCTGCACTTTCTAATTCCTCGTCCCTTATGATAAATTAATGCTGGACGATGATGATGGATATCACTGTGCCAAGGTAGTTGTCATTATGGTGTGGTGATTGAGGACTGCTCAGCTGAAGCAGTTGTTTATACTGTCTCCCCGGTGTGAGGCGCTAGTGTTAGTCTGTGTGATGACAAGGGTCATTAGCTAAGAGAAGGTCAGCATACTCTCAAATGTGATGAAGACTCATATCCAGCAAAAAAAAAAAAAAAAAAAAAAAAAAGGAGTGAGGTCTTCGCTTTCAGGTGAAACATATTTAATATCATTAATAACTGAGGGTATAAGTTTAAAGTTTTCTTTTAAACAGCTGTAAACATAGTTTTGTCATAAAAGGAGAGGCGACAGTGCCACCGGAGTTAAATGCTCGCCCTGTAATCAGAAGGTTGCAGGTTCGAGCCCCGCTCAGTCTGTCGCTGTCGTTGTGTCTTTGAGCAAGACACTTAACCCACCTTGTCTGCTGGTGGTGTTCAGATGGATTGGTGGCACCTGTGTACGGTAGACTCGCCTCTGTCAGTGAGCCCCAGTGTAGCTCATCACTACCAGGGGGTGAATGTGTGTGAATGGGTGAATGACTGATTGTGTTGTAAAGTGCCTTGGGGGGGGGGGGTTCCAGGACTCTAGAAGGCGCTATATCAAATACAGACCAAAATCTGTCATCTGTTGGTGAATATTTGATATGGACAAAGAATAAGTTTCCCTTTAAACATAAAATTGTTTAAAGGTGCATTATGTAGAAATGAAGTAAAAAATACATCCTGTGGGAAAATTTGGTCACTGCAACTACTTTAAACAACTCTGGAGCTTTTTGCCGGCTGTCGTCAAATTACGATTGTCGGCGCTGGGGTGTTAGCTCGCAGGAGACACGGCAACCCCACACTCACTGATGGTAGGAGTTATGTCACTCCTTCCTTTGTTTTGAAAGGAGAAGAACTAACAATCCCCACAGCGAGCTGGATATGAAATATGTTTCAGTATAACCTTCCTTCCAAAATGACTGAAACATTAGACTATTTGGTACTTTTCTCACTGTAAAATTCTCACTACATTCTTACATACTGCATCTTTGAAGGAAACTGGATGTTTAAGGTGCTTTATCGGTTGACCCTCAGGAGGGAGGAGAGGGTAGTTTTCACCAAAAACAATCTTACATTTGAAAAAGTCTATCTTTCCTTTATGAGTGTTTGAAGCTCCTTGGATGAGAACTGAAAAATCCACTTGTCATCATTCTTCCTAAGTAGGGAGGCTGGAAACCATCTCCAGTGGCCATAGGTGGAGGACGGGTCTCCATTCCATCACAGCGACAAACAGAAACACACACTCACACCTATCTAGAGTCTCCAGTCAAGCTCACAAGCATGTTTCTGTTCTGTAAATCGTCTGCATCTGTAGCACCTTCTTAGGGTTCTACAACCCCCTAAAGCGCTTCACAACACAATCAGTCATTCAGTCATTCACACATTCACACGCTGTTGGGAATGAGCTATGATGTAGTAGCTACAGCTGCCGTGGGGCGCACTGACAGAGGTGAGGCCTGCCGAACACTGGCATCACCGGTCCCTCCGACCACCACCACCAACAGGCAAGGCAGTTAAGTGTCTTGCCCAAGGACACAACAGGAGCATTCTCTGGTTGGTGCCAGGATTGAACCTGCAACCTTTAGACTACTGGACAACCCGCTCTACCAGAGGAAACCCACGTGTGCAGAGGAAGAGCATGCTAACTCCACGCAGAAAGACTTCTTCTTGCTGCGAGGCAACGGTGCTACCCACTTCTTTGATGTAAGTGCACATCTGTGTTGCTCTCTGAGGGCTGCACTTTGGACATGCCTGATGTATCCATACGCTTCCACGACAGCTCGGCTTTCAAACATATTTAAAGTTTTATTTGTCACGTTACTGTCAAACTCGTAGTGTGTAAGGGCCACAAGTCACACTGTCACTTAATGTTCATGGACTCACCCATCTTGACTCACGACGGGGAAGGCTGTTGTTGTTTTAGCCTCCAGGAAAACAGCAGAGAACGAACCGACTAGTAGAAGCTAACCGTTAGCATTAGCAACTCTACGACACAGAAAATCTCTTCCTGGCTTGTGTTAATTTTGGGGATAACACATCAATGTTCAAGTCAGTGGTAGAGTTGCATTGCTGCTATCCAAGATGTCCAAATATCAGGAAATAAGCCTCCAAAACCTGCTGTGGGTAACTGCTAGTTCCTGGAAATGGTGCACCGGTATAACTTACAAGGCATGCATTCTACTAGAGACAACTTCAAATGTAATGATTAAACAAGTGAACCAGACCTTTAGAAAAACGCTGATTGTTTTAGTTACATCTTCAAATTAGCAAATGTCTAATCCCGGTTGTTCAGGAACAAACTTTTTGTGAATCAATTGCTGCTCTTGGTTCCCAGAACTCGGCTGAGGACAAGAGGGGATAGGACATTCTCGTAGCGGGTCCGGGACTATGGAGAGCCCTTCCCTTAACTGTTAGGCTCTCCCCATCAGTAGAAGTGTTTAAAATGAAGTTAAAGACCTACTTTCATGATCTGGCTTTTAACTCTGTGGGTTAGCTGTTGCTGACATGTTTACATGCTCTTATTCTGTTATGTGTATATTGTTGGTTTTTAATTGTCCCTGCTGGTTTTATCTGATGTTTTTTTAGCTGTACAGCACTTTGGTGGCATGTTTCGTGCCTGTAAGGTGCTTTATAAACAAAGGTTGATTTGATTTGATTCTTGGTTTGTTTTGGTTCTCTGTCCAGTGATAAGCTAACATGTGTGAGGAAGTTGCACTAAACTGATTTAAACAGTTTAAATGACAGAAAACTGCGTAACCCTTCCTTTTACAGTCCCTTAATTACTAAGTACTTACATGGTAACTACATAGTAAGTTAAAGTGTATTATTGTTTCAGAGTATAATAAACAGTTATTACCAGGTTAAATTCTAGATCTTATTTTTAGTAATCATTCTCTTTTTGCGGATGATGTGGTCCTCCTAGCTTCATCCAGCTCTGACCTTCAGCTCTTGCTGGGTAGGTTCGCGGCCGAATGTGAAGCGGCTGGGATGAGGATCAGCACCTCCAAATCTGAGACCATGGTTCTCGACCGGAAAAGGGTGGCTTGCCACCTCCGGGTCGGGGGAGAGGTCCTACCTCAAGTGGAGGAGTTTAAGTATCTCGGGGTCTTGTTCACGAGTGAGGGTAGGAGGGATCGGGAGATCGACAGGCGGATTGGTTCGGCGTCTGCAGTGATGCGGACGCTGAGCCGATCTGTCGTGGGGAAGAGGGAGCTGAGCCAGAAAGCCAGGCTCTCGATTTACCGGTCGATCTACGTCCCAATCCTCACCGATGGTCATGAGCTTTGGGTAATGACCGAAAGAACGAGATCGCGGATACAAGCGGCCGAAATGAGTTTCCTCCGTAGGGTGGTCGGGCTCAGCCTTAGAGATAGGGTGAGGAGCTCGGACATTCGGGAGGGACTCGGAGTAGAACCGCTGCTCCTCCGGATCGAAAGGAGCCAGTTGAGGTGGTTTGGACATCTGGTCAGGATGCCTCCTGGACGCCTCCCCGGGGAGGTGTTTCGGGCATGTCCTGCCGGCAGAAGGCCCCCGGGTCGACCCAGGACACGTTGGAGAGGTTACATCTCCAATCTGGTCCGGGAACGCCTTGGGGTCCTGCCGGAGGAGCTGGTGGACAAGGCTGGGGAGAGGACGGCCTGGAGCTCCCTAGTTGGGATGCTGCCCCTGCGACCCGGACCCGGATAAGCGGAGGAAGACGAGAGACGAGAGAGACGAGACGAGATTCTCAGTATATCCTGCCTTACACAATAATTACACTTAAATTACACATACTACTCTTCAACTTACTATGTAATTGTCATGTAAGTACTGTAAAAGGAAGTGTTACCAAAAACTGGATCAGGATTAGACTTGTTCTACTCCAAACTTTGAATTTCTCCCCAAGCTCTCCACATTTTGATTCCTGCTTTTCCCTTTTCAGTCATTTCCTCTGTTCTCTATTTGAACCACATTGCTCACTTGTATTCATTCATGCATGTCTTAGTTTATATACAGTATGAATATTCCTATTAGTAGCTGCTACTGAAACCCATTTCTTTGTAGAACATTGAATTTATATTCATAGGCATGGTCACACATTTGAAAGTGTGCTGTAATGGGGGAGTCTTGTCCTGCTGCAGGAGGCTATAGAGGAAATAATGTTTGTTATATTTGCATCAACTGGAATGACGCTCTGCTGCATGCAGCATGACACTTTTCTGCTGAAGAGAGAGAAAAGAGAAATTCATTGGATCTGTGACTCAGAGTCTGGTTTTTGATCTCCTGGCCCCAACGTGTGATACAAATCTCACGTCAGGAAAAGTAGTTTCCTGTTCAGGAATACATTTTAGATGCAGAAGGTGGGACAGATGAGAGAAAACATATTAAAGAAATGTATGCACTTGTGTGAGCACGGTGCACTTTTGTTAACAGGAAATAGGTGCCACTTGAGAGGAGACAACAAGATGAGGGATGAGAAGGAGAAAAAGTAGAGAACTTCAAGCTTGACAGTATAATTTTCTTTGTAATAAATCAGAATACAGATTATTCTCAACAACATCAGATTCTGTTAGTTCTGAAATATTATTTTATAAGCAGAAATGATGTAAATTATAATTTAAAAGCCTCAATTACACATAAAACAACAGCAGTAGGTTGGATGGTGTTTTGTGTTTTTCATAATTTTATTTTTTTTTACTTTCGTGTGTGTTTTGTTTTTTGTATGTTTTAACATGGCAATAATTGCAAAGTCACGTTATGCCAGGAAAATGAACTACATCCCAAAAAACTAATTCTAATGCATCTGTGATGAAGGTTTGATCGCACCCAGCTCCCAGGTCCAGGTCCAGCAGCACCAGAGTCCAGCTGTGGGGTTGGTGCACCACCTGTGTCGAGTGCTCAGGAATAGCAATGGGCAGGTGTGAGTGTGTCTGCAAACTGAGAAGATTTTTGGAAGATAACCTTTTGTCAACAAGAGCCTTGATTTAAAATAAAAAAATAAAATAAAGTGGGCAGCTATCATGTCATAGTGAGCTGCAGAAGTCCTGAAAACGTAACTAATAGCAACATTTGACTAATGCAAATGTCAATTTGAAATTAGACTTTATTATATGTCTTTAAAGTGTGTATCTATTAGAAGGAAACCGCTAAAGATAAATGATTATAGAAAAACAATACGATTGATTGCCTGCACTCATATAATTTGGTAAAGTTGAATAAAAAACTAAATGTGAAGGCCCGTAGGATGCTGCCAAAACTTTCTTGTGCAAAGCTGTGTTCTTTTTCATAAAGCGTGTCGATTTTTTACGTTTTTTTCCTTGTTTTATTTGTCTTTATGAGCTTTTTGAAATTCAGTTTTTCTTTTATTTTTAAAAGTGTTCAAAAATCTGATATTTATTGTTTTATTTGCTCTTCGGAAAGAGGGAGCCTAAGTAACGCCCATGAGTGCCCTACTCCCAAACAACGAATTGGAGTCTATGATAAAAATTATTGTCCGATCCCATTTGATGGATTTAAAGCTTCAATAGCAAATCTACAGAACAAGCTAGCTTTAAGCATTTTCTCGTGCCTCTTAACAACCTTCTAACATAGCTATAAATGCATTTTGGAGACAAAAAATAAATAAAGTGGTTCTCTCACATCTGTCTAAAAACCTCCAGCAGTAACACGGCTCGGACTGAAACCAACTATTGTCCCATCCAGTTGTTGGTCTCACCGAACCACCGCACTTCCCTGGGTCCTGCATTTATCACGTACTTGCCCATTTAGCAACAGAACACCAATGCTGTGAGAGGTTCTCTGCTCAATAATGTCCGAAAAGGAGAAACTGCTGACAGCTACCACTTCCACATTAGGACAAACTACCAAAGTCCCAAAAAGAAAAACACCTTTTGAAGTCACGGATAACAAAAGACATTTGGACGTAAAAAATGGTGACTGGTGTTTAAAAGCTGTCTCGTTTCCTCTGACAATGCGGGTTTCCTGTTGCGGCAGACACAAACTAGAGTATACTCGAAGGGAAGGGTGAGTGTTCTGTCACTACGTTTGTGTTTAAAAGCTAGCGTGTTTGCAGCTTTAACAAATTTAGAATTTTAAAGACACATTTTGATGCCAAGAAAGCGCCTATTTTCAAAAGGCGCCAAAAGTTACTTTAGGTTTTTTGTGAAAACACATGGTGGACTCCCAAGTTCTTGTCTCACCAAGTTTATGTCATCAAACCACACAAAGAGAAGAAGAAGAAGAAGAAGAAGAAGAAGAAGAAGAAGAAGAAGAAGAAGAAGAAAAATGGCTGTGAGTTTGGCGAGCTTCGAACCCTTCTTCTAGGATGGCAGAAGGTGCATTAAACGTGGAGAAACCCAGCATAAATTTGGCCATGTGGTAAGTAGCAGCCACGCCGGGCAGAAGAGATTCTGAGGTGATGTCATATACATAATTTTACAAGCTAACATACCTTAACGTGACAGACATAATCAAAACACACAAATTTAAACTGAAGTACAACATATGTGTGATTGAGAGCATATGGCAAACGGATTAGGAAATACCTTTAATAACCCCTTCACTTCCATTCATTTCTTTCATTTAGCCGGCCGGAAGGGGAGCAGACTGGCTCCCCATAAGGTGCTATAATCCACCTTTCAAACTGGATGTTCATCAGTTTTACGTCAAGTTTCTTAAATACTTTAATCGTAGTGGAAAACGCTCTACAAACACAGGGTCTGAGCATAACAATACCAGACAATTTGGAGGTGGGTGGGAGGTGATCTTTACTCACAGGTGAGTCCTGCACGCCGCCTGTATTAAGACAGCATAATTAGTCCAGTCAGCTCAGGGGGGAGGCTTGAGGGAATAAACTGTTTAGTGGAGATTAATGCTGATTTGCAGATGTCTGCAACATCTGCCAGAAAGACAGCTTAAAAACGGGATCAGTTTGCCTGTTTCCTGCTTATTGATGTATCAAGACTCAAGACTAACTCAAGACAACTTTATTAGTCCCCGAGGGGCAATTTGAGACAGCATTGTGAAGCAGCCGGCACTAAAATCTCTAAATTCTAAAAACCCAACCAATTTACACATTCGTAAAACCCATAAACCCTATATTCATGTCATAACCTCACATGTGAATGACCAACAATGAGTAAACCTTTGTCACACACACACACACACACACACACACACACACACACACACACACACACACACACACACACACACACACACACACACACACACACACACACACACAATTACACATGCATACATGTAACTACATGCACATACACATACAAGTAATGCACACGCACCCTATCGGCACTAAGAAGAAGCACAGCTCTGGGAACAAAGGAACTTCTCCTCTGTGTTTTACAGCATGGGCGTCGAAGTCGGCGTTTGGAGGGCAGCCACTCGAAAACAGTATGAAGAGGGTGTGATGGGTCTTTAATGATTTTCTGTGCTAGACTTCCTGTATGCTGGTCACATTGAGAAGTTGAGCTTCGCAGTGGTAGTCCAATGATCCGAGAGCACACCTTGACGGTGCTTTGTAGACGGTTTCTATACTGCAGGCTGACAGAATAAAACCAACAGGGGATGGAAAATGTGATAATACTCTCTATAAAAGAATAATAGCAAGTCAGTAAAATGTCCTTCCTGACTCCAAATAAATTCAACTTCCTCAGGAGGTAGAGTCGTTGCTGGCACTTTCTGAGGATGTCCTCAGTGTTGGAAGCGAATTTCAGGAGGTGATCAAAGGTGTTCCCTAGATATTTATACTCTTCAACCAGCTCCACTGGCTGTCCATGAATGATAGTGGAGGCAGCAGTAACCAGTGCTCCCTGTTTATTTGAGAAGGACACCACCATCTCCTTAGTTTTGGTCACATTCAGCTCCAGGCATGCAGTGTCACACCAATCCACAAACTCCTGCAGGACCTGCCCGTGGTAAACAGTAGGGCCTGACAGAAGAGACAGGAGCACAGTGTCATCAGCATACTTTACCATATAACTGTTAGGCTGGATGGATCTACAGTCATCTGTATAGAGAATGAAGAGTAGAGGAGACAACACGCAGCCTTGTGGGATGCCAGTGGAGGTGTAAAGAAGGTCTGAGAGACTGTTGTCAACCAGCACTCTTTGTGATCTGTTAGTTAAGAAATCCAGGATCCATAGGATTATCTGATCATCCAGGAGAAAAAGAGAAGAGAGTTTGCCAGCCAGGATGTGAGGTTGCGGGGTGTTAAACACTGAAGAGAAGTCAACAAACAGGAGTCTAGCTGAAGAGTTTGGGAACTCCAGATGTCTGTGCACAATGTCTAAGATGAATGCTTTTGCATCAACAACACTTCTCCCTTTCCGTTATGCAAACTGAAGTGGATCTAACTGAAGGTGTAAGACTCCGATAATGTGATGTTTCAGGATCCTCTCCATAGCCTTCATCGGTAAAGAGGTCAAAGCCACAGGTCGAAGATCATTGAGAGCCTTAACTCTGCTGGTCTTGGGAATGGGTATGACCGTAGAGTGTTTCCAGAGCAACACAAGCTGACCAGTCGACCGCATGAGCAGTGACCCGGTCCAAGAGGGAATACAGAAGAGCACCAATGGCACATTCACTTGTCTTCACTGTCCTTGGCAGTCCTTTCCTGTTCTGCTGTGTGGCAGCCCCGAACCCCGCTGACATGGCTGCTGTGTGGAACGGGACCAGCAGCTCTTTTTGCAGACTAAACATCCTCAGATGGGCTCTCTGGTGATGGAGAAGATGTTGTTCTTCTTCCACACTCTAAGAAACGAAATGTTGAATGTACCGAACTGAGTTATGTCAACTGGTTTCACTAAACCTAGCTCCTTCAATATAAAAATTAAAATAAGTATTCTTTTAACGTGAGTCTAGATAATCTATTATTGATTATTTAATTGTCATTAATCAAGCATAGTGGACTTAAGTTTGTAAATGTTAATGCTGTCAATTCTAATGTAATATATATTAATACATATTTATATTAAATATTTAGTGATAAACATCAGATTGGCCACAGACCACTGCTGCAGCCACGCAGCAACAATCTGGCTAGAATGCCAGTTTTCAGTGTGATTAGTGCTAAAACAGTGGAGGACATAGTTAAACCTTAAATTCTTCTATTTGCTGTCTGGACACCCTGCCAACAAACCTCTTTAAAGGGACACTTTGCAATCTTTTCATATTTTAAAATAATTTTCTTGAGGCTGCAAGCGCTAAAATTACCCTTTGCAGCAGGGGTAATCAATCCCGGTCCTGGAGGGCCAGTATCCTGCACGTTTTAGTTTTAACTCTGCTGCAACACACCTGATTTCAATCAGCAGGTGATTAACAGGCTTCTGCAGAGCCTGATGAGCTGCTGCACAGGTGACTCAACCACTGAATCTAGTGTGTTGGAACTGAGAAACCACAAAACCTGGTGGATACCAGCTCCCCAGGCACAACATGCAATACCCCAGCTTTACAGCATTAATGGAAAGTCACTCTGACCCCCACCACTCTCTGTGGCCAGAATACTGCATTTGCAACTTAAGAGTGCCTGTCCGGTCTGGTCTTTGAGCTGACATACCTGGCACTGCAGTCTGCTTCCAGCATGTTTTAGATCATGAACACAGCTGATGTGGACACTCATAAAGGCTGGGGAGACATTTCAGCTTTCAGATCAAGGTGTTAGACGAACGCACAACGAGGGGATCAGTTTTGCTTTTGGTTCTTCTAAACAGACTCTAGGGGGTGCTAAAACTGCCCAGTCTCCTTTTAAATCCATTTTGGTCTTCTAACGACATACTAAACACTTATAAATGTTAAACATTATTTCAAAGTGTTACCGGTGTGTCTTGGTTACTACATAATAAACCAGCTTTTCTCATAATTAACCATTTGTTCCTCGCCTTTTCATGGTTACTAAAGCAGGTCAGACACGGCTTTCTATCGGCTGATCACCCAATCCCAAAAACAACAATGTAAATGTGGCTTTAAATTGTACTGCCCCTTTAAAGGACACATTTCCGTTCTCATACAAAATAAATTAATACTGGTCAAGCATACTTCATGTCTTTGTAGTGAATAGCTTTAAAAAGCCTAATTTAGACATGACAGCTTTCTAGATGCAGTCCTGGTTCTTCGTGTCATAATGTTAAACATCTGCCTGCATTCCTCCACTGTCTGTTGGTGCTTCGTTCCAGAAGCAGTGGGAGAAGCAGAGGGGAACAGCCAAAGCAGCCTTCCTACAACATCTGGAACTAGGTCAGTTTCCACTGGTTCAGCTGCACCAAAATCCCACAGATCCTTCAACAAATGTCTTCCAACTTGTTCCCAGTTTTATCAGCATATCTTTTCTTCTCCGGTGAGAGGTGTTGAACTGAGATCCCAGTAACATCAGAGAAGCATCTACACGCTGTGCTGGAGGCTTTGTGGATACAAAGCTTTGGTCTCATGCCAGGGGTATTTCTTTAGCCTGGCTAGCCGGGGCCAGCAGTGTGTGAGTCAAACCACTGGTGTGACCCAGCCCAGAGGCAGAATGCTGAAAGGGAGAAAATGACCCTTTTGGAGGGGGAGAAGAAGAGTGCACCAATCAGGAAACTTGCAAATATGACCTGCTGAAGAAATATCCCAAACAGGTAAATGGAGATTCAGCAAGTCATGTGGCTGGAGATGTAAAAATACGATTTAGTGTTAATGATCATAAAGAGGGTTTATGGTGACGTGAAGACACTCCTGATATCTGAGGGAACTACAGAAGAAGCAGGTGTTATGACGAGGAGCTGCAGCGCTGTAACACGAGGATGACAGGTCTGAGATTGGAAATATGACTGGCTAATCCTGCTGGATGAGCTGAAACACAGCACCTTTCAAGAGACCAAGGTAAACTTTGTTGAGGACAGCGAGTTAATTGAAGTGTCACTCCATTCCTCGTCTGAATGACATCTGGTACAAATGAGAATCCCCCGTTCACTTCCCTGCTCTGCATAAATCTCTCGTTGGAGGTCACGGACTCTGAAAACAGCAGCCGGTCAGTTAGTTCACACCAACACCCTAGTCACTCTCAGGCATAAAGCAGCTGCTGGGCTTTACGCGCTGCAACAAAACATGACTGACATACTTATTGGCTTCTTTCTCCCAAGACTCAGAGAAAACACATCATATTTCCTGCATCCTTCATTTCCTCTATTCAGATTGTGGCCACATTGAGGCGTCTTGGTTGCATACTAATTGCACACCGCTCACCTCTGAGATTGGGCAAGGCGTTTATACAAGAGAGGACTTTTTGCCCTCTCTGCCACAATGAAAAATGTCATCTAAGACAGGTTGCCAAATTACAACGCTCCATCCGTGGAGAACCAGCGAGGATCAAAAACCTAAAAGATGTGATTGTTTGGGGACGAAAAGTCCACGTTGTAATTTAAACACAACCTTCCTTCATCTGCACACTCCCTAAAACTGCTTTTGTTCCTGTCTGCCTCTGATCAAATCCTAAATCCCCCATTGTTTCCTCCTTTCCCCAGCTCTAATTCTACAACAACCACCTTTGCCTTTGTTTCCTAGTTAAATGACAAAACCAAGCCCCTTGGACTCTCCACTGATGAAGATCAGATGGGTTCTCTGATGCAGCCGTCTGTGCTTTATCTACCCGAGAGAAATATGATCACAAATGGTGAAAATATTACAGCCTCACCTTTTCTCCACCTGTGGTGTTTGCAAAAGTTTTTAAATGTTTCAGTGGAACCAAAGAGCCAATCTGAATGTGGAGAGTTGTATTTTTATGAATGGTGAGGCTTGAGTTTCTGAGGAGAAAGTGTTTGAATGAAGGCAACTGGACTTCTTGTATTTGTGAAGCTTCAGTTCCAAGAAGCCTTCTCCAGAGGTGTCCTCTTCTGTTTAATATTCCACAGATATGCTTATATTCAAATGCCTCTCAAACCATTTATCAGTCGTTTCTGGCCAAAACGCAGCCAACTCAATCCAAGAAAGAAAGAAAGTTCTGTTTGTCTTCTGACCAAGTCCTCCAAACACACACAAACACCGCTCCTCCTTCAGCTCCACTGACTGCCGATTAACTACAATTTTCTGGTCTTTAGCGTCTTACATGGACAAGCACCATCATACATTGGTGATCTTCTCAGTTCCTACACCTCCAGCAGGTCCCTGAGGTCCAGTGATCAAAGCCTACTGGTTGTGCAGCACCAGGCTAAAGACCAAAGGTGACAGATCACTTGCTGCTGTGGCCCCCAGACTCTGGAACTCTCTCCCCCTTCACTCAAAACCATTTTAATGATTATTTCTGATTATAATCGACACGAGTTTTTCATGCAGGTTACATGAAAATAATCTCCTACACCTATCTCCTGCTTTAGCTTCTGACAGAAAATAGATGGTGAAACTCTAGGATTTGAGAAGCCTGACAGAACTACTCACACTGTCACTTAGCATTCATGGACTCACCCATCTTGACTCACAAGGAAGGCTGTTGTTGTTTTCGCATCCAGGAAACAGCAGAGAACGTCTTAGCTAGCAGAAGCTAACCGTTAGCATTGTGGAGATAAAACAGTAACATGCAGAGCAAACGGGGTCAGTTCAGTTGTGTTGCTGTTAGCCAATCAAAGGCGAGATGTCCAAATATCAGGAAATAAAACTCCAAATCCTGACGTCTTCAGCTCAACTCTGATCTGGCTCACTTCTAGATCCTGAAACAGGTGCACCAGAGCTTTTTGTACCCAGATTTCAACTTACAAGGCATTCATTCCTACAAGAGTCTTCTGTATATTTATTAAAGTTCCACTTTAATTCTCCCACTGTCTTTATGGGTGACCCTACGAGGAAATTTGACCATTGAGCAGGATGGATGGTTTATCCCTTGAGGTCCACGTGGCAGGGGTGAGGTGGTGCTCACTCCTCACCCCTGCCACATAGACCCAAGGGATAAACCATCAACCCTGCTCAATGGTTACTTCTCTTAGCATGCAGTGAACTGCAGAGAACTGAACTAAGATGGCGTGGGGACTGGTTTTATTAATCTGGATGTTTTGATTTATGGACGAATCAAAGTTGGCAGATTTATATAACCACAGAGACTATGCCACGCTTCAGAAAGGAATGTTCCGATTGGATGAGTAAAAGCAATGTGTCATGCGTTTACATTACGTGTGATCAGGGTGTCTAGTGCAGCTAGACTAAAGTCATATTACTCATTAAATTTACTAATCATAACATTGTCATTTCACAGATTGGTCAACATCTTATTACTGACTAACACTTTGTTTGATTAGCTTATTAAAAATAGAGTTCTTTGATTTATTAAAAGGAAAGAGTCCTTTGTCTTTATCCTTCTCTTGGGCTGGAAAGGAAAACAGTTTAGAAGCAGATGCACGAGACCTTGAACAATATCTCATGCAGATTAGTTCTTGCTGAGGAGAGGGGGGAAATGACTTTTAGGTGGAAAACGGTCATTTCATTCTGTTACATGGATGAGTCCATGGATGTTCATTTTCAGTGTGACGTAGATCTGACTGGAGTTTTTAATCAGAGCGTTTCACGTCTATTTTCTATCAGGAGTTAATGGAGGGAATAGAGGTAGAAGACTATTTTCACATTCAGCCAGCATGTTAAACCCTGAGTGACCGATCATATTTTAAGAATCTTTAAGAGAATGTTAAATTTTGGCTTGTGCAAGTCACTCACACCAAATTTTTACAGTTTTAAAATCTGCATTTCAACTTCTAGTGAGACAAATAATTTGATAAAAGACCAGCTTGAGCTAAAAACAAATGATCCATCCTGCTTTTCCGAAGCCTTTAGGTAAACCCTCCACACATCTAACCTGCAGAAGCAACTAATGGTACTAAAGTGACACGCAGAGCACAACGGTAGCTTGGTCATGTAGATAAATGTTATCAATTTACCCTTGGAGACAAATCTTTGTGTCATACAGACATAAAGAAAATGTATTGGAAAAGGTGAACGATGATGCAGATTCCTTTGGAGCAAAAACTCTAAGAAGCCTATCAGGCGGTTGTTGTGACACAGATGTCTGGCAGGTGCAGACTGTCAGAGTCTGTAAATATGAATATTAATGCACAATAAAGAAACAGAATTATTATGCTAAAACTATTCTGTCCTTCTGTCTCAGGCACATTTAGAACCTTCTGACATGTCTTTAAAATGTCAGAAGACCAAAAACAGGAAGAGACAAAGAAAAAGTATGTTTGCGTTACGGTAAGTGAAAACAAAAACAAAAACATGACAGATCCTTGTTGACTTGTTAAATAAAGTGTGCAGCCCCTGGTGGCATTATCTGAAATGTTGTGTGTGTGTGTGTGTGTGTGTGTGTGTGTGTGTGTGTGTGTGTGTGTGTGTGTGTGTGTGTGTGTGTGTGTGTGTGTGTGTGTGTGTGTGTGTGTGTGTGTGTGTGTGTGTAACAAAAGCAATTATTTATGTGTGCATTCACAGCAAAAAGCCCTGCAAAGATAATAAAAGACATGGCTGGAGTACAAATTAGACACCAAAAAGCAAACCAGCTTTAATGCTGGCAGGAGGGTTGTCCAAAAGTTGCTTCGTCTGCAAACGCTGAACACAGCCAGTTCATTTGGTCACACAGTTTTGAATAGGGCAGGAGGAATGGAACAAGCTGGCTATTTCCTCAAACAGACTCTGGAAGCCTTGACTGGTAGACAAGCTAACCATCTTGTGTGTGGGGTAGAAACAATGTCCAAAATCAATATTTGTTTTCAAAATCACATTAAAAACGTTTCCAGTTGATTTAAACAAAGACAAACTTTCTTTAGCTTTGGTTAGCTCAGTTAGCTTGTAGCTGGCTGACTCACTTCCTCAGAGCCTCGCTCTGAGCTCTACCTCTGTGCCCACTTTTGTATTGTATGTGTGTGTCACAATGTGTGACACGGCCAAGATGGCGGTGGTAGGAATCTCCCGTTGGGCTTCAGTTTAGCTCTTCAGAAACCTACAGATGACGTCACAGAGCGTTTGTCCAGTATTTTGTACGTTCAGTCTGAGTGTTTCACCCAACTGCATTATTTGGTTCTTTTCATCACAGCAAAAGAGCTCAACGTACACACACCAACAGAGCCATCCACAACAGTTAGAAAAAGACTAGTTCACCCAAAAGTCAAGATATCAGCAGGACATACGTGTGTGTGTGTATGTGTGTGTGTGTGTGTGTGTGTGTGTGTGTGTGTGTGTGTGTGTGTGTGTGTGTGTGTGTGTGTGTGTGTGTGTGTGTGTGTGTGTGTGTGTGTGTGTGTGTGTAGATCCTGACAAAGGAATATCTAACTGAACTAAATGGAGGCTAAATCTGTCCATCAATAAGCAGCTTGGTCCCGTGCCACCAGGGCCACATGCCTCCCTGCAGATGTAGCCCTTAGAAAATGAAGATACATCTGGATCTCAAATTATGTGTGTGTGTGTGTTTATGTATGTGTGTGTATGTGTGTGTGTGTGGGAAGCGGGGGGGGGGGGGGGGGTTCTTGCACAAGCATGCCTCGTGCAACTTGGTGCTTCTTCCAGCAAGGATTAAGCTCCCAGACATGGACTCATCTAATCACTAGTGGCCCAAATAGAGAGACAGAAAATCCAATCCCTTCATAACAAAGTATGATCCTGAACACATGGAGACTCGAGTTTGCACCACAGAGCCTGGCAGCATGAAGATCAGGTCACCAAGGTTTGGGGATTAAAGGAGACAGTTACTTAAAATGCTTTTTGATGCTTTTTAATCAGCTGTTTTATTTTAATATTCCACTGTTTCAGGGAGCCATAACATGGGCATATTCATCCCTCATTCTCCCCCACTTCTTCATGCAGTCGCCACCTCCAAACCCAAGTTTCCCATGATTCATGATTGCCGGTAGATATCTTCAGCACTCTTTTTATTTATTTTGGGGGCTGGGGCCGATGCTTTTGACAAATTTAAAGGAAGTGGCATCCTGACCAATCACAGGTTTGCGGTTTCACGTTCTTTTGACAGACATTTAAAAAATTGGGCATGTCTCCATCCCCCTCTGCAGGCCTGCTGCAGAGTCCTTGCGTAGGCGCATCAAGGTGTTGCATCTCTCCATCGCTGAGCTGAAATTTCACTTCATTACATACAACTTTTCTTTTTGTGTTGATCAAAGTGTGCTGGTTTAAATCACAAATTAGGTTTGGTCAACACAGCATTGAGCAATACGCGCCCAATTACCATGACGGCTCCAAAGATATTCCTTCCATGTGTGGTGTGTTAAAAGTTCTCTGGTGTGTGGGATGTGGGTGTCTGAGAGCAAACCTTGCTGGAAGGAGCACCAAGTTGCGTGAGGCATGTTTGTGCAAGCGGCAAAAACTGTGAGCGCTCATTACAAGCTCGCTCACGGAGCGCTCTCATCGTCCCAAAGAACCACAGCCTCCCTGGACCCGAACATCTCGTTTGTGAGAATCAACATTTGGTACTTGGGGAAGCCAAATCAGGTGTAAACGTGCACCACCTCTCCATGTGTATCAACTCAAAAGTTGTTTGTTGATGTCATCGACATTTGCCGATTTAGTCAGTTTCTTCATTTTAATCCAGAACAAGAGATTAAATTATTTTAAAAAATATACAAAACATATTCTACAAAACGAAGCTGAAGTTGGTTCCCTTCTTTGGTTTCTGAGTCAGAAAGGGCAATTCCAGCCAATCTTTCCACTCCCTGAGTGTCTTTATCCTGCATTAATGATAAAACTATAAGACCTTCTCTTATTTTTAACTAATGACAGAATCATTGAAGCATGGCTTGTGAAACCTTTGATTTGTGAAAGTTAAAAGAACATATTTCAACATCTTCTTTGCATCTTGACCACATTAGAACTGGTCCATCTGCAAAACTACATCCTGGTCCTGGTGGGTGTTTGTTGTTCCTCTACTCCAACACGCTTGATTCAGAGGTTGAATCACCTGTGCAGCAGTTCACGAGGCTCTACAGAAGCCCGTTAATGACCTGCTGATTGAATTCAGGTGTGTAGAAGTGTCATGGTGTGGTCGAGTCTTTTGACCCACGACATGCAGAATCACGAAAGAGACAAGGTGAGTAAAAATAATATATAATTTATTGAGGTTGATGAGGCTGGGGAGACGTCGGAGGGGGACGGTTCTGGCAGCGTTGGATTCCAGGAAGGTAGTGGAGCGCGGAGAGGAGGGCGTGTCAGGTCTGAGTGGTAGCTGGTGGAGGAGGCTGGGAGCTGAGCACCGGTTCCAAGAGCGGGCAGGTGAGCGCAGGAGAGCAGGCGGCCAAGAGAAGCGGTGTGGCTGGTGGGCAGGAGATCCAGAGGCTCCGGGTAGTAACTGGTGAGAGTGCAGGTTGCAGAGCTGGTAACAGGCAGATGATGAGAGTACCTGGGCGGGAGAATGGAGGAACGGGACAGATGATGACGAGGCTTAAAACAGGCAGAACAGGATGCAGAATAATCCGAAACAGGTCTAGAGCTGTAGTAAACTACCCAATGTGAGTAATCATCCAGCATTGGTGAATTGTCACACCGCTCCTTAAATCCCCTGCGAGCTGATGAGGGAATTTGCAGCAGCTGCTCTCCGGGCGCACCCACCTGCAAACAGGAAAACTCAGAGCGGTTAGCTACACCCATTGTGACAAGAAGAAGGGTTAAAACTAAAACCTGCTGGATACCGGCCCTCCAGGACCAGGATTGGTCTACTCCAAAACGCTTGATTCAACGGATGAATCACTTGTTGAAATGCTCTGACTAAAATGAGGTGAGTTGAAGCAGGGAAACAATGAAAACATGCTGGATAGTGCCCCTCCAGGACCAAATTGAGAAACCTGACCTAGACTCTACAAAACTGGACAATAAGTCTACAGTAACAGCAGCTGTGAAATACAGTGGGGGATTTATGAAACCTTTAGACGCGTTTACTTCAGCCCCCTACTTTTGAGCTCTAATTCCTCCTAAAACCTACTTTTCCTGTCACTGATTTCAGGATTCTGTGGATTTTGTTGGATCTTTGTTTCCTATCATTTATTTATTTATTTATTTATTTATGGATTCTTTGACTCCTTGGACCTCCTTGGACCTTTATTTGGACTACAAATCTTTCAGATCCGACAGAGGCAGCTCAGCTGAAGTGTAAGCTTTCTGCAACCTTGAAGCTATTTTGAATGTCTGTCCTACCTCTTCTTCTGCCCCACAACGATGGGTTTGTGCTTTCTAAAGCAAACAAAAGGATTCAGAACCTTTAAGAGGATGGACGACGACTCTCTGCTGAACTGCAAAGGAAGGAAATGCTGCTGGATAGTTTTAGAACTCATCTCCCTTCACTGACCCAGAATTTGTCAGTCAGTTTGACAAACAAAGCATCCATGCAAAACTCTGCTCCAAGACACCGTTGCTTGGCATCCTGCTGCACCAGGACTACTCTCTACGCCTGACCCATTTTCATCTTGGTCAGAGGTTGTGGTACGTGGCTGTGAGAGAGCCCCTGTTGTTGATCCCATCCCCCACCTGACCTCAGTCTTTCAAACCGCTTCTCTCCGCTTGCTAAGGAACAACCAGCTGATACCTCCAGGCCTCCTCCTCCCTCTTAACCATCTGATGCCATCCAGCAGGAGCCTGTGGTCCATAAGAAGCAACCTCTACAGTCTCTTCCCCCCAGACCTCAACCTCTGATGCCCGACGCAGAATACTGAAGGATGCTGAGCATCAACACCCTGCTGGACCACCTGCCCTGGCTCAGGAGATGAGCTCCTCCACGGCAAACCCTCCACATTAAACACTTCGGTTCCCCGACACCACAGGAACCCAAACCCAGAATCCTCCACGACCCCACGGGAACGCAAATCAGGAGTCGTCTACACCTCATCCACTGTTTTCACCTACCACTTTGCCGGTGGGTGATTCAATAAACAGGGATGTCTGCTTTTTCAACATCATGACGAAATGTTTTCCACCAGCCACCGTCCCTGCTCTCCTTGATATACTTCCTGGTCTGCTGTGCTCCATCCCAGCTTCAGCTAAAAGAGTGATCATTCACGTGGGATCAAAGGATATTTATTACACACCGGAAATCAGCATTTAAACCATCTCTTTAAAATTCTGAAGAGCAGCGGAATGTCTGTTTTCATCTCCGGCCCGATCCCCACAGTTTCTCCTGGATATGGACGTTTTAGCCGCCTGCTCTCTCTCCACTCTTGGCTTCAGTCTGCTGGCAGGTCCCACTGTTTTGGTTTCATTGATAATTTTAACCTGTTCTGGAACCGTTTCTCCCTTTTTCGGCCATTGCTCTCACCACCACTCCAAATAACATCACCTACAGTCCTCCCCCGATGCAACAGCTGACAAAACAAATAGATTTCCTATTCCAGTTCATTTATCAACCAACAAAGACATCACCTGTATTCATGGCCGGAGAACCCAGAAATGCACCAGATGTTTACGACCCATTCCTCTCCAACAGGTTAAGAAGACAAATGTTCTCCAGGATTCAGTTCAGTGTGCCCTGTTAAATGCCCACTCCATTTCAAACAACTCCTTTTTTTTAAACGGGCTGTTCATCAGAGAAAAGTTGGATTATTTATTTCTATTTATAGGTGAGAACGAGAGAGCCAAGCTCCTGTGGGACTTCCAGATCCAGACTGACAATGTGGTGATGGTGAACCAACCAGACATTGTGGTGGTGGACAAACAACAGAGGACAGCCGTTGTGGTTGATGTGGAAATACCAAGTGATGGTAACATCAGGAAAAAGGAACATGAGAGAAGTACAAGGGCCTCAAAGAAGAACTTGAGAAAGCCTGGAGAGTGAAGACATCGGTGGTGCCCGTGGTCATCGGGGCACTCAGGGCAGTAACCCCCAAACTGGAGGAGTGGCTAAAGCAGATCCCAGGAAAAACATCAGACATCTCAGTCCAGAAAAGTGCAGTTCTAGGAACAGCTGAGATACTGCACAGAACCCTTAAGCTCCCAGGCCTCTTTTAGAGGACCCGAGCTTGGAATGATGAGACCACCCGCGGAGGATGAGATGGGAATCCAGAATGAGCTCAAATATAAGATCAGATGGGCTAAAGACATCTGCAGGAAGAAGCTGGAGAAACAGCAAGGGCAGAACAATGCTCGTGGAGCATGGAGAGACCTCAGGAACATCACAGGTCACAGTGGGAGGAGTGGTGCCAGTGAGTCTGCTGAAGGGGACCAGAACAGGGCTAATGAGCTTAACCTGTTTTTAACAGATTCGACTCGATCCCCCACAGCTGCAACAGGTACCACCAACACCACCAACCCCCAACTACCTCCACTGAGCGAGCCAACCACCTCCCACCATCAAATTTCACAACATTCATCAACCTCTCCCCCCTCCACCAACTCTCCTCAGCACTGCACTCTGCATCACTCCATCCTCAGTTACATTGGACCAGGTGAGGAGAGAACTGAGGCGGCTTAAGAGCAGAAAAGCTGAAGGTCCTGACAGGATCAGCCCCAGACTGCTCAAAGCCTGTGCTGACCAGCTTTGTGAAGTGGTCAGCCTGAGCACCGTGAGAATCATGTTCTTCGACTTCTCAAGCACCTTCAACACCATCCAGCCGTGTCTACTGCAGGAGAAGATGAGGGGTGTAGGAGTGGACGAACATCTGACTGCATGGACCATCAACTACCTCACCAACAGGCCACATACGTGACGCTGCACAACTGTACATCTGAGGTGGCTGTGTGCAGTACTGGAGCTCCACAGGGTACGGTACTCTCTCCCTTTCTCTTTACCTTCGACACCTCTGACTTCACCTACAGCACCAGCAGCAGTCACCTCCAGATATACTTGTGCAATACCGGATTTACATTGCATGTCTGTGTCTCTTGCAGCATGCTGCTTAATTTCTAGAACCCAAGTTTTTTTCATTTTTTTATTTGTGGTTTGTATTGGTCGGAGGTTACAATAGATTACTGCATATGTGTACCTTTGTTGTTTATTTCAAATTACTCTCTAAAGTGTTGGTGCCCCTGTAACAAGTGAATTTCCCCACTGTGGTATCAATAAAGTTTATTCTATTTTATTGTATTCTATTATATACATATATATATATATATATACATATATATATATATGTATATATATATATATATATGTATATATATATATATGTATATATATATGTATATATATATATATATATATATATATATATATATACACACACACACACACACACACACACACACACACACACACACACACACACACACAAAGAATCTCAGCATGCTCCACACGTTTGAAAAGCTTGCGCATCCTTTAACACGTCCTTACAAGGAAGCTTTGAATCTAATCTCCAGTCAGTTTCACACCTATTTGTAATTTGCACCATTGTGCACGTGTGCACGTGCTCCAGGCCGACAAAGACCCTAACAACCACTCAGGAGGGAGGGGCAAGGGGCTAATTTGCATGTTCATTTTTACAAGTCACAAAAGATGCTGAACAATATCTGGAAATGCTTTTTTTCTATAAACTGAGTGGTGTCCTCATGAACTGTGAAGCTGGAAGGAAGCTGTAAGAATCCCCCCCCCCCCCCCCCCCCCCCCCCCGCAACTATGAGGAGGGAGTTAATTTTAGTTGCTAGTATTCATAATCTCATCCTTTCGACCATATTAGTGAGAGCTGGAATGAAGATCAACCAGTAACCTGAGAGATTTCCTTTTCAGTCTAGCTCCCTCTTCACTACATCAGACTGCTTCAGCATCTGCTTTCATCCGCCTTTCAATCTGCTCCATCATCCTTCCCTCTCTTTTGAACAAGACCTGGAGACATAAGACTCCTCCACTTAAGAAAGGACCTCTCCCCCGATCCAAAGTAGGCAACACACCCTTTCCAGGCTAAGAAGCAAAGGCCTGTGATGCAAAAGAAGCCATACAGCTATCCTGGTTTAAATGCATGAACTAAACAATGACTTGAGTCATAACTGATTTTCATTTTGTCAGAGAATAGAAA
The DNA here is from genome assembly GCF_043380555.1 of Nothobranchius furzeri. Classification (NCBI taxonomy): domain Eukaryota; kingdom Metazoa; phylum Chordata; class Actinopteri; order Cyprinodontiformes; family Nothobranchiidae; genus Nothobranchius; species Nothobranchius furzeri. The sequence continues at coordinate 57,500,009 of NC_091746.1, forward strand.
ATATGGAAATGAAGATACAATCTGTATATTGCACAAAGAAACATCTGCTTATAAAGTACTCAATAACACAAATGGTCAAAAAGATGCTTGTTTTTTCAAAGCTGCAGCAGTACTTCTCATTCATGCCAGAGGAGCTCTGTGGATTGAGGTGAAATTAAGAGAAACACTGAGGCAGGAACAAGGAAGGGGGATGAAATAAATCCGAGCTGGCTTTGATTGAATCCTGCAGACAGTAGCCAGATCCACCTGGGCTCCTCTGTCCATCTGATTTTCAGATATTACACCTGAATATTAAACATCAGAAGCTTGTCAAGCTGTCTATGGGTTACTGTGATAAGATGGTGCTCCTGCAGACAAGCTTTCTTTCAGAAGACACTTCCTTTATGATCTTCAGTGCTTCAGGACAGGAATGTGCACGAATGCATGCAGAAAGAAGGAGGTAAAGAAGTCTCTTCAAGCCCAAACATAACTTTAAATGCAAACACTGACCTCTTTGCTTATTTATGGAAAAACAACTAGTTTTTAATGAATATTGTTCAACATATGTATTTAAATCATTTTGTAAATTTTGTATAAAATATTTTTAAGTTAATTTTCAATTTGACTAAATTGTAAAGATCAGTTTTTGTGTCATTTGGTTGACGTTTTCCTTAACACCGCTCCTGCATGCCCTAAACACCCAGTGGATTTTTAAAAATTGTTTTCAGTGAGTAAAAAATGTAAGAGAAGCTTTGAGCACTCAGTAATTGAAGTTCAACACAAAATTATTTCCAAAGGCAGAACACAAAAAGCTGAATGTGACTATTTGAGGATCCCCTGGCCTAGTGAACTAGACCAAATTCTTGCTTTGCAAAGTTTGGTCTAAGAACTCTCCATTGGGACCTCCGCGGCCCCCAGCGGCATTATGGCGGGCCAATCACAGCTCTCTATCTGGGTTTCAAACCAATCTACTTTCTGGGCCAATCAAGGTGCTCTATTGGTCTGGTGGATGGGATGATGAGACAGAGTGGAACTAGATGGCGACAGCTTGTTCTAAACAGCTTTTACATCACGTTATGACTATTTGGACATTATTAGATGGCTTTATAAGAATCAGGAGCAGATAGATGTATTAAGTCGTTAATTTAGGAAAATGATGCATTTTCACCTTCTTCAACAGCAGACTGCCTCGTTGACCAACATCGGTTGCGGTGATGTCCAGTAGCATGAGAAGATTGTTTGAAAGACAACAGTAGAACCTGTTCCACGACCAAGAGCCGTCAATGGGGCGTTCGCAGAATAAATAATAGATTTATTTAGTCTGGCTTGTCAGGCTACGGATCCCCAACTTTAAATGAGTTCCTTTTACAGAATTTCTAGTCTCGCCCTCTGGCATGGAGCTCAGATTATGGGTAGACGGTAGATATATCGGGCCGATATTTACATTTTTTTCCTGTATCGGCGCCGATCGCTATAACTCCTTAGGAAAGCCTATTTAAACTCAGCTATATCCCCCAGCTACTCGGTGCTGCTGCAGAATGTAATTTCATTGTAAATGTATGTTCCTGAAGAACATCTGCATACAAATGCTCTAACTTTTTTTTTCATCAAAATTGTCTTTGATATATCAGTTTTAAATATTTAAATAGCCTGTATTTGTATAGCGCCTTTTTAGGGTTCTACAACCCCCCAAGGCGCTTCACAACACAATCAATCATTCACCCATTCACACGCTGGTGGGGATGAGCCAAAATGTAGCCACATCTGCCCTGGGACACACTGACAGAGGCGAGGCCTGCCAAACACAGGCGCCATCGGTCCGTCCGACCACCACCAGCAGGCAAGGCGGGTTAAGTTTCTTGCCCAAGGACACAACAGTAGTATTCTCTGGTGGGAGCCGGGATTGAACCTGCAACCTTCTGATTACTGGACAACTCGCTCTACCTCCTGAGCCACTGTAGTTACTTGGTCAGTTAATTGATTTGTTTAATTAATATGTTTGATTTTAACACTGATCAGTGCACAAAATTAAGATTTAACAGTTGGTTAAATTCAGGGTTCAAAAACTGATTCAGCCTCAGAAATCGTGCATCAACTGATGTTATTATCAACATTTAGGCATGAAAGTAGAGAGGAAATTGTGTAGATATCAGCTGTGAAAATTTGCCCCAAAACATGGGCCGCACATATATATTCACATAAGCATTGGCAATAAAACAAAACATCGATTGACCTCCAGCTCAGAGTGCAGTTGCTGCTCCTTGGCACTGAAATAAGTCAGTTGATGGGCTTGGGGCATCTGATAAAGATGTCTTCTAGAAGCCTTCCATGGATGTGGACATGTCCACATGGGAGGAGACCACAGGGCCCTCGTTAGAGGGATTATATCTCACAGCTGGCACAGGAAAGAATTGGAGTCACTCCATCTGAACTACAAACAGTGGCCGGGGAGAGGGAGGTCTGGGGATTGACCTAGTTCCAAATGAGTGGCAGAAGATGGATGGATGGATGGATGATCATGAAGTATACACATCAAAAAGAAATGAATACATAACTACAGTTTCAGTAATTTTTGTAATTTTATTTTCCAAGCTAATTTAATTGATTGACTGATGTAACAATATGCAGCTATTATTTAGAATAGGCTGTGCAAATTAGCTTAAATCATCAATGCATTTGTGCATTATTTATTTATTTCCCTACACAAGATCTAAAATAAAAAAATAAATGCATTAAGAAGGTCTGAGTCAGTACTTTTGCTGTACCGTCAGGTGCTGATTAAACCTGCTTACATGTGATCTTTGGGTCAAATCCATGTAAACATGTAAAGCGTAGGGCATATACAGATCCTTTTATATGATTTAATACTGTTTCAGCCATGATTACTGTACATTCTGCTGCTTTTGTCACAATATCTGCAAGCAGACATGCCAACATTAAAAACTAAGTACAGTTTTACCAGCTATGAAACTGATGCACTCATCAGTAAAGTGGAGAAAACAACCCCTGTTTTATTTGAAGAGCACATTTATGGTAACGCACTTGGAATAAAAATGCTGAATGAAGAAAACATGTAAGAAAGCCATTATTTATGTGTGCATTCCCAGCAAAAAGCCCTGCAAAGATAATAAAAGACATGGCTGGAGTACAAATTAGACACCAAAAAGCAAACCAGCTTTAATGCTGGCAGGAGGGTTGTCCAAAAGTTGCTTCGTCTGCAAACGCTGAACACAGCCAGTTCATTTGGTCACACAGTTTTGAATAGGGCAGGAGGAATGGAACAAGCTGGCTATTTCCTCAAACAGACTCTGGAAGTCTTGACTAGTAGACAAGCTAACCATCTTGTGTGTGGGGTAGAAACAATGTCCAAAATCAATATTTGTTTTCAAAATCACATTAACCCTCCCAGTGTCTTCATGGGTGACCCCGCCAGGAAAGTTGACCTTTGAGCAGGGTTGATGGTTTATCCCTTGGGTCCATGTGGCAGGGGTGAAGAGTGAGCACCACCTCACCCCTGCCACATGGACCTCAAGGGATAAACCATCCATCCTGCTCAAAGGTCAACTTTCCTGGTGGGGTCACCCATGAAGACACTGGGAGGGTTAAAAATGTTTCCAGTTGATTTAAACAAAGGCAAACTTTCTTTAGTTTTGGTAGCTCAGTTAGCTTGTAGCTGGCTGAATATTTTGTACATTCAGTCTGAGTGTTTCATCCAACTGCATTACTTGGTTCTTTTCAACACAGCAAAAGAGATCTTTTTACCTGGATTTTGCTGACGTTTCCACTAACACTGTAGTCTTCCTCAGAGCTTCGCTGCAGTTGGTGGCGTCACTTCCTTCTCCGTTTATCAGCGGGCAGCAGCTCGGATGATGTTGCCCTCTACTGCCCGCGCTCTCCTTGCCAATGACACAGTCCCATGTGTGATCCAATGCGTAGACGCCATTGTCTCTGTTCATGTTTGTGTGTCTACGTCTCCTTATTTACCATTTTCATAGTGGTTTAAATCAGACAGGACAAAACATCACACAGAAGAACAGAACTAACAGCGCACGACATAGCACAACTGGTAGAACTGGTAGCAATCCCCACATACTTCACATACGAAGGAACATTATGGAAGGCTTCGCCATGGGTAACCCACTATCAGCCATCCTTTGCGAGTTTTTCATGGAGGACTTAGAATAAAAAGCCATAGCCATAGACTAGTACATCCAAAAGTCAAGATATCAGCAGGACATAAGTGTGGAGTCATTTATGAAATACCTGCAAACTATGCAATAAAACATGCATAAGAGAAACCGGACGCCAACTCAGCACACGAGCTGTAGGACATATAAAAGAATGTGAGAAAGAAACAAGTCAAAGACACACAAGACAAGCACAATAAAGAAATCTGCCATAATGGACCGCTGCACAAGGAAGAATCATATAATGGACTGGGAAGGGACACAGATCCTAAACACCGAACAACAAAAATACAAAAGATGAATAAAGGAAGCCATAGAAATAGGAAACGTGGACACACAGCCATGAACAGAGATGATGGGGTCTACATATTGGATAACGCATGGGGCTGTGTCATCGGCGAGGAGAGCGCGGGCAGCAGAGGGCGACACCGACAGCGGCAAAGCTCCGAGGAAGACTGCAGTGAGTCAAAACGTCAGTAAAAACACTTTTGCTGTGTTAAAAAATAACCAAATACTGCAGTTGGGTTTGTCCAGTATTTTAGGCGTTGAACAGATGAAATTCCTCAAATAAGTAAAAATACAAAAGATCAAGAGGCCGATTGCGAAAAGAAACGTGACTTTTCAGACTGGCAGTAATCACATATCAGGACTAGGGATAAAAGGAATGAGCGGGCCCAGCAGGAAATAAACTGAAACTGATGGATTTGACTATGAACTGGAAGTATTTGTACTTTGAAGGTAGATTACTGAGAGCAAGGTGGGGGATTGAAGATGAAGTGAGATGGGGGAACCAGAGGTCATGAAGGATACAAGAACTCAACTCAATGTGGTGTTTGACTCCAGTGTTTTATGGAGCTAGGATTGGGACAATATTCATTGTAACTTGTACCAAGTTTTGTAACTTGGAACATGTTTTCATGACACGTAACTTTGGATGCGTAACTTGTAACTTTAGTTTTCTAACTTGTAATTCTCAATTTGTACTTGTATTTCTTGTTTTGTAACAGGAAAATGTCATTGTGTACATGTATTTTTTGTTTTGTAAAATCAAACTTATTTTGTACATTTACTACTCATTTTGTAACATCAAACATTCATTCAGAAACATGAAACTTTCGGTTTTTACCTAGCAGAGTTCCAAAATAAAAAAATCAATGTACAAGTTTGAAATCAAAACTCTCAAAACACACATTTCATTCTACAGGTACAAACCTCAAATCTACAGTGTTACAGATCATTTTGTCTCAATTCTAGCTTTGGTGGGAGGAACTTGGGTGGAACCAATGAGAGCACGAGTCCTAGCTACCAATCACATTTCTCGAATTCTTGTCCAATCATTGGGAGAGGAGGGCAGGGTTCTGTCAGAGCTGTAGAGAGAGTTACGACACTCCATTAGACCTCTATGGAAAGAATGGAATGCGGTTCATGTAGCTTCGAATAGTTCCAAACAGCCCCCGCTGCTGCATTGACCGTAGTTCATTTTCGGTGTTTCGGAAGTATTTTCTCCGGTAAGTTGTTGAAATGTCATCATTTTGTTGCGTTGTGAAGCGTTAGCTAACCGCTTCATACCAAAATGAGCCAACGATGATATTTTATGTTGCCAGTTTTAGCTAGATAACCTTTAATGAGCTAACTGTGTGCAGCTTGTTGGTTGTGAGCGGACGAGCTGCAGACGGGTTTATTTCAGTTTGTTTGATTCTACGTTTTAAAAAATTCCCCACAGTTTGAAATAGGTTATAAACTTTTTACATTATTAGTTTTATTTGGGATTTTTTTGTACAATACGTTGCTGGTTGCTGTACCAACACGAACATGCATCAGAAATGGAAGCACAAATGGAGAGACCAATAATAAAGAAAATGTGATCGTGAAGACAAGTAATTATTTAATATTTTTCAGTTAATAACACTGACTGCAACGAACTGCTGAAGCATGAGACAAACAGGATTACAAACATAAGAAGATATGTTCTGTTTTGTGGACTCAAGTAATAAGAATAGAATTACGATATTTCAAGAATAGTAGTCGAACAATAACTTTTAAAAATTAGACATTTTCCATAAAACTGCTAATTTCCACTTGCTTTATAATATTAGCATTTGCAATTTTGTTATTAAGGAATGACAAGAAATAAGAGCTAACAATAACATAGCTATCAATAAATAAATGTCAAAGAGTAACTAAAACAAAAATCTTATTCAACCATTAAAGGTTAAACTGCGTTGTGTGTCCATCTTCATGTTTTCATAGTGGCTGAGCGGAGAGCTGACCAGAAACAACGGTGGTGGCAAAACCCAGTTATGTCTGTGATGGTGTGATGCACGCCTGGAGTGATTGCCATCTCATCCACAGTGAGCACACACTCTCTTTCCATCTCTGTCAGATTTTTAATCTTCAAACTGAGCATGTCACACACCTCTCCTAACACACCTGGTTCCAGTTTAATGGGCTGCATTTGTCTTTGCAGGGTTCTAACATCAGGCAGAGGGATATTCATGTCCTGAAGAAACCTGTAGCCTGTTGAGCCCACAGAAAAACAGAGTTGAACGGTCTTTTTGATTGTCTATTTACTCCATTTAATGCCTCTTGTTTTTCATGCCTTTTTGATTTTCTATTTCCTCCCTTAGGTTTTCCAGCTGGGTTCCCTGGTTGTATAGCTGGTTCCTTTCTCCTCCTGGCCCTGACGCTGGCTCCTCTTGGCTTCCTGGGATGTCCCTCTCTCCTGATATACATCTCATACCCCCCCCCCCCCCCCCCGCCTTCACTTTCCCTCATCTCATTTGCCTCACTGCTGCTGCTGCTTTCCTTATTCTCTGAATTTATAATGGCACTGTTAGAATAAAGAATACTTTTAAAATAAAATTAATACAAATGTCTAACATTGCAAAAGATTTGTACCACAGTTTACTTGGTACAATATGTGTGGTCACTGGTCAGTGGATCAACATGCAGTGGTTCTGCTGTACTTCTCACTGCGGGGTCCTTCCTCCTCCTTGGTTCAGGGTGATGAACAAACACAGCATCAGCCCTGAGTCTCACCCTGCCTTGTCTAGTCTTAGTAAACGGTCCCTCCTCAAAATATACCTGTAGAGTGGTGTATTAGTTTATTTCCTGCCACATTTAACAGTTTAATTGCAGCCTTGTGCAGTTGAGAGCAAAACATGTAGAGCCTTGATAGAAAACATTTGAGAGTGCACATTAAACTCACTGCACACAGCTTTTTATTATTGTGATCTCTGGTCATGGTGAGGTTGCTCCTGCTGACTTGAGCCAACCATTTTCTTCTCTCTGCATTTTTGGGGAAGCCATAATTCTGATTCCACCCTCAGACCGATTGCTGTATGCAGCGCAGCCAACCATGGTAAGAGAATCAACCTATAAAGGGATTATTAAAATACTATTTTTGTACATATAGAAATATTGAACTGAACCAAAAAAATAGAGATGTAAAATTACATTTTAAAATTTCTTTTTAATTAGTTGCTATAGAAGCCAGATAAACTGGGTTATAGTTGCATGTACTGTCTTCACATAAAAATATAAAGTAATGATTGTAAAATGTGTTCTACTGAACATAATAGATCATCATTCAAAGCATAAACAGCTACATATTTTCTTCAAAGTAAGCTGGAGCAGAATTCTAGCTTTCAATAAACACTTTAAAATGGATGTTACAACTCGAGTTTAGGGCTTCTTGTAGGACTTAGTTGTTAAATATGCTTGTATTAGAGCAGTGTGTTGCAACATCAAATTTATTGCTATAATATATTATAGTAATGTATGTGGTCTAAATGTGTTCCACAATGTGTTAGGACTGTCGTGTTCCTGTAATGTAGAACAGTCACGGGTGTTTGTCTTCCTACAAATGCTCGGAAAAATATAAATTGGCTACTTTGTAAAGGAGTTAGGACATAATATATAATATTATTCAATAATTACCACAAATCGCCAGGGGAAATGTGATTATTTTAAATTTTTGTGATTTGTCCCACCATACACCGTTCAAACTGACTTACGGCGCTGGGATGTTTGGGAGCTCCATAAACCACGTGACCGCGAGTCGGCGAGTTAAAAGAGTGTCGTAACTCTCTCTTTCTACAGCTCTGACAAAATCCTGCCCTCCTCTCCCAATGATTGGACAGGAATTTGAGAAATGTGATTGGTAGCTAAGACTCGTGCTCTCATTGGTTCCACCCAAGTTCCTCCCACCAAAGCTAGAATTGAGACAAAATGATCTGTAACACTGTAGATTTGAGGTTTGTACCTGTAGAATGAAATGTGTGTTTTGAGTTTTGATTTCAAACATGTACATTGATTTGTTTTGGAAGTCTTCTAGGTAAAACCCGAAAGTTTCATGTTTCTGAATGAATGTTTGATGTTACAAAATGAGTAGTAAATGTACAAAATAAAAGTTTGATTTTACAAAATAAAATACACGTACACAATGAAAATTTCCTGTTACAAAACAAGAAATACAAGTACAAACTGAGAATTACAAGTTAGAAAACTAAAGTTACAAGTTACGCATCCAAAGTTACATGACATGAAACATGTTCTAAGTTACAAAACTTGGTACAAGTTACATTGAATATTGTCCCAATCCTAGCCCCATAGTATTTCAGTTTTTTACTAGAGCAGGTACCTAAAGATGTTCTGTTGGATTCGCGTCAGACATCATGGCCAGGTGTGGCATTTTCTCTTTTTGGCCAATGCGCTTTGGATCAGTATAGCGACTTCCTCCGGCTCTACCTTTTTAAAGGCTGAGACTCATCCTGTCACCCAGTAATATGACAAGTCCACACACACACCCTGTCATCTGTGTCTTATCTCCCGGACACAAGTTGTGCTCATGCAGCCTCATAGGTTGTGTGTTTTACTCTCAGCACGATTCATGGTCAGACTGGGGCAAAAGCTGCTCGTCCCTTGGAGAAGCTCAGACAAGTCCAAACATTCATTACTCTTCAGCGTTTTGGTGAAAAAAAACTATTCCAGACACATTAAAAATCACAACCTGTGGCAATACAAATAAACAATCACATTTTCTAATCAGTGCTGGAACCAGGACGTCCTCAGAGATACCTTTACTTCAGTTAAAATCAAATTATATTAAAAAATATATACATATACAAATGTCTGTCTTCTAGCTTTCCTCATACATCTTCTTGTCGTCATGTTGTGGGCAAGCTGTTTAACCCAGGATATGAAGAACCACACGAAAAACAAGTAAAATAGTAAAGTGATTTATTAACTGAGGATAAGGAAAACTAAAGGCGCTGCTCCAGGAAAACGGGAACAGGACGGGACTGGAATCTAAAACGAAAGAATAAACAATCATGAAACTTGTGCCGGAACCAGAGAACCAAGAGAATCATCTATTTCTGGGTAGAATTGTTCTTGCGGTCATAGACCAGGGCTTAGCGGTGGTGGACTTGGTGAAGATCAGTTGAGGAGAGGCGAGAGGACCGATGACTGAAGAGGAGGTGGTCAGGAGATGGTTGTATGAGTCCAGGGTGTAGGTTGGCAGACAGGCGAGCGATGGAGAGTGGAGGCCAGAGGATCTTGAACGGCAGGACGTGGAATACAACTCCAGGCGTGGTTAGAGGACACGAGGCGAGACACTGGAACAAGAGCACACAGGATTTCATAGGACAAGTTCGCAGGAATTTCAGGAGATATACTGGGCTAGAAGCTACCCTTGGTGAGAGTCTCAACCAGCACTGGAGTTGTGTCACACCGCTCCTTAAATCCCCTGGCCCTCTGATTAGCAGGATCAGGATCAACTGGAGCTCGTTGCCACGCCCACCTGCAACACAACAGCTGACTGCCAGGTCTCCTCTCCCGCTGATTGAGACTGATTGAGGATGAGCTATGATGTATCTACAGCTGCCTTTGGGCTCAGTAACAGTGGTGAGGCCTGCTGAACACAGGCGCCACCGGTCCCTCTGACCACCACCTGCAGGTAAGTGGGATAAGCCACACAAACAACAGCAGCAATCTATGGTCGGAGCTGGGATTGAACCTGCAACCTTACGGACAACTACTGAGCTACTGCAGTCCCTAAAAAAGATGAGCATTTATAATATAATAACGACAAACATATTGATCATTTGAAGGAACACCCCCGTATCAAGTTTATGACTGATCACGTGATTTCAAGATTGGCAGCCTTCTCAATGCTGCTGCAGTAGTTCACATCAGCTCACAGGAAACGTGAAGAGTTCACATTTCAGTTGAACTTCAAGGTTTAAATAAGAGTTTTCTTTCACTACTTTATGTGTAGAGATGACAAACCCCCACGTCTCATGTTTCACATGAGACAGGTGCACACACTTTCCCCACACACACACCAAAAACCTCAAACACACACCAACTCAGAGAACTGTCACCTGGAGTGAGAACCTTTTACAAGTTATCATCTCGCTCAGCCCAAAGGACGTCCCCTTTCAAAACCCCAGTTCACAGACACCCTGTTTTATTTGTCCTTTTAATTCTGGCTAACAGCAGCTGACAAGTGTGATGTTCTTTTACACACCGGCTGAGGAGGGGGAGAAAGTGCTGACGTGGACGCTTATCCCATGAATTTCAGCCTGGCGACGAGAATCTGCTGACGCCACCAACTGTGTCAGAAGGAAATCTCGGCAAAGAAGTTAAATTAAATGCCAACAACTTCTTCAGTGCCCTGGAATTACACCCGAGCTTTAATATTTTATACCTGCCTCCATGGCTTCTACATCTATCCATTGTCTGACCTTGTGAGAAGCCAGGTTCAAAGAATGAAAAACCAGACAGCGTAAGATGCTTGATGAGTCATGACCACTTGGGATTTTCAAATATTCAGCAAGCAAACTGTATAATAAATGATATTGTTTAGAAATCCATTTGTGCTTTTCACTTTGTGAAGAAAACATGTTTTCATTCTCTTCTCTGTTGTAATTTTTAAAGAAAGGCTGTTTGTTAAAGAGGTTCTTCTGTCTCTCATATTTCTGACACATTTTCAGTGGTCTCTAATAGGAACGACTTGTACTCGGGGGAACACATCTCAGATGTGCTTGTTTCAGCACGAAGCGTTCGGCCAGAGGAGAAAGTAGCTTTAGACAACAGGATGTGGAGTCTTATTTCCTGATATTTGGACTTCTCGCCTCTGATTGGCTAACAGCAACGCAGCTCTACAACTGACTCTGCAACTTTGATGTTTTTATCTCCACAAATACCACCAATTTGAAGGAGTTCTGCTGTGTGGTGGATTTGCTAATGCTAATGGTTAGCTCCTACTAGACGAGACGCTCTCGGCTGTTTCCTGGACACTAAACTGACAACAGCATTTCCCATCGCGAGCCAAGATGAACGAGTTCATGAATGTCAAATGAAAATGTGACGTAGATCTGCCAGGCTTTTCAAATCCTAGAGTTTTTTCTACCAGAAGCTAACGCAGGAGGTAGGTGTAGGAGACGATTTTCACGTTCATCCTGCATGAAAAACTCAGAGTGACTGATGTAAAAAGTAAAAATGGATTCTCAGTGAACGACATCTTTTAAAAGTTAATAAGTTTCATCAAATCACACTGGATCGTGTCTTTGTTTTGTTGAATTACAAATATCCACTGAGCAGGTGACCTTGAGGAATCCCTTTTGTAGGTTTAGATCTTGTGTGGAGATCTGCTGAGACCAGAGAGAACCGAAACTGGAGGAACTGAACCCACCAGAAATACAGGTCGTGCAGTCACCTGCTTTCTTGGGTTTGCTTCCTGAGATCTGACCTGAAGGAAGAATTTCCCCCGCCGTGTAAAGCTGATTTAGAAACATGCTGTTGTTTTGGACCGCTTTTCATGTCATAAACGAAAATCATTTAAAATAATAATCTGAGAAAAGTGTTTAGAAAGAGTTTGATTCTCGAAACTCACGGCTGGATTAAATTTGACCTCAACCTGGTGTTTGTTGCAGGTTTCCCCCTCAGGATGTGGTGCGCTTTCATTTATTTCTCATGATTGCATGACATCCTTGGTGGAGAGGTGTGACCTTGGAGAGACTGTACCATCTTGTTCCACTGTGGATACATCACACAGGCTTGCTTTTTATGTGCAGCACAATGCTCCAAAATCTTGACTTTTGGGGGGAAATGTTCAATTTTATTCTTACACTGCTTTTCTTTGTGTTTGCAGAAAGACAACAAAGCTGTAAGAGGAAGGATCTCATCTCAAGCCTTACCATGATAAAACCCTCGGTGAGACTTGTCGGGATCCCGATAGAGACACAAATCAATCTGTCAGTCTGCACAGCGCGCTGAATATACAGCACAAACCAGTCTGTTGGCACACACTGGTTCAGAGCTTTCTGGTTAGTGCTGGAGGTTTGTTCAGACAGAGAGCACGTCTCAAAAGCATGGTTTATGCTTGACGCATGTACATGTATGGATGGAACACTGAACTTGCAACAGTTATAGTTTCTTTCTACCGCTGGCTTGTCTCCGCTGTGAGCCAATGTTCTCCAAAACTGTAGGGGGCGCCATGGGGCTCCACGGCATGCGTCCAACACTGCACCATAGTAGAAGTATAAATCACTGTTGTTTACAACGTTTTCTCACTGTGTCCTCGTCTTTTCCAAATCCGACAGCAATTAGTAACAATGTTTTGATCACATTTTATGATCATAAAGACGCTTGTACTTACAAACCTCCGCCTCTGCCAGTTCGCCAAGCTTTTCTGCGAGGTTAGAAAGTTTCCTAGGTGAAACTTCAGGCTGCGCAGAGGCCACACGGAGGGGCATGGTTGCAGAAATTACGTAATTTGGCCGCGTGGAGCCGTGCGGACCTCGCCGACACGTCAAGCATAAACCAAGCTTACGGGAGAAAATATGGAGGGGTCTCCCTGAATCACATGTCATAAAGCAGAGGTTCACTGAGAATGTGTAGGACTTGTTATTATTGAAATATGATTGTTTATTCAGTTTTACAAGCATGTTGAGTGTGAAAACAGTCTTTGACCCCCATTTATTACTTGAGCTGCCGAAAGAAAATAGATGATGTAACACTCAGGTCAGAAAAAGCCAGTCTCTTCTACATCGCTGGGAAAAATACTTTCATGGACTCACCCATCTTGGCCTGCGACCGCAGAAAGTACAAGCGCTGGGACAAACAGACACGTGTCGGTCTAGGAACACCTGTGTGTCCGTTACTCGAGATGAACGTACGAGGGTGTTACAGGAGAGGTAAAGAAATTACTTTCTAGTCTGAAGATTGAGATGAAGTGGAGTGGTGAAGCTCTGAGATCTCAGCATAGATGACTAAATCAGTGACTGAGCATCCGCCTGGAAGTCTAACTGCCCTAAAGAGATTGTTGTGATCATGTGATGCGTGATGACGTGGATGGTCTGTGAGTATTAAAGGTCCTGGAATTGAGTACCTGAGCTAGGGTAGGTATTCGGATTGGCCCGCCAGAGTCACTGAGCAGAACTTTGGGTGAACTCAAGCTGATTGGTTGATTAAATAACGGCACACTTTGACTGAATAAAACTTTTGATGTAATCCATGGACGCATTTTGGTGCTGATCAGTGACATCGCACCCTGCCGAAGCAGTAGCAACACGCTGCCGTCTTAGCAAAGCCCTGAAAGGGCTGAATTTGTATGGAGACACAGCAGCTGAGAGGACTGAGCCCAGAACTCCTGCAGTGGAAACATGGCCATACAAGCTTACAAGTGTAAGTCGCTTGGGATGAAAACATCTTCAGTACAAATATAAAAGCCATTAGAGTGTCAGAACACTGCATAGAGCTGCCTTCACAAGTGTCATTTTCAACTACATTCAAAAACCTTGTTGCAAACACAGTTTATCAACGCTGTCAGCCACGGGTGGATTGGGACATTAATTCAAGCCGAGACTTTGCTACCAGCCCAGACAAGACGGTTGCTGCTATTTCTTCATTTGAGCAGTTACTCCGGTCTTGGCTGAACTACATAGGGTACCTATTGATTTTAGAATTCATTTTAAGATGCTTTTATTGGTTTTTAAATCATTGAATGGGTTGGCTCCATCTTTTTTGCATACTCTCTTACAGCCATATACCCAGAACGGGCACTTCGCTCAGAGAACCATCTCCTAATCTCTGTGCCCAGAACGTCTCTAAAGACACAAGGGGACAGGGCATTCTCTTTGGAAAGAGTTGCCTATTTATGTGAGGACTTCCAATTCGGTGGCAGTAATTTGGCTGAAGATGTTTTTATATGACTTGGCCTTTCCTTCCCGCCATTAGAATTGTAAATTTTAACCATTTTGTTGTTTTTAGCATGTACTAATTACTTTTATTCTGTTCTTTTAATTTTGTTTTTCAACTTCTTTTACTACTTGTAAAGTACTTTGGTGTGACTTTTGTACCTGTAAAGAGCTAAATAAATAAAGATTGAGTTGAGTTGAGTTGAGTTGAGTTGAGTTGAGTTGAAGGGTGTGGGGGGAGTGGGTGTTCTGGTTGCTGAGTGGGCCAGCTAAGCGAGAAGGCCACCGGCAAATGTACCGGTGCTCCTGATGAACAGTCTGCCACTCTTGGCAGCTTTTTAAAAATCATTAACTGCGTCATTAAACACATTAACTCTTGTTAAAAACATTGTTAATAAAATAGACAGGTGGCATTAGGAGGCCTGTTAACAGGAATGTAAAGACAGAGCCTGTGATCATGTAGACAAACTGTCTCCCTGCACTGTGATCTTGGTAGATGGTATATGTATATTGTGTGTGTGGATGTGTGTTTGTGTGTAGGTGGGCTGGTGTTGGTGTTGGTGTATGAGTGTGTATGCTCTGTCTTCTCGATCCCCAGTGAGTCGTGGTGGATGGCTGCTTTTACTGAGCCAGGATCCTCTGAAGGTTTCTTCCTGTTAAAAGGGAGTTTTCCTCTCCACTGTCACTAAATGCTTGCTTAGTATGAGGATTGCTGTAAAGTCACGCATCAGTCAGTGACTCGATGCAATCTGCTGGGTTCCTTACATAGGAAACTTTTTTCTGATTGACTTAATGAACTGTCCTGTATTGGAATATTTTATTATGCGAAGTGCCTTGAGACGACTCTTGTTGTGATTTGGCGCTATATTAATAAACTTGAATTGAATTGCATTGAAATGATCCTCACATTAATTGCTTTTAACTACTTCATTGTACTTACAGTATGTGATCTGCACATCCGTGCTATGAGAATAAATTAAAAAGCAAAAATGCTGCAAGAATTGAACTGAGACTTGGTAATGGAAGATGCTTTTTGAATCAAATTGGACATCACTATAATGTTTTGAGCTGTGGAGAGAAAAAAAACACATCGTTCAAGTCAGCTGAAGTGGAGAACCCTTATAGCTTAAAGAAAAAGCTGTTTAAAAAGCATTAAATACGGCAAAGGACAGGAGAAAAAAGCTGCAGTAGAAATATTAGGTCCCAAATGAAAACAAAACCCAGAGACAGGAGAATGAGAAGCTGAACAAACAGCAGGAGATGTGGAAGTCGGTGTGAAAAAGAGATCCTCGATGGTGTAAAAGCTTGGGGCTTGAGCACGGAGTTGGGATAATTTCTTCAATAGATTTTAAAGAAAGTCATTGAAACGGTCAAGTGGAGGATCTGGAATCAGTAAAGACAGAAAGATGATAATTTCACTACAAATTGGATATTGGTCCTACTTGGATGTTTCTGCATGCAGACGTCGGTTTCACTGTGAGTTGCCCTTGACAACAGAAAGCAGGGGAGCCTTTTTGAGTATTCTCCTAAAATGAAGAACATCAACAAGAGACCTGCTCTTCAGCTGCCAAAAGCATTTTAATTAAAGTTTTAATTGTGAAACTAATTGATAGAAATGTTGGGTTTATGGAGAACGTGGGCTTTATGAGCTGGAATCTCTAGAAAGACAAATGCAGAAAGCAACGACGTGGGCAGCACAGAGACTAAAACGTTTCTCTGAGACTTTTCTGTGATTGTTGGAAATAAACGTCGGCGCTTTGTTTGTCTCGACTCTGCACTCTCAACTCTCGCCGTGTTAGTCGAGATGCTTTTAAGGGGCGCTGACAGCAAAATGGATTAAATGGGGTTTGCTGACGGAATACATATCAAATCTTGGGTCATGCAATTGTGTGCAGCGGCATTTGCAAGGCTTATGACTTCTGCTGAGGCTGTGGATCCATCATGCCTCCCCTGCTCTCCTCTTCTCTTTGCTGTTAAGACGTGGGAGAAAGAAGGAGAAGGAGCTCTTGATCAACCTGCTTTGTCTGAAGTGAGTCACCTTGCAAATATATGAATAGCAAATGCAGGAAAAGTAATCTGGTGGCGCATAGGTACATCCTCCTATTTGCATATTTGCCAGCCCTTGTGTTTAGCTGCAGCATTTCAGGACTTGGCATGTCAAATATGCAAAGGTATGCATGTGTTTTCCTCATTTCTTTCCCAAAAACTATGTCTTTCTTTATTATGCTTTCTAATTTCTTTTGCTTTCCATCTTAATCCTGGACATATTTCTTCGAGATTTTTACCCCATCATCTCCTTTCCACCTCTTGCAACCTTCCAAGGTCCCCACCCCCACATCCTCATGGCTGACAACATGACTGGGGAGCAGGTGGAAGGACGAGCGAATGACAAATCTCCTTTCATTTTTTGGTCCCTCCTTGAATCTCTTCTCTTCTCTGACCTCCTGGAAGCTGTTCTCTCCCTCCCTTCCAGCAGGTTCCCATCCTATCTGCTCACACCGATATTCTAATGTGTCCAAGCTGCAGTTTACTCTCTCTGAAGATCTCGCCAAATCACCAAGAGCTAAAATTTGGGTTAATATCACACAGCGTGTTGCAGACTCAAAGGTAATCCGGTCTGAAAACCAGACATCTTCTGACCAAATAGGGAATAAATTGAAGATTTACAGAGAAATAAAACATTTTCCCTCCGTGCAAATGATGTGCTTTTTTTCCCTTGCCCATGCACATCCACTTGCTTCTGCAGGCACAATCCCCAAACAGCGAAGGCAGAAGAAAGTGAGAAAACACTGTTTATCCCTCTGTTGTTATTGACATGGTCCCACATGACATCCGAGTGGAGCCAGAGTCTCGCATCTGGCCATGAGCTATCATTATCTTTGCCTTCTTCTCTCTGATGAATCTACCCCAGCTCCTCAGCGAGGAGCTGGGCTTTATTTAATGGGCTCTTTCAGCCGTGGTTTGCTAGGCGGAAGCCTTTTACAAACCCATTTAAAGAAGGTTCTATGGATTTCATGGCTCCCCGGGCACTCTCTCCTTCTTTCAATAAGGTGAAGTCCAAGGCTTTATCCATCTGTCAATGGGCCAGGGGAACAGTGGATGCAGCAGTTTTTAATCCCTGAGATGCCACTGTCCACTCTCTGCTTGGCTGTTTGTCTGATAGGACAGCCTCCTCACACAGCTCTCACCTGGGGACCTTAAAGTTCCCGTGGCAGAGCAGATTTATCGTTGCATAGATGGGGATAAAGCTTAGTCACCTTGGACTCTGCCTGCAGACATAAATGTAGATAAAAGGATGCAGGAACAACGGGGAAAGCAGATGCAGGTATTCAGGTGCTTTTGAGGTGCGTAGTTGTAAAAACACACACTAACATGAGTTTGACAAGCGTGTTTCTACATTTACATCATGCATCAGAAGCTGGATTCTCCTGCCAGCACGTGAACCATAAGAAGAGTCAGCTAGGAGTCGAGCATTGAATGGTCACAAGATGGGTTCATACAGAAATCTCAAATTGTTGTGAAATTTAAATTTCTTGAAAGACAAATTTTTGGAAAACAATGTAAAAATTTCATTATAAATAACTAAAAGTTTGGCATTTTGCAGCTGTAAAAGTAATTGACTTAGACATTTTGAAACGTTTCATGTTTAAAAATTTTTTTTTCTTGAACCAGTATGTGCTAAAATGACCCTTTTCAGGGCTAATGAAAGGCCACCCAGCCCCTATCGCCCCCTCTGGCCAGAATATTCCACTTTCAATTTTGAGTCGCCAGTGTGTCCCGCGTGTTGGACTTAGAACAATGGAGCCGACATAACTGGAGCTGCAGTCTGATTCCAGCACATTTTATGCATGTTGTAGGTCTCAAACAAAGCTGATTTGTTTAATTAGTGATGCATCACTACTGAAGTCACTAAGGAAGTCTGGGGAGACATTTCAGCTGTTAGATTAAGGTGTTAAAAAGACAATCACAGAGTGAAGAAATAAGTTTTCTGTTCTGTTTCACTAAACAGACACTAGGGGGTGCTAAAAGCAAGCGAAAGCTGTCTAGTCTCACTTTAAAGAGACAATATGCAGTTTTTAACCAATAATTTCTGGAAACATTTATCAAAGTGTTGAAAAAGAATGAAATGATACCCACTTGTTGAAAAATATTGTTGACTCCATAAAATATAACCATAAAAATTGGGTCTAAAATACATGAGAGTGGGTCTACATCTCTGGGCGACGCCATCTTGGACGCCATGATTCCTTCCACGGAAGCCTGTGAGGACAAAACAATTTTACTGATTTGTAACAAACGGTTACAAAACTTTTGTCGTTCATAAACGCTGTTGTTTTACACATTTACCTCTTCACTCGTTGCCGGTGATGAAAGGGAGTCTGATGTGCTTGTCATTTGCATAGTAGTTGCACTCGCAGGGATTTTTTTTTTACCCTACTGGCAATGCTGATGCTTTATTTCTCTTTTAAAAATCTAAGTAAAGTCACTCAGATTCTTTTCAACTCATCTGATTTTAAAATTAAAGCCAAACTAGATTAAAAGAAAGGCCTGGTAAGCTTTCATGTAGACGTTTAAAATTAAACTCATGTCTAGAAAATGTTAAACACAATATGTTATATGAAGCACTTAGAGGATGTGTGGATGACTGCTACTGCCAGGTGTTAGACGTTCAGCTTATAACTGGTGGGGTGTCGGTTCAAACTTAGGCCCCGTATATGTTGTTGTGTCCTTGGGCAAGACACTTCACCTTTCCTGCCTGTTGATGGTGGTCGGAGGGACCAGCCCCACTGATTGTGTGGAACTTTGGAGTCCCTGACATGAAAATGTGCAACACATTTTTGATCATATTATGAGTTTTGTGCTGTGGTGACCATATTTAATGGGGCTCACTTTAAATGTTCATCAGCTGTACATGACCATCATCCAGTGATTCCATTTTGAGAGCGCCAAAAGGTGCCCACGAACCATAAAAACATTAAGTGGTTCATGAGATAGTTTGTTAAACACAAACACACCCACACACACACACACACACACACACACACACACACTTTTTCTACAAAATGACCCAGGAGAACACACACGAAGCTAAAAATGTCAACCCTTAATTGTAAGTTATTTTGAAATTTTCATAATAATCAATTTCCCTCTGGGATTAATAAAGTATTTTTGAATTGAATTGAATTGAATTTTCACTAATTTGAACAAAATACAAATTAAAATGTCCTTAAAAACAAAGTAAAAATAATTATATATTTTTAATTGAGTTTTTACTTATCCAGGAGATAACCTTGAGATAAAAAAAACCACACATTTCAAGTGTTCTGTTAAAACAACCAGCATCTCAGTCACCACAAAACTATAAAGTATTTAATTAGTTAACAGAATACTTAACTAATTCACTAACAATGTAGTAGAGGAAATTGCAGTAGGAACATAAGCAAACACAAACTTAAATGTTTGCAAACTACAAGACATTTCTTCCTCCTTGTCAGGTAACATTTCAAACTTTAAAAACCATTCAACACATGGTTTGTGTCGGATGGTTTTAGTGGTCAAACCTAGCCTAGAAATCTAGACAGACAGCAGCTGAAGCAAAATGATGAGTCAAGTGCAGATTGAAATACCTAAGTCATTTAATTAGAAAAAGGATACATTTTGTCTTCTTTGACAGAGTATGGCGGATTGCTTCGTTGACTGACATCTGTAGCAGTGAGTCCGCTATGATGTTCGATGTCCAATAGAATGCGAAGACGGTTTGAAAGACAACCGTAGATCCCGCCCTATGACTGAGTTCTCTCTATGGGTCGTGGCCAAAATATATAGGGTGTTTCTCAAGGAACCTCGCCTTGATGTCTTGGTCCTGTCCTGGTTGCCTAGGAGATACGTCATCAGGAACCATCAAGGCGTGTTCCAATGTTCATGTTCTACCGAGGCGTCTGTTCTAGTGATGGCATTTATGGCTCTTTCATGGGAGCCTTTCATTAGTTGGACGTTTACCTCGAAGAGCTGTTCAAAAGACTGGCTCCTTTGAACAAAGTGAAGCCAAGAGAGTGGGGGTGGGGGGTGGGCATTAAGAGCAACGTATTCCTCCAATGTCTGTGAGGGCACACGGGGTCGGTTAGGGTTCCTCCTATGTCCGTCACAGCAGTGGGTGGGGTTTAAGCGGTTGTGATTTACCGACTTCCGGAGAGGTTTGTTAGCGGAAGACAAGATGAACAGCTCTCTACAGGGACTCGGCTCTCATTGTTCACTTTGAAAACCCGTTCAAAAGAATCGATTCGTTCGTGAACGTCTCATCACTAGTCTGTTCTCCGTTTGTTAGCCGTTTAGCTAGCTGAGCAAGGATACACGGGAGGTGTCTTGTAGCCTAGCCTTGGTCAAAAATTACCCAGAATGCAGCGCAGTATTTTCAAAAGGATGGCGAATCAGAACCTTAAATGTTTAAATGGAAGGCCACTTATTGAAGCTATTGGGCTGATATCTAAAATGTTTTTATATCCAAAGCAGTTATATATGGTTTGTTAGTTGCTTAGTGGTTGCAGCTTCGGTGGCTAGCAGGTAGTAACTTGCTTATGTATTTAATTTAACAAATATATACACAATTTAAAAAGTAAAAGGCTTGTTTTATATTTATATTGAAATGTATACATATAAAATATAATGTTATCTTCCGCGTCACATGTTACGTGACCGCCGTGGAAGCCGGGGTCACGTGATGCAAGTCTATTCCATTTAACCGTTTTCTTTGACCAAGGAAGTAGTGTCCTCGTAAGCAAGGTGCCTGGCCTCTCAAGACATCGCCTTGTAAGGCCAGGCACCTTGACATTGCGAAACACCCATAGTCTCATTTATATGATAGACTGCCAGGCTAAGTCAAACCTACTTTTTGGTCACTTGAGCTTAGAAGGTATTTCATTTTTTTTATTTAACATCTAGTTTACATTTTATAATAAATAATCAATTTTATATTAGTGTTCCATTGCATTTCATGCTCATTTCTTTGTGTAATTTTGTTGTTTGTTTGCTGCTGATAAATCCGGAGTGACGAACATCAACGTCTCTTTCAGAAATGCATTCTCCATTCTGTCTCCAGATGGTCCCCTGGAGAATTGTGAGGCACTAGTTAATGGCATTATCAAAGGCAATCACTTCACTGAGGTCAGACAATGAGTTCAAAGCCATACAGGTCCAAACAATGAGAAATTATCCACCAGCACACACACACACACACACACACACACACACACACACACACACACACACACACACACACACACACACACACACATCTGTAGTCATAATGTCATTTTGGTTGTTGTAATTAAAAAGCAAACATAAAAAGCAATATGGAGGCCAGTTTAATCAACTGTATTCTGTAGCTAAGAGATGTTTACATTAAAGGGAAGGAGACAAATTACAGAGAAAACATGACATTATCAATCAATCAATCTTCAATCAATCAATCAATCAAATTTTATTTATATAGCATTGAATCATGCAATTCATGCAACTCAAAGTGCTTAATAATTTAAAAAGGCCTGGCATACCCACATTCCCTCCCATCCCCTGGATTTTAAAAACAGTTTGACAATAAAAAAAACCTTCACAACACTCATCCTCCGGCACACACACACACACACAAACACACTAAAGCTTGGTTTATGCTTGACGCATTCACTTTCCGCGCGGTGATGCGGCTCGCGGATGGAACGCGCTTCACAACTCGCAGCGTTTATGGTTCGTGCGGCTTGTCTCTGCGGTGAGCCAATATTCTCCCAAACTGAACGGGGCAGCATGGAGCTCTACGGCATGCATCCAACACTACACCATAGTAGAAGTAAAAGTTCCTGTTGTTTACAACATGGCATTCCAGCATTTTTTAACGGCGTCCTCGTCTTTTCCGACAGTGCGAGCTATTTCTCTCCAAGAATTATTAACAACATGTTGATCACAGTGATCTCTGAGAGCTGAATCATACAAATGTCTGTTTTTACGAACCTCTGCCATACTAGTTTTTGCCGGTCCGCCATGTTTTTCCGCGTCTGACCGTCCGCGTGGTTAGAAAATTTTCTAGGTGCGCGTTGTGGAAATTTTGGGCCGTGCGGAGACGCGGTGGAGGGGGGTGGTTGTTAAAATGATGCAAAATGACGCAACTTTTCCGCGCGGAGCCATGCGGACCTCGCGGACGCGTCAAGCATAAACCAGCCTTTACCCCCACCCCCCATTAGCTTGCGTTTTCTGTCTCTTTCAACAGATAGTTAAAATGTGGGCATGCGTCCGTCTTCCTCTGCGAGCCCGTCGGAGGGCTCTTGCACCGACGCATAATGACGTTCCGTGTCTCTGTCCTGACGCAGGCGGAGAAGTATCAGTTAGTCTTTAAACCTACTCCCATGTACTTTAGACATTTTAGACATTTTTCAACAACTGACAATCATCGTTTTATTAATTTTCAACATTCCGATGGATATATCCAGAGATTAATGGTAAAATCTACACATTGTCTCTTTAAATGATCACAATTGCCAAAGTTTAATATCAGACAGCCAGCGTAAACAAAAAATACAGTTTTCTCTTTTAATTGTATATTATTTTAAAATCATCATTAAAACAGCTTTTTTTAATAAGTTTTTCAGTGTAGAAATATGTGTGGCGCAACTGCAAAAACAGAAGAAATCTATGTAGGTGTAAATTACGCATCTATGCTTAAACGTTTCTGTTCTCTGAATTCAAAGAAGATGCTGGATGTGCATACAGAGACAAACATCTTTGTTTGGATCCAGCCTCTAAGTGCAGAGATTGCTCTTATTTCAGCACCATCAGCACCCGAGGAGCATTCAGAGGAAGCCAGCCATGGGAAAGATGAGACAAGCAGGAACTGTAGAAGGATCCTTCAGTCTTTTGCACAGGCGATACATCCAGCTGGAGGGGCTGTGGATTGGTTTTCTAAACCAGTTAAGGTGCTTTGCTCATCTTTGAGTGGGCTCACAAACTTTCCATTCATGTTCCAACACACCTGATTCAATTACCTCCTCGGAACGTCCAAATCTGCAGACTTCTGTTAATCAGCTCGCTCGAATCCAGTGTTTGATGACGTTTATTATATATTTGGAGAAACTGAAGGAGTTTCAAACTTCAAAGCAGGAGTGTCTGAGTCTATACTTCTGTTTGCCATCACAAAGAGAGCAGTCAAATTTCAAAGTACCTTTGAGTTCACGGTGAAAAGCTATGCATTGAGATTACTCAGCAGGTAGATGTATTGTTCAGTGTGCTTTCTGATCAGTGGAATCATTCAAGTCATTGTTCTCTGTTCATCTGGAGGAAAATGCGACTGAAATGCATGAGTTTAAGTAATCCTGAGCTACAGAATTTAAGTTAAAGTAGTTGTTCAAAAATAATGTTTAAAGTTTACTCATGCATGACAGGATATATGTAATGGTAGCTAAAACTGTTTCATTTTTCTGCCGGGGGGGGGGGGGGGGGGGTCGTCATATATTAGATTCGATGTATATTGGTATCAGAACTAAATAGGTGAAGCCATTATTTGACATCCCTAATTAAAACTGTGGTCATTAACATTGCTTATGTTGTTGTTTGTTTTAAAAAATTCATTATTATATTTAAAAGCGTGTGAAAAGTTACTGTTAAGTTGCAATATTCTTTACCCACCAAAGCACCCATTCCAGTGGTCACCCTGACACCCCGGACTGGTCTCCAGTCCATCACAGGGACACACACACACACACACACACACACACACACACGCACACACACACACACACACACACACACACACACACACACACACACACACACACACACACACACACACACACACAGACGGACAGCTAGTAGTCTCCAATTAACTCAAGCATGCATGTTTTTGGTCTGGAGGAAACTGGAGTACCAGGAGGAAACCTTGGCATGCCTGGAGAGAACTTAACTCCATGCAGAAAGGCTGCAGCCGGTAGTCAAACCTACAACCTTCTAGCTCCCATGCAACAGGGCTAAAAACTGCAATCCAATAATAAATAATTTTTCAGATTTTTTTCTAATTATATGAAAAAAATTGGTTTACTTCATTTATTTTCTTTTTACAACCTCCTTGTGCGTTCTACATAACCGATTTCTTTTCATTCAGCTGAGTCCTTAGAAGGGCCTGTGGCTGCTGAGTCCTGGTAGCCTAGTGAACTAGACCAAATTCTTGCTTTGCAAAATAATACATGTATTTAGTCTGGCTTGCCAGGCTAGAGTCCTGGACCAAGAGTTTGACTTTTGAATTAGCGTCATCTTGCCTTTTGCTAACCATGAAAACACAGCTCTCACAAACTAATTACAGGAGGACCTTGCTCAGAATTATCTTTGAGCTCAAATCTCGTGAGAGGCTCAGATGTTTGACTAGTGTGCCTGTTTTACTGTTATCTTTAAATGTATGAACATAAACTATTTTCCTTGAAATTTTCATAGTATTTCATTGATCCTCCAGTTTCTCAGTCACAACATAAATTTCTGTCATTCTTTGACTTTCTGGCTGAGGAGAGGGAAGTCTGGGCCTCCCTGCTTGGGCTGCTGCCCTCGCGACCCAACTCCGGATAAGGGAAAGAGGATGGATGGATGGATGGATGGATGGATGGATGGATGGATGGATGGACGGATGGATGGATGGACTTTCTTTGATGGTTTTGTAGTTTTTGCTTTTAGACAATAAAATCTAAGTGTGCTGAAAGATCAGAACTAGATGTAATCTGTTGTAGGTCATCCTTAAAAAGTCACACGGTTCCAGCAGCATGTCTCCCTCTTAAGTCTGCTCCCTCTCTGTTTAACCTCCAGGGATGCTTGCTGACCCAAACAGAATTCCACTGGGACCCAGATGTAATCTTAGAAAAATTTAAAAAGATCTTCATTAGATTAATTCCCTAACTCTTCTTAGCTAACTTGACTGTGGGAAAATGAGCTCTAAATGAGTACTGTTCTTCTCTTTCCACAAAGTTAATGATTACTTGCAGACTTCTTTCTCTGTGCATTGATGTGAATGGCTGGTCTGTTTTTAGACACCCAAGGTGGAGGCCAGGTGAGGTGTGAGGGGGATGCCCCGCTGCAACCTGCCCCACGCCGTACGCTGGACTCCAGGACATCCCATATTAATCAGATTTGCTGCAGGAGCCATATGTCCGAGCAGCGTGATAAACCCTCACTGCTTCCTGGCACTCACGAGATATCAACACAGTGTGTAGACATTACACATCACAGTTTCTGAGGAGAAATTCCTTTGAACATCTCATGGGACACTGGTCGTGTTTGGCACGGATACCTCAGGTAGATTTGATTTGTTAGTTTGTTTATGATTATTTTAAGAGGCTCCAGCTAAAAGAAAATCCCCATCGTGTCATTAGCAGTAAACCTGAAGGAGGAGGAAGTCAGTTTCAGGCCAAATGATCATTACCACGTTGTTGGGAAACTCATGGGGTTATTTACGTCACTGAAATAGAAGAACTGGCTCTTCGGAGATGCGCTAACAAGAACTCATTCCTGTTTCCATCTGTCACCTTATGCTTAACAGGACATATCTCTACCTGACTCAGCTGCCAAGGAGTCGTAAACTACATGCTTACTCAAGACCATAATGTAGGATTACGTTAGCTATGAAGAGCAGAGTGAAAACACAAAGAGAGACGAAATGTCATTTTCTCTTCTGAAGTTTTCTATTAGATCCCACAATGATATGTATTCCACTACACATAATTCATCACTGAATTTCACAAGAGGCAACCCTTGTCAAACAACTGTGTTTTTTACTTTAAACAAATTTATTTTGTCTCTGCCTGGGAATCAGATGACAATCACCTGTGAGTCTGCAGAAAAGGAGTGGCTGAGATTCCTCGTGAATCACAAGCTGGAAGAAGACAAAGTGTCTATGGACAAAACTACAGTGGTTTTCCTGGGAGGTGATGCAAAACGCCTTTGCAGAAAGACCAGCTTCACTGTAAAAAAAAACATTTTTAATGATTATTTCTGATTATAATTGGTCACTCTAGGTTTTTCACACAGACTGAATGTGAAAATAGTCTTTTATACCGATTTCCATTAACTTATGGTAATAAATACACGGACAAACGCTTGGTTCAGAAAATGAAACAGATCTACGTCACACTGTCGCTTCACATTCATGGACTCATCCATCTTGTCTCGCGACAGGAAATGTCGCCACAAGGCAGAAGTTCTTCAGTCTTTTGGTATTTGTGGAGATAATGTTGCAAAGCAAACTGAGTCAATGATGGAGTTCAATTCAATTCAATTCAAATTCAAAAATACTTTATTAATCCCAGAGGGAAATTTATTGCTGTAGTAGCTCAGAATAATAATAACAATCAAGTCATCAAAGAGTTATTGTATATTACAATGGCTGTGGCAGGAAGGATTTCCAGTAGCGGTCAGTGTTGCAGCGAAACTGAAGAAGCCTCTGACTGAAGACACTCTTCCGTTGTCGGACAGTCTTGTGAAGAGAATGTTCAGGTTGTCCAAAATTTTCATGATTCTCTGGAGAACCCTTCTTTGCATTATCTCCTCCAGTGTTTCCACAGGCATCCCCAGAACAGAACCAGTCTTTTTTATTAGGCTGTTGAGCCTTTTCAGGTCCCTGCTTCTGATGCTACTACCCCAACAGACGATGGCTGAAGAGATTACACTCTCAACAACAGACTTGTAGAAGATCTGCAGCATTTTGCTACAGACATTGTAGGACCTAAGCGTCCTCAAGAAGTGCAGTCTGCTGTGTCCCTTCTTGTAAACAGCTTCGCTGTTCTTTCTCCAGTCCAGTCTGTTGTCCAGGTGAACTCCAAGGTATTTGTATTCCTCAACCACCTCCACTTCTTCTCCCATGATGGAAACAGTGTTTGACTCCACCCTGTTTCTTCTGAAGTCTAAAATCACCTCCTTTGTTTTGTTCACGTTCAAGGTCAGATGATTGTTTCCACACCATGCCACAAAGCGCTCCACTGTACTCAGCTTCCTGTCCATCTCTGATACACCCGACAACTGCAGAGTCATCTGAGTATTTCTGTAGATGACAGGTCTCTGACTTGTACTGGAAGTCTGAGGTGTACAGGGTGAAAAGGAATGGTGAGAGTACAGTCCCCTGTGGTGCTCCAATGTTACTGATTGCCTGGTTTGATGTTCAGTTCTTCAGCCTCACAAACTGTGGTCTGTTTGTCAGGTAGTCTTTAATCCAGGCGATAATTGAGGCCCCCACCTGTGTCTTCTGGAGTTTCTGGCAAAGTACATCAGGCTGGACTGAGTTAAATGCACTGGAGAAATCAAAGAACATGACCCTCACAGTGCTGCCTGCTTTGTGCAGATGACAGTGGGTTGGTTGAAGCAGCTGGATGATGGCATCTTCAACTCCAACTCCATGGCGATAAGCAAACCTGCAGCGGGTCCTGATATGTCCTGTTAGCTTATTCAGGTGGACCAACAGGAGTCTTTCCCGGACCTTCATGATGTGGGATGTCAGAGCAACTGGTCTGTAGTCGTCTTTGACTAATGGGCGAGTTTTCTTTGGAACTGGAACAAGGCAGGATGTCTTCCACAGGACTGGAACCTTCTCCTGGGCCAGGCTGAGGTTGAAGAGGTGCTGCAGAATCCCACAGAGCTGCTCTGCACAGGCCTTCAGTACCCTTAGGCTGACACCATCTGGACCTGCAGCCTTGTTCCTGTTCAGTCCCTCCAGCTGCCTCTTCACCTGACTTCTAGAGACAGATAGGTGGGAGGGGGAGGTAAATGGGGCAGCAGCATCTCCTAACTTGGTTGAAGACAGATTTATAGAACCAGAAGAGTCCATGACTGTGTTAGAAGACAAAAGAGGTGGCGTGCGACAGGAAAATGTTGAATCAGAGGAGGATGGGATGTCTGATTGGCTGGGGACAGGCGAGGAGGATGCTGGGTTTGTTCCTGAACTGAACCTATTGAAGAACTTGTTCAGTTCATTGGCTGTGTCCAGGCTGCCATCTGTGCAATCCTTCCTCTGCTTGACGCCTGTGATCTTCTTCATCCCTGAACAGACATCTCTGATATCGTCCCTCTGTAGTTTGTTCTCTAGCTTCTTCCTGTATGCCTCCTTGCTGTCTCTGATCTTGATCTTCAGTTGCTTCTGTATACTCCTCAATAATTTCCTGTCTCCCTCCTTGAAGGGTCTTTTTTTTCTCATTTAGCAGATTCTTCAGTTCGCTGGTGATCCAGGGTTTGTTGTTAGCGAAACATCTCACTGTTCTGGTGGGTATGATGTTGTCCACACAGAAGTTTATATAGTCAGTGACACATCCAGTCATGACATTGATGTCCTTTTCATATGCTTGGCAGAGATCCATCCAATCTGTGGTCTCAAAACAACCCTGCAGGGCTTCTTCAGCATCCTGTGACCATTTTCTCACAGTTCTTCTTGTCACAGGTTGCCTCTGAACAAGTGGTTTGTATTCTGAGCAGAGAAAAACAAGATTGTGATCTGATTGTCCCAGAGGAGGTCTTGTTTTGGACATGTATGCATTCTTTACATTTGCATAACACAAATCCAATGTCTTGTTTTCTCTGGTGGAGCAGCTGACAAACTGTTGAAATGTTGGAGGTGTAGCAGAGAGCGAGGCATGGTTAAAATCACCAGATATAGCCACAAATGCATTGGGGTGCTGGCACTTAGTGGCAATGGAACTGATGGCATCACATGCACTTTCAGCAATGGCTGAAGGTGGAATATAAACGGTTGCTAAGACAACACTTTTAAACTATCTTGGCAATAATATGGGCAACAACTTACTGCCAAGAGTTCAACATCTGGGCTGCAGAGACGACATTTCACTGAAACATGACCTGGATGGCACCATCTGTTGTTGACAAGCACTGCCACTTCACCTCCTTTTCTTTTCCCACTCCTCTTCAGATCTCTGTCTGCTCATACAGTCAGGAATCCTGGCAGAGAGACGCTGGAATCAGGGATATGGTCCTGCAGCCACGTCTCAGTTAAACACATATGCCGATACTCTGGCTGAGTCCTTGAAAGGGCTTGGAGTTCATCCATCTTGTTGGCCAATGATCTCACATTGCCCATTATGATCGATGGAAGAGATGGTTTGAATTTCCTCTTTTTCTGTCTCCGTTTTGCTCCCGCTCTGCACCCACGCTTCTTGCGTTTCAGCTCATTTGGGATATGTGGCTTCAGTTGAGGTATTATTTCAGCCTTTCCAATGTTAATCAGCTGCTCCTGAGTGCAAACCAGCTTGTTGCCATGGTTAAGCATCATAACAAATGCTCAAAAAGTGAAAAAATAACAGTAAAAATCCTCTAAGCTTCACAGCACCAGAAACAGAAAAGTAAAATGTCTAAAAAATACTGTTTTTCTTGAGAAACTAGAAGAAAAAATGTCAAAAAATGTTGTGCTGCTGTTATCCAATCAGATGCAAGATGTTTATATATCAAGACTCCAAATCTCACTGATTGTCCCTCAGCTGACATCTACGTCCTCAAACTGGTGCACCGGAGCTTTTTTCCCCACAGAAAGACTTACACTGCATTCATTCCTACTATAGACCACTGCAAATGTATTAAAATATGAATGAAGTTGACCTTTCAGAATAAGCCACATCTTTGGCAAAATCTGGCAAGATATTGCCTTTTTTTCTGCTAATGACAAGACAAACGTGTACAGTACAGAAATTCATCCCCACTCTTGCATGGATGTGTGAATGACTTTGTTGTAAAGCGCCTTGGGGGGTGTAGAACCCTAAGGCGTCGTCGTCGTCGTCGTCGTCGTCTTCTTCCTCCGCTTATCCGGGTCCGGGTCGCGGGGGCAGCATCCCAATTAGGGAGCTCCAGGCCGTCCTCTCCCCGGCCTTGTCCACCAGCTCCTCCGGCAGGACCCCAAGGCGTTCCCGGACCAGATTGGAGATGTAACCTCTCCAACGTGTCCTGGGTCGACCCGGGGGCCTTCTGCCAGCAGGACATGCCCGAAACACCTCCCCGGGGAGGCGTCCAGGAGGCATCCTGACCAGATGCCCAAACCACCTCAACTGGCTCCTTTCGATCCGGAGGAGCAGCGGCTCTACTCCGAGTCCCTCCCGAATATCCGAGCTCCTCACCCTATCTCTAAGGCTGAGCCCGGCCACCCTACGGAGGAAACTCATTTCGGCCGCTTGTATCCGCGATCTCGTTCTTTCGGTCATTACCCAAAGCTCATGACCATAGGTGAGGATTGGGACGTAGATCGACCGGTAAATCGAGAGCCTGGCTTTCTGGCTCAGCTCCCTCTTCCCCACGACAGATCGGCTCAGCGTCCGCATCACTGCAGATGCCGAACCAATCCGCCTGTCGATCTCCCGATCCCTCCTACCCTCACTCGTGAACAAGACCCCGAGATACTTAAACTCCTCCACTTGAGGTAGGACCTCTCCCCCGACCCGGAGGTGGCAAGCCACCCTTTTCCGGTCGAGAACCATGGTCTCAGATTTGGAGGTGCTGATCCTCATCCCAGCCGCTTCACATTCGGCCGCGAACCTACCCAGCAAGAGCTGAAGGTCAGAGCTGGATGAAGCTAGGAGGACCACATCATCCGCAAAAAGCAGAGACGACATTCTCCTGCCACCAAACTCGACACACTCCACACCACGGCTGCGTCTAGAAATTCTGTCCATAAAAGTGATGAACAGAACCGGTGACAAAGGGCAGCCCTGGCGGAGTCCAACCCTCACTGGGAACAGGTCCGACTTACTACCGGCTATGCGGACCAAACTCACGCTCCTCTGGTAAAGGGACTGAATGGCCCTTAACAGAAAGCCACCCACCCCATACTCCTGGAGCGTCCCCCACAGGGTGCCCCTGGGGACACGGTCATAAGCCTTCTCCAAATCCACAAAGCACAAGTGGATTGGTTGGGCAAACTCCCATGCCCCCTCCATCACCCTTGCAAGGGTTTAGAGCTGGTCCACAGTTCCACGGCCAGGACGAAAACCACATTGCTCCTCCTCTATCTGAGATTCAACTATCGATCGGACCCTCCTCTCCAGTACCTTGGCGTAGACCTTTCCAGGGAAGCTGAGGAGTGTGATCCCCCTATAGTTGGAACACACCCTCAGGTCACCCTTCTTAAAGATGGGGACCACCACCCCGGTCTGCCACTCCCTAGGAACTGCCCCCGATGACCACGCAATTTTGCAGAGACGTGTCAACCATGACAGCCCTACAACATCCATAGCCTTAAGATAGCCAGGACGAACCTCATCCGCCCCCGGGGCTCCGCCGCTGTGTAGTTGTTTGACTACCTCAGCAACTTCTGCCCCTGAGATCGGACAGTCCATCCCCAGGCCTCCCAGCTCTGGTTCCTCCTCGGAATGCGCATTGGTGGGATTGAGGAGCTCCTCAAAGTATTCCTTCCACCGTCCGACTATAGCCTCAGTTGACGTCAGCAGCTCCCCATCCCCACTGTAAACAGTGTGAGCGAGTTGCTGCCTTCCTCTCCTGAGGCGCCGGACAGTTTGCCAGAACCTCTTTGGAGCCGATCGATAGTCTTTCTCCATGGCCTCACCAAACTCCTCCCACGCCCGAGATTTTGCCTCGGCAACTGCCACTGCTGCACCCCGCTTGGCTATCCGGTACCTGTCTGCTGCCTCCGGAGACCCACAGACCAGCCACGCCCTGTAGGCCTCCTTCTTCAGCCTGACGGCTCCCCGAACCTCTGGTGTCCACCAGCGGGTACGGGGGTTGCCACCACGACTGGCACCGGCCACCTTACGACCACAGCTAGCAACAGCCGCCTCGACAATCGCAGAGTGGAACAAGGCCCACTCGGACTCAATGTCCCCCACTGCTCTCGGGACGTGGTCAAAGCTCTGCCGGAGGTGGGAGTTGAAGACCGTCTTGACAGGTTCTTCTGCCAGGCTTTCCCAGCAGACCCTCACTATGCGTTTGGGTCTGCCAGGTCTACGCGGCATGTTCCCTTGCCATCTGATCCAACTCACCACCAGGTGGTGATCAGTTGACAGCTCCGCCCCTCTCTTCACTCGGGTGTCCAAAACATACGGCCGCAGGTCAGATGATACGACTACAAAATCTATCATCGACCTGTGACCTAGGCTGCCCTGGTACCAAGTGTACCGGTGGGCATCCTTATGTTCGAACATGGTGTTCGTTATGGCCAAACTGCGGCTTGCACAGAAGTCCAATAACAAAACACCGCTCGAGTTCAGATTAGGTGGGCCGTTCCTCCCAATCACACCCCTCCAGGTCAAGCTATCATTGCCCACGTGAGCATTGAAGTCCCCCAGCAGGACAATGGAGTCCCCTGATGGAGCACTATCTAGCACTCGTCCCAGGGACTCCAAAAAGGGTGGGTACTCTGAACTGATATTTGGCCCATAAGCACAAACAACAGTCAGGACCCGTTCCCCGACCCGAAGGCGCAAGGAAGCTACCCTCTTGTCCCCCGGGGTAAACCCCAACACACAGGCAGAGAGTCTCGGGGCTAACAAAAGGCCAACCCCAGCCCTCCGCCTCTCACCCGGAGCAACTCCAGCAAAGTAGAGTGTCCAACCCCTCTCCAGGTCTCGGGTTCCAGATCCAATGCAATGTGTCGAGGTGAGTCCGACTATATCTAGCCGGTACCGCTCAACCTCTGCCACAAGCTCCGGCTCCTTCCCCGCCAGCGAGGTGACGTTCCATGTCCCAAAAACTAGTTTTCTTGTCCGGGGATTGGACCGCCAAGGCTCCCGCCTTGGTCTGCCACCCGATTCGCATTGCACCGGACCCTTCATGTTCCTCCTGCGGGTGGTGGGTCCACAGTTGGACGAGCCCATGTATCCGGTTCGGGCTGGGCCCGGCCGGGCCCCATGGGCGAAGGCCCGGCCACCAGGCGCTCGCTCACGGGCCCCAACCCCAGGCCTGGCTCCAGGGTGGGACCCCGGTAACCCTCCGGGCCGGGTACTCCGACTCTTCGTTTTAACCGCCATGAAAGATCCTTCGAACCGTTCTTTGTCTCACCCTTCACCTAAGACCAATTTGTCATGGGAGACCCTACCAGGGGCACTAAGTGCCCCAGACAACATAGCTCCTAGGATCATTAGGGCACTCAAACTCCTCCACCACGATAAGGTGACGGTTCAAGGAGGAGAGAACCCTAAGGCACTATATCAAATACAAGCCATGTATATTTTACTTCTCATGAGACAAATTGACCTTGTTAAAAAAATCTTCATGTATTATGAAGGTACTTTATATTTGACGATGGCAATGGAAGCCAACACTCTGTGTTATCTTGTTATTTTCTATTAATTCATTTCTGACCACTGTTGTATTCACCATCATGGATTCAACACTCTTCTACCACTTCACAATGTCACTTTTTGGACCGTTTGCATTGAAGAAGGAATTGCTTGATTACATTCACATCGGACCAGCTTTCCAAGGATGGATGGATGGATGGGTGAAAGATTCCCAGGTCTGAGAGGAGTTGCAGAGTAGTTGTGGAACCATCGACGCCTGGAGTCAGAACTGTGATATTAGAGGAAGTCGGGAGGAGTTTATTTATTTTATTTATTGAACCTTTTTTTAACGAGATGAGTCGATAGAGAACTCATTCTCATTTGCAACGACGATCTGGCCAAGAGGCAGCAGCAACACACACACATAATTAGCTTTACATCAAATAAAAACAGTTAGACAAGATAAAAACAAACAAGATCAAAGTAAGATAAAACAGACATAAAGACAAAGGGCTGTTCTGATATAAAATATGTACAAGCAACCAAAAAAGGCCTCAAGCAGTCTTTAAGTACTCAGAAGCACATTGATCAGACACTATTGATTTCAATGAATTATTGAAGGTAGATAATTGGATGTAGGTGGTGAGCTTTAGTGAATTTTGAAGCTCATTTCAGTCGTTGGGAGCAGCAAACTGGAATTAGGAGCAACCAAAGGAGGTGTGAGCTTTGGGAATAACCATAGAGAAACTGGAACGTAAATCGCGCTGGTTGTTGGAAGTGACGAGGAATGAGTGAAGTGATGACAATATTCTACTGACGATTGTTTGTATCTAAATTGATACCCATGTAACAACCTGCGGGGATGGAGAGATGGCCAGAGAACGAGTGAGTACAGATCACAATGATGAGTAGTGAAAGGGGCACCAGTGATGAAGCAGATCGCTGAGTAATAAATTAAATAGAGTTTATGAAGAAGTTTTTTGGAAGCAGTCCTATAAATTATGTCACTGTTATCTAAGATGGGAAGGATTGTCATTTTGACCAAGGTTTGCTTTTGTGGGAGGGTGAAGAAACGAGGGCCCGGGCGGGATTTGATCCCCGGACTCCAGGGTGAGAGTCACACGTGCGTAGGGATGGGTACCGAATTCTGTACTTTTTAAGGTACCGACCGAATTCCACAGTACCAACCGAGCACCAATTCACTTCATTTGAAACGGTGCCTCGTTTCGGTACCCGTCCTTCACAACAAGAACTTGCCTAGACAGCTGCGCATGCGCAAGAGCGTTAAGTCATCGGTTGCTGCGAGCGAGTTGTAAACAGAGCAGCATGGTAGAAAGAACGCACGCTAACTCTTGGTTCCACTTCACTAAATGTGATGGGTAACTGGGTGATAACCAGCGACAACTATCTAAGTGAGACATCCTCATCTTAATCTGCTCCGGTAGGTAAATAAAATGTAAGATAACGTTAGCTTGATTTGTTAGCTTCCGTTTCACTAATGGTGCGTTCGCTTTCTCCTCGGAACTCCGAAATTCCGACTAGAAGAACATGAACGCGCACTAAAGTTTGGCTTCACTTTACTAAATGCGACGGGTGATTGGGTGAAGATGAAACCAGTGACAACGATCTAAGTGTGAGGCATCATCGTTTAAATCTGCTCCAGCAGTTAAATAAACTGTTTAAGATAACGTAGCTTGATATGTTAGCTTCCTATGCCACCATTGTTATCATCTAATGGTGCGTTTGCTTTCTCCTCGGAAATTCTAACTTCCCAGTAGGAAAAATCAATTGAAAAAGGACGGTAAAAGGAATGAAGATACACAGTAAATTTAGTTCACAGTAAAGATGTTTGCTTCAGTTTAATTATCAGCTTATAAAACTACAAGGACGATGTTAAAATACAAACAGTTGTATGTTATTTATCGTGATATTTATCAAATATTGTTATATATTGAGAAAAATATATATCTAATTATAAAAGAGAATTAAAATATTAAACACTCAAAAGTAACGATAATTGGTACCGTTAAGTACCGGTATCGATTCGTAGGTACCGGGAATTAGTACCGGATCAAGTCAAATGTCTAAGGTACCCATCTCTATGTGACGCGCGGACCAGACAGCCAAAGGCACATCCCCGTGGCCAAGCAGGGTGCGTGATCGATCGAGATACAGTGACGGGCCTGTCACACTTTGCAGAATGAGTAAAGGATGACCTGTTGCGGTATAGAAACCCAATTATTGACTTGACTTTAGAAAGTAATGAATTAATGTGAGTGTCAAACCAAAGTTGTTGTGAGTGCAGAGCTGGGACAAGAGGAAAAACAAACAATAGATTAAAACCCCTCATCTCATCTGGCAAATAAATTGTATGATTCTCTGGCTCTGTTTAAGACTCACAGGAAGTGCTGTGAGAGCAGCGTTTTGTACTTCGCTGACACATGCCTGCATGTAGACT
The DNA here is from genome assembly GCF_043380555.1 of Nothobranchius furzeri. NCBI lineage: Eukaryota > Metazoa > Chordata > Actinopteri > Cyprinodontiformes > Nothobranchiidae > Nothobranchius > Nothobranchius furzeri. The sequence continues at coordinate 57,536,076 of NC_091746.1, forward strand.
TCCTGAACCTGCCTCCAAACCTGGTGTTGAGACAGTTTGTGTGCACAAGAACATCAGGCTAGGTAGTATGAGGGGTGGTGGTCGGGGGGAGGTGGAACAATCCTAGATGCTACCGTGAAGAACCATCTATGCTCACCAGACATTGAACCTTCAGTTGTGATTTTGCATCCATAATATTTTCTAAATAAGCTCTCCTATTCCACACACTTCTTTTTGTGTATCAACATCAGCTGATGGGGCTGAGCCATGCAAAAGAAGTTCTTTGTTAAGTTCCAGGGTTTTCATAGCTGTTACTGGCAATTTCAGCCAAACCAGCTTGAATTCCACCCTCCCTACTTCTAACCAGCTTGTTGACAGCACAACATGGGACAACAGAACTTTGGACCTTCTGTATGCAAATGCTACAAACAAAAGTGATCACCAGGCGTCCATTTGGTCATTTGGAGAACAACCTGGTCCTATTACCACCTGAATATCTCCCTACTGTTTAAAGTCTCTCCATCTCCACAAAGTATGTGCTGAAGCGGGGTCAGGAAGCCGGTGAGGCTGTCCAGGGCTGCTTCAGCTCCGCAGACTGGAATGTGCTCTGCATGCCACATGTAGAGGGGTGAGGGGTGGAGGGTTGATGTCAATACATGACTGCTAAATGGACTCCCCCCATCCTAACCAGGAATGTTTGCTGTTTCCCCAAGAACAAGTCTTGGATTACCAATCACCTGAAGCTCTTAAATGAGAAATCATGAAATTCCTTCAGATCTAGCAGGGTTCAGAAGCCCCCCCACACACACACACACACGCACACACACACACACACACACACACACACACACACACACACACACACACCCTGTGACCTTTATGGGCCACTCCCAACCAACCTTCTCGGCCTGCTAACCGTCATACACCCTTCCCCCTCTCTACCTAGCTGGTTTCTGGTGTTCACAACCCCCAGCTCCCATCTCCGCAGCCAGTGACCATGCCTCCTGCCTGACTCGAGCCCCTTTCTCCAAACAGGTTTAAACCAGGTCTGAGAGGAGTTGCAGAGTAGTTGTGGAGTGGGTGGTACTGGTTCTACGAAACTGACTTCTTTTGTCTAAACATGCATTGTTCTGTAAAACTGCGTTATCTTTGGTTTATTTCAGACTCAACTGAGGAAATTGGAACAAAGTGTGTCTTTGTGACAGGCTGGTTGTTTGCTACATTGTAATGTTTAGAAACAAGACTGGATCATCCCTTGAGTTTAGCGACTGTTTTACATCTGGAAGTATCAGAGGCTAAGGTACCTAAAGTAATAGATAAAATATAACTCCTCCAAATATGATCAGTTTTACAAAGACGTCAAGCTGTTTACAAGCAGAATATTTTAGAAAGTGGTTTGATTTCAGATATTTGAACAGCTCCATACATGATAATGATACACATTAATGTGTATCATACCAATATTCTGTATTGAAAAGGACACAGGATGTTTCTTTGACTTCACCCTGAATGTTTTTAGCAGCAAGACCCATAAAAACACAGCCAAGCTCCTGCAGAACGTTCTTCAGCAGCAAGAGGACGAAGAGGTCCTGAAACAGATGGCATTTCCCCCCATCCATCCACCCCCCCCAGGGCCCTCAGAACAACAACAAAGTCAGTGTGGGAATACATGAAGAGGCAGGAGCTGTTGAGGCGGCCTAAATTCACAGAGGGACTGTGGCAACGGCCTTGGTGGTTACCAGAAGAACCGACCAAGCACCCCAAGCAACTGTGTGTTCATAAATACACGAAGAGTCAATGCTCTAAATGCTGATCTTGTTAACGCTGGTGAATAGAATAGAATAGAAAATCCCTTTATTCTCCCTCAGTAGGGCAATTTTCAGCAATTGCATTTACAACAGGAGCAAAAAAGGGAAAAAAAATAGAGAATAAAGATATGTGTGCTCTTCCGAATTTAATGAAACTCATCCATCTATTGTCAATACCTGTTTATGCACGCAGGCTCACAGGGGGGCTGGTGCCTATCGCCAGCGGTCTCCGGGCATGCAGGCGGGTAAAACCTGGACAAGTTGCCAGTCCATTGAAGGGCAACACAGAGACACACAGGACCAAAAACCACACACACACACACACACACACACACACACACACACACACACACACACACACACACACACACACACACACCTAGGGACAATTTAGAGAGATCAGCACTAGTCATGTTTTTTGACTGTGGGAGGAAGTCGGAGTACCCTGAGAGAACCCACGCATGCACACAGGAAGAACTTCCAAACTCCATGCAGAGAGATCCCGGGTTGGAATGCAAAACCGGGACATCCCTACTTCAAGGCAGCAGCGCTTACCACCATGCCATTATGCAGCCATTTTAGTGTAACCCATTATATTCAAAATGCAAATTTGAATGGTTGCTGACATAAATGTTATTTAATTAATATAATCTATTTTCTTTTACTAGTCTTGATTTGATTATAGTCTTACTAAATGCAGCCATTTTTCTTTTGGGGCGATGGGGGCAGAGGAGTTAAGTACTAGTCCCGTTATCGGAAGGTTGCAGGTTCAAGCCCCGCACAGTCTGTCACTGGCGTTGTGTCCTTGAGCAAGACAATTAACCCACCTTGTCTGCTGGTGGTGCTCAGAGGGACCGGTGGCGGCTGTGCATGGCAGACTCGCTCCTGTCAGTGTGCCCCAGGGCAGCTGTGGCCACATTGTACCTCATCCCCACCAGGGTGTGAATGTGTGTGTGAATGGGTGAATGGCTGATTGTGTTGTATCTGTGTTGTAACATCAACTGCCTGATGCATTGTTGTAACTGAGAATTTTAAGAAGCTACATTGGCAAAGAAAACGCAAAATAAGGTCCACTTATTAAAAAGAATAATAAAGGAAGTGACTACACCATCACCGGCGAACTCTGAGGATGGCTAGAGCTACTAGCTGACACATGTAAGGTAAGTAAAACATTTTTACTAAACTGTGTAAGACTAAAAACTGGATTAGGGACAAAACACAGTATGAACACTAAAAAGAGGTCTACTTATTATTCCATCATGTTTCTAGAATTAAATCTGGAATGCAGTGTTTTCCTCAGTCCAAATATGGTCTTATTTAAATCAAAACTTTCTAAATTAGTGAAACATGTCCCCAAAGAATGTGTGTTTGCTTTGTCCATGTTTACAAACTGCAGATGGGTGCAGAACTCTTTTTTTACATGTTGCTTTTCCCTGTCCTCCTGATGTTGGACTCATTATGTTTATTATGTTTATTCGCTTAGCAGACGCTTTTATCCAAATTTATGCTGTAACCTATAGGGCGTGTTGTGATCTGTGGGGGAAACCGGAGTACCCGGAGGAAACCCGCGCATGCACGGGGAGAACACGCAACTCCACGCAGAAAGGCCGCAGCCGAGTTTTGAACCTGTGACCTTCGTGCTGCGAGGAAATACAGTGCTAACCACTGTGCCACCATGCAGCCCATTAGCATGATGAAAAAGGCCTTTAAATGATAATAAATCACAGCTGGTCTCACTGACTCATAAAGTGTTTCACTTGGGAGGTCTTTAGTGAAATTGTCTATTAATTGGTCCACCATTAGAATCCAATATGGCTGCCTTGAAACTGAAAAGAAATTTGGTGAGCTTTTCCAGTTTGGAGACCATCCTTAACAATCGTCTTTGGGTATCTATTTTTATTTACTACCCTAAAAATATACAATTAAATCCACAATAATAGGTTATACAGAGGGTATAATAAAACATTTCTTCATATGTCAGTCGTCAATCATTGAATGTTTGTATAAACTGCCATAAAACACTCTCCCACTACATCTGTAGGCTCTATGACGTAATTTAAGGAAAACAGCATGTAAAGTAATCTAAACACGTGTTATTGCTGGTAATAAATGCTGCCAGATGACATATTAGTGGCTTAATCCTGCAGGCAGGTATGGCTGTTTCTCCTCCACCCACCCATGCATGCCCTCTTCCTGCAGCTCAGCCCCCACCTCCAGGCACCAAATCCTTTACTGACATCCATCTGAGCAGGACCCCCACACCTTTTGTGTTGGGCTCCCCCTTTGTTAGCTGCTGCTGGTCAGAGCAATAGCCTGCAGCAGATAGATGTGGAATGACAACACATCAGCCATGTTTTTTCCTGATTAGAGCAAGAAGGATGAATAAATGAGGAGAGGGAATTTATTTGAATAAATCTTGTTTTGGGGGAACGTGATAAGTGGTTGTGGACTTTTTATTTTTACATGGGAGTAAATATCTATCTATCTATCTATCTATCTATCTATCTATCTATCTATCTATCTATCTATCTATCTATCTATCTATCTATCTATCTATCTATCTATCATCTATCTATCTATCTATCTATCTATCTATCTATCTATCTATCTATCTATCTATCTATCTATCTATCTATCTATCTATCTATGAGAGGTGAAGCAGCATCATCACCTCCAAAGTGAACTGCAGATAACCTCATGACGTGGCACACATAGTATTGAAGCCTATATAAAATTCACAGAGGATCTGCTGGTGCTTCGAGTCCCAGATCATCTGACTTCAGTCCAGATGAAGGATGAGCTTCTCAGGCGTAGACATTGTCCATCCTGCTGATGCTCCCTCGTCTCGTGGTAAACTCTTGTGCACCCTCTGGTGCTTGCTAGTCTCCCAAACTTCTTTGTGTAGAGCCTGCTTTGCAGATTGTCTTCCTTGTCTGTGTGGTTGCTCATTATTCAGAGACAGACGGATCTCAGGTCATCTGCAGCTGCAGCAAAGGAGAAGCAGGAAAGATGGCGATCATCCATTAGACCGAGCGACCGACCGGGAGCACGCATGAAATACGAGGATAACTTCTGGGAGGATCGCTTGAGGAGAACATTGTACCTGTGAGTGGTTTTGGTGCAATATAATATTTACAGTTTCGTTAAGATTGTGTCGGCTGGACTTTCAAAGGGGGGTCCGCGAGAACGTCGGTTGTGGTCGATCATGGGATATAATTTGGAGAGCGCCTCGTGAAGGACCTGGGAAGAGCTGGATTTTCTCAGTCCAGGTCCAGACGAGGAAGTCGGGCGAAATTTTTTTTCATATTAGTGACTTGAACTGGAGCAGCCCAAAGTCAAGTGGGTCTTCTCGCTTCCCACTTAATATCCCAAGCGACCATTCGGGCTTCCTCGCTTTAGCAATGTCGCCTTTCGGTTTGTTGTGAGAATGACACAAGGAAATGGACGGTGGCGGAGCTAGTGGGCTCGCCTGTTTCTAGCGGCACCGAGGCGGAGGGGGGGTTGTTGTCGCCGGTCAGGAGGGGAGCTGGTGGCCGCCGCGCCGCGCGCGTGCCCTCCTCCGGCCGTTAGCTTCATGAAGAAGCCATAGCTCTCCTCCATTAGCGACAGAGGAGCTGACTTAGCCGCAGGTCCACACACACACATTGTCTTCCACACATGAAAGCCATGTCCAGTCTGAGGACCCCCCCCCCATTCTAACATGCATTTATTTATTTTTTGAGGAACCTCATCAAGCTAGCAATTTTGTTCTCAACGTTGGAGCTAGACCCTCAAAGGTTCGTGGCATTGACACATAAACCCGCAGCTTGTTCATAGTTCTATTTAAATCACGCTTTTTTTGGTTATTTCTGCTACATTCATCGTTGTGTTATTTTTTGCTGCCTGTCACACTGGTCTCCAGTCAGGTATGTCAGGAGCTCCACGGTAAAATGGAGGAAAGCAGATGAGTCTCCTAGGAGAGCCCTGGAGGAGTAAGACAGGCAGATCCCTCACGCCGGAACAAAGGTTGTGTTTCAAAAAAATAAAAAAAAACTAGCTCGGCCACCTCTTCCTCCTCCTCCTCCTTCTGCTTCTGCCTTTACAGCTCGGGAGTTTGTCTGCTGAAGGAAGGAGAACTCCTAAAATAGTCAGCTTAGATCTTTTAGTGGACCTTTACCGAAGTGTTAGAACTCCATTGCCTTTAAAAATAAAAACAACAGTCTAGCAACTTTGCTTGGAAGACCTGCAGCTGAAACAGTCAGTGGAGAAAGATCTTGATAACTGAAGGACATGGAGATGAGATAGGAATTTTAATGCAGAATAGTGCAGTGTTTTCTACCCATGCAGGTAGTTAATGTTCAACAAAGTGGTGTCAACACACACACACACACACACACACGCGCGCACACACATCTTGTTTGTGTGTAGGTGAAGCAATGACTGTTTCTTGTAGGAAGTTCTCATGGTGGTTCTCACTTTGTTTTGAATCTGTTTTTTCTTACTTCAGTGGCTTTAAATTTCAAAATAAAAGCATTTATTTACAGCTTTTATCAGTTGAAAACCTGGTTTGTGGACATCTGGACTTCTTTATGTTAATTAAGCTTTGTGTGGAATTGATCACATGGATTCAGGTGACTTGTCCTGAAGGCATCCAGCCTTCTGGGAATGTGAAGGATACGTGAGCTGCTTCTTCTTTGAGTGTGTGTGTGGTTGTTCTCTGCTCTGCAGTTCCCCATGGCCACTGTGCGAAATCTTGCTGACAAGGAGAGTGTGAGCTTGACACACTGTGCTGCGACAATGCTGGGGCTGAGAAGAGCAATCAAAATGGTGGCGGAACTCTTTCTCCCCCGGCGTGGCAGGCAGGGCAGACAGGTTCTCAAGGAGGAGCAGATAGAGGACGACCGGGCAGGAATCTGCTGCGCTCGACACATTTCGTCTGGCAGATGGGCGCAGTTGGATCCAGTCTGTTGGATGTTGTGCAAATGAGCTCAGGGAGTTCAAACCTATAAGTGATCGGGATGTTTTGGTGGAGAAATCTCCCGATTGTCTTGGTGATACCGCAGGTTCTGTTAGCTCTTTCACCTCCGGCATTAACTTTCACAAGTCTTCAACACATTCTTTATCTGCTCCTCTATTTTTCTGCACAAGCAGGTGATTGAGATGATCCCACTGAGGGGAGGGGGTTCTGTCTGAAGCCCCTAAGGTCTGCTGGTTCTCTGTGTGTCCCTCTCTGTTGTAACCTGATGAACTGCAGATCAGCATGGGGATACACAAACCTTTTATGTATTGGGTCAAAAGCTGCTTTTTACACAGTCTGGAAACTTTTGTGTCTTAATTGTAATCTCGATCATCAGTTATTCAATAATCTGATCATCTAAGAAGATTTTGAAACGCTTATAATCGATTTGTGTTTAAAAACCAGTAAGTTACAGATGGACCTGGAGGTCTTTATCAATCAATTTTTATTCTTTGTTTATTTCATTCAAAATAAAAACAAATAAAACATATAAACAATAAGAAATACATAGCAAAAATGCAATTTGAACGAAAAGGAGCAGAATGAAGAAAAACGTCTTATAATTTCTGCCCCATTTTCCAGTAGAAATAATCAATTTATATGTAAATACCATTTGTCAGATACATACAGATTCGTTTAAAACTTTTTCCTGTTCTAAATTCCAGTGCGATCATTCATGATCATTGATTTAATTTACATTTTCTTAATTATTTAGTACACTCAATTTGGTACATTTTTTGAATATATTAAATGACAAGAGTTTTTTAATTTCCCTTTTAAGGTTATTCCATAATTTAACACCATTTACAGATATATTCCACTCCTTAATTTAGCTCTAAGTCTAGGTTTTGTAAACACATCAGTTTCTTTCAGCATGTAATTACTAGTTCTCTTTTCAAATATCCCCTGAATGTTTGGTTCCAGTTAACATAAAAACCCAAAAGATGCGTTAAAAAAATCTATACCCCCGATTAGGGCTGCAACTAACGATTATTTTAATAATCGATTAATCTGTCGATTATTTTTTCGATTAATCGATTAATCGGTTTGTTACTGTTTAGCTATTTAACCTATACAAGTGATGGATGCATTTCAGTTAAGAAAAAAAAACATAAGAGAATTGTGCAGTTGACTGCAATCTATTTTATTGCACATGAACACAGTCAGCAGTATAAAATGAGCTAAACAGTGCAAAATATCAGTCCAGAATAATTTTTTAGCATTAGCTGGAAGCCTGCTCCTTCCACCATGGATAGTGGCCTCATGTCTTTTACCAGCATGTTTAGAATAGAGTTTGTAAGTGGTATGAATTGCTGGGGGGTGAGTGTCTTGTTCCCCACGTAGTTGTCCATCGTTGCTTGCTTTTTTTCTGCATAAGAAACACAAATAGACTGAAATAAGTACACATATAAAATAAAGCAGCACACACACTACAACACTAAATCAATATTATATTATTTGAATTAATTAACAATATACAGTGATCATTTATTTTGAGGGTTACGTTCTACAAAATAGCCCGCAACAGGAGATATTCAGAAAAGTCTAATTTTTTACTATTAAAAAGCTCTGAGTAAGGAGCTCATGAGGTTTTTACTTTGAGTCGGGAGTGTTTAAATTAGCTAGAGAAATGTGAAAAATGTTTATTTTGTGTAATGCTGTTTAAGAAACATGATAAAAATGTGTTGTGAGGCGTTTTACAGCGTTAGATAGTAAAACAGCCTTTTAATAGTAAAAAAGTGACTTTTTCTGAATTTCTCCTGTATTTAAAAATTGAAAGCGTACAACTATGCTGCGTTATATTCACCTGGACACAGCTCGTCTGTATATTTTTCACCGCGGAGTTGTCCTTTTTTGAATGAGGAACATAGTTATGGGTTTGTGCTGTTTTTCTCTTAACGAGAACATTCTTATAAACAGACGTGCTAAATTTGGCAAGCGCATGATACACAACACGGAGGAGATTCACGATTGCATCTAGTCAATCAGAAGTAGAACACCGTAGACTGACGCGGCAAAAAAACATGTTTAACATCCACTATAACAAACTCAGCTAAAACACTAAGTCCAGCTTGTGTATTTTCTGTTACTTACCGGGCTGGCTCTTCCAAATGACGGCTCACTTGACCGCGGTGCTCTTCCTCTGCTGCATCAGCCCCCACATGCTTTCGTCTCAAATGTTCACTTAGGGACGTCGTGCTTCCGTGCCATGCTAGATGGTTTTTGCATATTTTGCAGGTCACCCGTCTTTTCAAGGCATCTAGAGTGAAGTGCTCCCATACTCGTGAGGTTTTTGTCCGGGGTTTCTCTTCAGTTTTGTCGCTTCTATTTTTCTTCCGTATTTCCTCTTGTTCCGCCATCTCTCACAGCAAGATGAGCGTCAGTAACGTGATACGTCATGAAAACCGAGGGCACTCATTGGCTCATTTCTTTTTCTACGGCTCCACTGGTAGATCAGTGGCTCATTACTGCCACACACTGGCGGCAAATTTAACAGCTTGTAACCGATGTCAGATTGTGGTAAAAATAGACTTTATGCGGTAAAATATGATTATTAAACAACTAATCGATGACTAAAAAAGTTGTTAACTATTTTAATAATCAATTATAATCGATTAAATCGATTAGTTGTTTCAGCTCTACCCCCGATCAGAAGCTAGATAATTCTAGTTCATTTAGATCCAGTTCAGTATTTGACACTAGAGGTCAACTGATATTGGTTTTTCTATTGCCGATACCAACGCCTATAGGTAAAGGTCACGGTCAGCCGATGGCCGATTTGTGCTGCCGATATTTAGGGCAGATTTTCATCGATTTAGACATTTTCCACCTCATTTTCATGCTAAATGTCACTAATAACATCAGTTGATTCACATAATCTTAGAAACTGAATCTGTTTATTAAACACTTAGTTTAACCAGTTGTTAAATCTAGATTTTGTGCACTGCTCAGTCTTAAAATCAGACATCTACCTGTAGTTAATCAAACAAATTAGTAAACTGACCAAGTATCAAATATTAAAAACTGGTAAGTTATAAGATATTTTAGTTGAAAATAATAGTTTTTGAGCTTTTATTAAGCAGATGTTATTCAGGAATGTAAAAATCCTTTTAAATTCAATTCTGCAGCAGCACCGGGCTGCCCAGGTGCCTGACATTTAATCAACATTGATATATACAGGTGCTGGCCAGTAAATTAGAATATCATCAAAAGGTTGAAAATATTTCAGTAATTCCATTCAAAACGTGAAACTTGTACATTATATTCATGCAATGCACACAGACCAATGTATTTCCAATGTTCATTACATTTAAATTTGATATTCATAAGTGACAACTAATGAAAACTCCAAATTTGGTATCTCAAAAAATTAGAATATTCTGAAAAGGCTGAATATAGAAGACACCTGCTGCCACTCTAATCAGCTGATTTACTCAAAACACCTGCAAAGGCCTTTAAAAGGTCCCTCAGTCTTGTTTTGAAGGCACCACAATCATGGGGAAGACTTCTGACTTAACAGCTGTCCAAAAGACAATCATTGACACCTTGCACAAGGAGGGCAAGACACAAAAGGTGATTGCTAAAGAAGCTGGCTGTTCGCAGAGCTCTGTGTCCAAGCACATTAACAGACAGGCGAAGGGACGGAAAAAATGTGGTAGAAAAAAGTGTACAAGCTCTAGGGATAACCGCACCCTGCAGAGAATTGTGACGACAAACCCATTCAAAAATGTGGGGGAGATCCACAAAGAGTGGACTGCAGCTGGAGTCAGCGCTTCAAGAACCACCACGAGGAGACTCATGAAAGACATGGGATTCAGGTGTCGCATTCCGTGTGTCAAGCCACTCTTGAACAAGAAACAGCGCAAGAAGCGTCTCGCCTGGGCCAAGGACAAAAAGGACTGGACTGATGCTGAGTGGTCCAAAGTTATGTTTTCTGATGAAAGCAAGTTCTGCATTTCCTTTGGAAATCAAGGACCCAGAGTCTGGAGGAAGAGCGGAGAAGCACAGAATCCACGTTGCATGACGTCCAGTGTAAAGTTTCCACCGTCAGTGATGGTGTGGGGTGCCATGTCATCTGCCGGTGTTGGCCCACTCTGTTTCCTGAGGTCCAGGGTCAATGCAGCCGTCTACCAGGAAGTTTTAGAGCACTTCATGCTTCCTGCTGCTGACCAACTTTATGGGGATGCAGACTTCACCTTTCAACAGGACTTGGCACCTGCACACAGTGCCAAAACCACCAGCACCTGGTTCAAGGACCATGGTATCCCTGTCCTTGATTGGCCAGCAAACTCGCCTGACCTTAACCCCATAGAAAATCTATGGGGTATTGTGAAGCGGAGGATGCAATACGCTAGACCCAACAATGCAGAGGAGCTGAAGACGACTATCAGAGCAACCTGGGCTCTCATAACACCTGAGCAGTGCCACAGACTGATCGAGTCCATGCCACGCCGCATTACTGCAGTTATTGAGGCAAAAGGAGCCCCGACTAAGTATTGAGTGCTATACATGCACATTCTTTTCATGTTCATTCTTTTCAGTTGGCCAACATTAGAGAAACAAACATTTTTTCATTGGCCTTTAGAATATTCTAATTTTCTGAGATACCAGATTTGATGTTTTCATTGGTTGTCCCCTATAAATATCAAATTTAAATGTAATGAACATTGGAAATACATTGGTCTGTGTGCATTGCATGAATATAATGTACAAGTTTCACGTTTTGAATGGAATTACTGAAATATTTTCAACCTTTTGATGATATTCTAATTTACTGGCCAGCACCTGTAGGCTGATGTTGATATACAAAAATGGTAAATATCGGTCTACCCTATTTGACATGATACATAGTTGGGCTTATTGTGTAATATTTTGATGACTATATGTTGATACATTTTCTTTGTGCTTGAAGATCTCAGCAGCTTTTTGGGCATCGAGAATCCATCTGATTGGCCAAATGCTTCATTAGCCTGATTAGCACAACATCCCACTGTAGCTCAAGGAGTTGAGTTCTTCACAATACTGATGCACTTATAGAACATATTGAGACCTTTACCAAGTATTTCACACAGCCGTTTTTAATATCCTGTTAGAAAATCAGTTTCAGATAAAAACATAAACATCTTTATTTCCATTCATAATGAACATCAAAAAGTATTATCGGTTTTCTGTCACTGAGAAAATCTAAAGTAGAAGTCAAGAAAAGGAGAGTTCAGAGGCGAAAATATGAATTAATTTACAAAAGGAAACATTCAAGACCTAATGGTTTTGAACTCGTTAAAGACACTCCAGCTCTCAAGTGCTGCCTAATTCAAAGGCACAATCTACTCGAGTCGTCTCCATTTATGTATTTACTAACTTTCCCTTTTTAAACACTCATCAAAATTAATAATGCATCGGTATAAACACACAGTCATGTAAAAAGTAGAAATCAAACAAGCTCATAATAAATACATCATTAAATTCATACATTTTACTAAATAAAATATATGTTTAGTACTTTTCCAAAACAAGATATGATGTTAACATTTCTGGTGATTTGTCTCACATATAAAAACAATTTACCCAAATAAGATTGAAGATGATTTGTTGTCATTGCACGTGTACTACAAAAGCTTTTGGGTAGAAATGATTTCAAAGTAAAATCAGAACAGGGAACTTGATGGAGGATCAAACAAGAGGATGGTCTGGATGTAGAGAGGAAATGGTCGCCCAGCTCATCGCTCGCCCTATTTAGCTGCCTCACATACGCCGGCTCCCCCTTCTCTCCCTTCTTCCTTACCTCCCCTCCTCCTTCACTTGCTCACACTGGGTGATGCACTTCTCCATTCTCCTCTACCTGGGGCAGTGAAGGAGGCCGGGGAGACACACAAAAGCAAATTGAAATGCTCCAGTGAGTGCTTTCTTGACATGATGCATGGCTCATGAGATGCAACCTGGCCGGCCCTGCTGCTACACTCACAAGAGCGCTGAAACACACAGACCCAAAGCTTCGGCCATCACCATGGCTCCACAGCTTCCTGCTGTCTGTTGTTCTCTGTTTCATATGACCTCAGAACTTCCTCTCTTTCTTCAGAGATTGTGTCATGGTGTGGAGGACAGCTTTAGGCTCCTTTGGAGAGCTCTGGGTTTTAAGTAGAACAAGGAAGTGGCTTGTAGAGGTGTCATTCCAGTTTCTGTTGACGGTTGCCACGTTACACTGCTGCAGAACTGGTTCCTCCTCTTTGCTTTCCACCAGAACATCGACAGCTGAACCTTTCCCCTCCTGGAAAAAAATAAAGGCTTGTAGCTTAGAGGAGCTCTCAGTAGTGTCTCCTTTCAATGCACATTTACTGAAAACATAAAACAGTTTAATTTAAAGTGGCTTTACTAATGAGATGGTTAGACTTCTGAGATCATTCAGGTGTTCTCAGGTTTCCTAATTTTTACATCCTTCTGCCGTAAAGCTCCCTAAACCTCTGTAAGCCTCAAGCTGCCTGTGGTGGGGGAAAAAAAAATTCTTTGGAGACGCCCGTTCCTTAGGCAGCGTGGTGCTGCCGGACAAGGCCCTCATTGAGCAGGAACAGGAGTGGTCTTGCAGACGGGAGAAGGGATCCACACCGGCTCGGCCTCTGAAACAACAGAGCTGTCCAACCACCATCAAATATTTAAGAACGTGGAAAGGAGGTCTCAGTGGTAAGTTAATATTGATGGGTCTCGTCTTTCCTTTCTTAAACCTGTTGAGTTGCCTCAAGAGGTCAGTTTGGTGGATCTTGAAGAAGAAGAAGCTCACCTCCTCACTTTTTAAATAATCGCTGCAGCGTTAAAAGGCAGATGCTTCAACGGGTTTTCTGCAAGTAGTCTAAACGTTGCACCTTGTTTCTTGTCCCTTCTCGTCTTCCTTGTTTTTCTCATGGTTGCTTTGAAATGCTCCATCCTGATGAGCTTGTAACCTCACCCACCCCCTGTAACCAAAGCAACTGCCATGTCAGGCTTACAAGGAAGTCGGCATTGCAGTGTTTTCTGGCAGTTGTCCACTGAGAACAAATTACATTAAAAACGGCCTTCTAGTCCATCTCGCTGCTCTTTATTTGGAGGAGAAGGGAGACAGTTTGGAGGAAGTAGATCTGGTTTTGACATTTGAGCCTCCAAGGAACGCTCTGGATAATATTTAGACATAATTGGACTTGCTTTGATTGAGAAGCTTTTTAGTGAGACATGGAGGGTTATATTACAGGATTGGACACATTGGGTGGAGAAGCTGACCTTGTTTGGTTTGTTCTGTTTTCTGGGATGAAGCAGATTGATTCATGTCCGGAAATGGCTGCCTAGGAGAAACGAACTTCAAGGCTACGTGTAATGCAAGGTTTCCTGGAGTAATTGTCCTCATGGAAACTAACTTCCTGGTTCTTCTGTCCGTCACTCGTCCTTGGTGATGTTCTACAAGCTCTCTCGAACAGACTCTGACTCAGCTCACATGTCTGATGCGTTTGGTTTAGTCTTGCATGTCGTCAAACATTTCTGGCCTATGTATGCCCGCTACTTAATAGAATTTCCTTCTTTTGAAGCTCAAGGGGAATATCCTCATGAGAAAACCAAATATATCCACCTTTCCTTCTCTTCTTAAATTGTAAAAATAATCACGCCTGAGGCAGTTCATTACATTTTGCACTTAATCATTTTTTGGTGGAATATTTAATGGTGTTGCTTAGGGTTGTCCTGGCTCTAATAATCCCTCACCGGGCTTTGTCCTCGCAGAAGCATTTGATCTCGTTAGGTCGCCTCTACCCTACAGAGATCTTCAGATGTTTTGGCTTTAAACAAAGCTGTGCTTCAGCTGGTGAGAGAACAGCAAGCCTCAGTCAGAGGTATCAGTCTTTGCTGTGAGCCAAACCACACATCTCAGTTCTGCTTTCTGCAGCTCGCCATGACAGTCTGCAGAGGAACCGTCAGGAGGGGAAGCTGCTTGCTCAGGTCTGCGCTCTTTAAAGTTAAACACTTCCATCTGTGTAACAAGATAGCCGAGCAGCTCCACTCTGCTGAGCAGGACAGTCAAAGACCTTGAGGAGCACAAAATGGTGGATGGTCATGCTGCTGCTGACACTCCAGCGTGATTGGCTGCATCTCCTTGGCCACTGTGGGGCCAGCTGTATGAAATGGAGTCCTCTGTGTGGAGCATTGGCCCAGCCTCAGCTCGGATGCAGAAGATAATTCTGTCAGCCCCGAGAGGGAGAGACGACAGAGCAGCCAAGTGAGGTGACTATGCTAAAAGAAGGCTGAGCAGAAGACTTTCGGATTGCTGCTCAGTAGACGTTCACGCACCTCTGATCAGGATTTCTGTAGCTATTTTTATTTGCAATAGACACAACGTAGACGGAGCAGAAAAAGATCAGCTGAGATGAAAAGGTTCATGTTTTGTGAAAGAAGCAAACAGAGAGATGTATAATAGAATTTATTATCTAACCTTCGCACCCAGGAGGCTTTAACAAAGTGATTCACCAGCCTCTTGTTTCTGCTGCTTAGTGAACATTTCATCTTCGAAGGTCACACGAATGATTCTCTGCGGACGATGCCTGAATGCAGGAGATGTAAAAGAGTGTCAGCAACAAATTTAAAGGTTTTTTTGGGGGGGGGGGGGGGGGGTGAGTTTGCACCATGACAACCTGAAGACAGCAACCACACAGAAGATAGCCCTTAATGCCTGCCCTTCCTGTAATCTGCTCAGTCATTATCATCTTCAAAAGAAGCCAAATGTTGTTACTGAGGGCTCTATGTTGCACTCGTCCCCCTTTTTCAGAAGGAACAATCCGAGCCCTTTGCTGAGCACAAAGGCTACCCTTGGAGCAAGGTTACTTGCACCGGAGTGACTGGTTTTGCTCTTCTTTTTTCTCTCTTTAAGAGAAAAACATGAAATAGGTGATTTGAGTGTCTTTGGTTGAGAAAGAAATGTCCTGGTTTGTAATGATAGACTTAAAAAAAGCAAAGAGGAGTGAGTGCAATGATCTCACTGCATGGCTAATGCCAGGTAACCCAGACTCTGTTTGACTTTGCAGTACGGATGACCCAGAAGTTGAATAGAAAATGATCTCCTTCTGAACATTATATCAACTCCAGGCCATGTTGTCTGCTCTCTTGTTCTGTTTTTGATGTGAGGACTTGCCTGAAGGCCCTAGTCAGCAGAATATTTTAAGGTCCAAAGATCAAACTCCTTCTCTGCTAGTTGTCCTCCTTTACAGAGGTAACAAGTGTTCACGTGGTGCTATGCATTAACTGATCTAAAAATGAAAATGTTTGGAGCACACCAAGACATCGCGGCCTTCTCTTCTTACCTTGAATGTTTTTAGCCTGCTGTCATAAGATGTTTATTTTTCCTACGTCTTCTGAATGAGACACGAGTGGAGGTCAGGCAGGAGACAGATCAGCGAAGCTTGCAGGACTGCATTGTCTGAAAGGCTCAGCTCCTCTAAAACAAAGTGGGATCACTGAGCTGATCTCTTGGGTATTCAAAAAAACTCCCACTTTCTACAAAGTCATTCAGTGAAACGAACATAAACGTGTAGTATAAAGAGTGGGCAGATGTTTAAGTTGTAATTAGGATTGAAATTTAATTTATACAAGATGGAAATATCCAGCGATCATGTTTTTTGGCTGGAAGTGTAAAATAGTGAACAAAAACAGCAAGATTAGTTTACCGATGGCACTAATTTTAAAATGAGAGGATTTAGAGAACTCACGTTTACCTTGTTGTTGATTATAGGCAGCTTAGGGTGTCAACTGTACTAAAAGCCTGTATCTCTGACTTGCTTTCCTATGTAATTTAGTAGGGATGTGTGTTGGTGAAATTCTGGCGATACAATATGTATCACGATAAAGGGGAGATGATACGATATATCACGATATATTGCGATACATTCACCAATATTAGCAATTTTTTTATAAACTGAATTTTTGTAGGAAAATTCAATAAACAGTTCACTGATACATAACATGTTTAACATGAGGTATCTAAACCATAATAAAGGGATTTACATTTCAATGGTGGAAACAAAACCACCAAAGAAAAGAAAATACAAAGATGTTGCATGTAAATTCTTCCAAAAATTCGATATATGACTTTTAACTATCAATATAATATCATGGGGGAAAAAATCACGATATATTGCCATATCGATTATTTCTTACATCCCTATAATTTAATAATGGCCACGTGACCAGTTCGTTCTGAGAAACGCTGCTTTAACACATCAAAAGCTTACATAGACCACCTTACATTTGCATGTTCAAGTCCACTTCAACATCTGCAATATACAAATGTTAGTGGCGGTAAGGCTAAGTGTAGAACAGCTTTTGTTCACGCTAGCCTGAGAAACTTAACATCTTTGTTAGACAAGAAGAAGACAATAAAGAAAACTGTCAGAGCACACAAGTAACATTCTAGGATCTACTGGAAATATCCAGACTAATGAATGCCAGATAGATCCATAGGTCACATGGCTGTACACAGAGTTTCTAGCTTCAGCATCATAACATTGGTGTCCTGGCCAAGTGGGCGGGGCAAACTAGTCTTTCCATTGTAGAACTTTATTATGGGGTCGTATTTGATAATTTACCGCGTCTTGTGGGCCATTTAGAGCTTTAACAAAGTTTCTATATGGAGGCCCAAAGAGCAGTTAACCCCCCCCCCCCCCAAATATATTCTTATTTATTTTGATCTATTATCTATTATTTATTTTGATAGATGGCCATCGAAAAATTTAAAGGAAAAACTATGGAGCGAACAGCAAAGCTAAAAACATCCAAAGGCTTGTATGGTAGGAGTATTTTGAAATTATGTATTAGTTAAAAGAAAAAGAAAGAAAACATTCTTTTATATATTTTTTATATAGTTCCTTAAAGTAGGTTAAAGTGTCTATGTGTATTTTTCCTTGCAACAGGGGGCAGTACATACCTAAATCATTGAAAGCAAGTGTTATTTTTGTGTTCAAGTAAGACCTTACCAACGGATGTCCATTAGGGTCAAAATCTCTGGGAGCACAACCTCCAGCAAAATGACAAGCACATCAGACTCCCTTTCATAACTGGCAACGAGCAAAGAGGTAAATGTGTAAAACAACAATGTTAATGAATGTGTGGCAAATGGCTAATGCCAGGTAACCGTCTGCCACAGGTAAATGTTTTGTAACCATTTTTTACAAATGAGTAAATGCAGTTTGTCCTCACGGGCTCCCATAGAAAGAAACATGGCATCTAATGGCATCACCCAGAGACTTAGACTAGGGCTGGGCGATATGACGATTTTGGACCGTTTTACGATCTACACATCTGACGGTCTGTCATTTTTGAGAGACCTTTTTATCACGATTCACAGCTCTGCTGTTGAAATTCTGCCTCTGAATGAAAAGGGAACTTACCCCAGGCGAATGACACGCCTTTGTTTGACCCTTAACCAATCAGAGTGAGTCATAGTAATATATTAGTGCCCCGCTTGTTTTCACCTGTGTGTGAACAAACATGGCTTCAGCCGCGGCTGAGAGCGACAGCGAGGTTTTCGTTCCGAAGAGGAACGCCTCGTCCATTATATGAAACTGGTTTGGTTTTTCACCAGATAACAAAGAGCAGTGAAACGTCATTTACAAGGAGAGCGTCAAGGCAAGACATGGCAACACCACAAACTTGTTTAATCACTTGAAAAGAAGGCATCCCAAACAATACAATGAGAGCCAGCTGGCAGCTAAAGCTAAAAAGCCTGCGGCGGCAGCGGCTAGTGCTTCTTTCTGGCAGCAAACGCTAACAAACACTCACAAAACTCACTCCCTACGACAGAGACAGCAGACGATGGAACAGCGTGACAGATGCAGTGACGTACCACTTGGTTAAAGATTTGTGTCCCGTGCAAACAGTAGGAACATGATAAAAACATTGGGTCCGCGCTACGAGTTTTCCAGCCGCAAGTATTTTTCGAACACCACCATTCCACGCTTGTACGCTGAATGCAAAGTGAGAGTTGCAGAAAATATTCTGAATGCGCAGTTATTTGCTACCACAAGCGATCTCTGGTCCAGCCGCACATCAGAGCCGTATTTGAGCTTAACTATCCACTACATGAGCAACTGGGAGCTACATAGTATTTTGAACAAGTTAATGTTTGCACAATACGTTTGCAATTGACATGTTTGCACTTTAAATATGTTTATGATTTTAATTTATGTTAAGTTACTTGAAAAACGAGAAAAACTGATTTTTGTAATTGTTTCTCTCAGGGCTTTTATCATCTCTGGTGTGAGTTTAAAATATAAGTGTGTTAGCACTGTTTTGATTATCCCTAATATGAATAAATGTTTATTTATTCAATGTTTCTCTTCTTTAATACGCAATTGAAGTTGTGCTATTCATGGATAAAAAATCGTGATAAAATCGAAATCGTGATAAAATATTGGAAAAATCGTGATATTCTATTTTTGCCATATCGCCCAGCCCTACCTTAGACCCACTCCCATGTATTTTAGACTCAATGTTTATGGTTATATGTTACAAAGCTGACAGTACCTTTTAAAATCTTGGCATCATCTAATTCATATTCAACAACATTTTGATGGATACTTACAGAGATTAACAGTAAAAACCACACATTGTCTCTTTAATGTCCTAAAAGTCCAGATTTTCAGACTTTGAAGTTCTAAACTGAGTAAAGGTGTTCATTGACCTGAGAAAGCTTGTGTGATTTTCCTTTCAGAATTTGCATGGTGTTGATCAATTGAAAATGTTTTGCATGATATCACACATTTGGATTTTTGATCTAGAGGAATCTTTCTAGTCACTGCTGTGTATCCTGGCTAATAGCTGGCCTGCTGTTTGCCTCTTGAGAAGTAGTTGTTGTCAGGTTTCTGATTGGTGGCAAGCCTCGAACGTTTTTGGCTATTCAGAGTTGGTTGACTTGTGGGCAGATCATGAATACAGAATTGCTGATAATCCCTAAGACTCCACAGCTGCAGAACTGGATTAACTCTTGTTTATTTTACACATGTGTAATAACAGCCATGTAATTATCCCAGTGAATGAGAAGGAAATTAGGGTTAGACTTGTGTTTGATTGATAAAATACACAAGCTTAAATATTTTCCAACAAATTTCAAGTGTGTTGGAATTATTGATGCATTTCAATCTCTATCATGCCCTTTTCCTTTTGGTTTTATATTGTTTTATGCTATTCTAGTCCTTTTTATTCAATCCCAGCAGCTGTCTGATGAATGTTATGACAAAACGTTCATACTGAACATTATTGATTCCTCACATCTCTGACGAAAAGACCCCGCTCATTGATCGGGCAGGTGGGATCAATGTTTCATCTCTGTGTATTCAGACTTCCTCAAATGAGCAGCATCATGTGATAATTTGTGGGAGCTCTCTGTTCTGATCGCAGGCTGAGAGGAATGAGGTCAGCGTCCATCTATCTAGTCTTATCTCACAAGGGCGCTCGTTAGGAGACAGATATGCTCATCAGTGATTCACCAACAAGATAAATATGTCAGATTCAGGTTAGTTTATTAGAATACTGGAATGATCGAGGCCTTTCAAGCCCTTCCCTTTGAGTGTACAGTCATTTGAACATTTCTGTTGAACGCTTTGGGCACTCCATCACATGCACCAATAAGACAAACCTCTTGTTGGTTCCAAATCCAGTCTGCACAATAACAACCCTGAACATGCACAGCCACAACAAAGTATCTTCAGCAGCTAGAATAAGTCCTGCAACAGATGGTATTGCCCGTCCACCCCCACCCCCACTCCATCGGGGTCCAGATCTCAACAACGTTGAGCCAGTTTGGGATTATGAAGTGAAAAACATTCAGAAACAGCCTAAATCTACTGAAGATCCTCTGAAAGACTGAATCCGATTTCTTAGCCACTGTTCCCACTACCAACACCATACATTAAACAAATCATCACTGTAGCATTTATGCCTTTGAAATGTTCTGAATGGCATTTTTTTCTCAGTTTTGTAAGGTGTTTGTAAAAGCCTGACCCATCCACCTTTACTGTACGCTGAAAAAGATTTAGGATATTAATTTCTTTGTGAATTGAATGAGTAAAGTCATGAGTATTTATTGAATTTTTTGTTTCATATTTAGATTAGTTTATTTTTGTCATTTAACAACATGTTAAGAGACATAGGAACACGGTGTTATGCCTAGTTTATACTTCTTGGTTATCCATTATAGCTCTCCAACAGGTCGGACGGAGTAGAGCCCGATTTTTCAACTTTTCGTCGAAAGCGACAGAGACTGCAAGCCTGTGATTGGTCAGGATGCCACTTCCTTTAACTTTGTCAACAGCTCCACCATCCCCTCTGAAATAAATAAAATGCTGTCCTAGTGGAGAATTTCTTCACTACCGGAGAAGTTTAAACAGAAAATGTGTGTGTGTGTGTGCACGCGCGTGCGTGCGTGCGTGAGCGCATGCGTTCTGATGGAGAAGTATAAACTTGGCTTTACTCGGGCCTGCCTTAATCATTATATTGTTGTAAGTAAACTGTGAAATACAGCTTAAGGGTCAGAGTTCATGAGCCTCACAGCTTCATGGAAGAAGCTTTGATACAGTTCAGAGTTTTGCCTGAAGGAAGAAGGGTGAATCATTCATGTGCTAGATGGGTGGCATCTGTCATTGTACTTTTGCTCTGATTCTGCATGTGTTGGTGTAAACATCTACAGAAGGCAGTGGCTGCTAATTGTTTAAGCAGATCAAAAGACTTTTTGCAGTAGGGATGCACAATATATCGGCTGATGTTAGTACATTTTTAACATATCGGTATCGGTCTAATAAGTAGCAACCAAAATTTTTCCAATTTTGTTTCCATTTGTGTGTCTGTTTCATAGGGTGAGATGGTGATGATGTGTAATTGTTTAGTCATGTGACAGTGATAGTAATCATCTCAGAAACGTAAATGTGTGTGTGTGTGTGTGTGTGTGTGTGTGTGTAATAACACATTGCACTTTATAGAAATACTTCTGTCACTTAGTTTATGATGATTAACTCTGCCATCTTACTCATTTGTTGTATTGTAGGAGAATCTGCTTGTAAATGAGATGTCACATCTTAAGTAGTTTATCCTCCTGAAAAAAGTACAAGTCATATAAATAAATAAATACTTCAGGTTGCATAATTTTTGGATAGTGTGTTGCTCATCACCGCCAGCATGTGAATCTGTTTGTGATTGGGTGAATGACTGTTGTGTTGTAAAGTGCCTTGGGGGGTTTTAGGACTCTAGAGTGGACAATAGAAGTACAGAACATTTACATAAATGAAATAAATAGATGAATAAAACATATTGACGGCAGTATATCTGTGACAGAACAACCAACATTTAGTAAATATCTGGCTTTGGAAACATCATGTCAACAGTTATTGAGTAGCTTAGCTAAAACACCCAAATTTAGGGTTTATAGTGGCTGTGTATGCAAATAAACAATTAGGAAAACACCTTCGTTAATAGGGATGTAAGAAAATATCAATATGGCATTATATCATGACATTTTTTCCTGCAATAATAAACCGATATTCAAAAGCCGTATATCAAATTTTTGGAAGAATTTACATGCAAACATTTGTGTATTTTTTTCTTTTGGTGTAATTCAAACACCAACCATTAGTTGGCAGCAGTGTGCAATGGGTTTTGTTTCCACCACAGAAATGGAAATCCCTCTATAATGGTTCAGATACCTCATATTAAACATGTTACAAATCAGTTTGGACTGTTTGTTGAATTTTCCTACAATAAAGTCAGTCTAACAAATCGCTAATATTGTCCAGCTTGATGTATCACAATATATCTTGATACATCGTAACGTCTCCCCTGTATCATGATACGTATCGTATTGTCAGAATTTCACCAATACACATTCCTAGTAGTTATACAGGTGAAACTAAAAAAGCTAGAATATGGTGCAGAAGTTAATTTGTTTCTGTAATTCAGCTTAGACTGAGAGACCATTTAAAGGCTCAGGAACCCTTTGCGAACAAACTTTGTCACCATATTCTAATTGTTTGAGTTTCACCTTTAGTGCCACATTCATTTATACCACATTTTGTCTGCCACATTCATGATAGAATACAGCTAATCTATTTTGATGAAACATAAAGACATTCATTGACTCACAACATCTACATTCATTATTTTAAAAGAAAACTTAATTACAACAAAGGCAGCATTACACTTGCTTCTTCCATCATTATTCCTTTGTGATTGGTTGAGGAAAACTATCATCATACTAAGGTCAGTCTGGTTGAAGAAACTTTGTTTAGCTGCGAACCAGAATCAGTCACAGTGAAAAGATAAAAAAACAAACCACGAGTCAACAAAAGTGTAAGCCGCACACAAGATGATGAACTGAAGCAAACCTTTTGTTTTATTTTCAGAATAGTTTCTCTTTATGGGAACGGTTTCTAAATCTGCACTCAGAAAATTCTTCATCCCACTGCTTTAGTTACATTCTCAGAAACGTCCAGCTACTAAAAGTCTAAAACAATCAGACTAAAACCTTGTATTTGATTTAGGGTTGTCACGGTATGAAAATTTAACCTCACGGTTATTGTGACCAAAATTATCACGGTTTTCGGTATTATCGCAGTATTTTTTAAACGGTATTGCATATGTTCAGAAAGCATTGATAGTCCTGTTCTACACAAACTGAAATAGTTTTGAAAAGGTTTACCAGTGTTTATTAAACCTAAAATAACACAAAGCCTTAGCAAAAGTGCAACTTTTCACAAGTAAAGGAACAAATAGCTTATTTTTCTGGAACATGTTACAGTAGTCAGTGCAGGTTTAAATGATACAAATCCAAACATTCAAAACATAAACAATATGTAAACAAATCAAAGAAACACCACTTGTTTTCTTCATTATCAAAATGAAAATCTAAAACTCCAGTCCACACTTGACTTGAGCACTGTACAAGTCCACCTTAAAAAAATATGTATTTAAAATAAATAGCCACTTTAAACAAATTACTAAAATAACTACTACACTATGTAATCAGTTCCAAATGTTCAAGTATAAATGGCATTGAATAAGTAAACAAATCAATGACAAGGAACTAATTGTATATTTCTCTTCATCATCAACAAATAAGATGCTTCATCCAGCAACAGGGTGTCCGTGACACGGTTTAAATGCTGGCAGAGGACGCTGCGGC
Organism: Nothobranchius furzeri; assembly: GCF_043380555.1. NCBI lineage: Eukaryota > Metazoa > Chordata > Actinopteri > Cyprinodontiformes > Nothobranchiidae > Nothobranchius > Nothobranchius furzeri. The sequence goes on from NC_091746.1 coordinate 57,560,029, forward strand.
TGCAGTATATAGTGACTCGTTGCGTTCTCCCTCAACCAAAAGTCCTCACGTCATGCATTTAAGCTAAAATGCTAATGTCAACTTACCTTGCACTGGCTGTAGAGACGTGGGTGATGGTCACTCAGATGTGCCATTAGATTCGAAGTGTTGCTGCCTTTTGCAGACACTTGTTTCCTGCACGTTCTGCAAACGGGATAGCAGTCTTCTATTAACTGTCCCTCAGCATTTTTCAGAAATCCAAAATATGCCCATACTTCCGATTAAGTCTTCTTTGAGGGCTGATGGATGTCCTGGGCGCTGCCGTCTCCTCCTTCGGCCATTATTTCAGCTTCAAAGTTTTGGTGCCGTTGCAAACTAAAAAGTGCGTGTGCGCGCCGCGGGAACTTCAGCTGAAGCGACGGTGGCTGGTAAGGGTCACCGCGCCAAAACCGCGGCCACGGTAAACCCACCGAGATAATTTAGTTTTTTAAAAACTGGACGGTTATTTTTATTGTCAACTTTTTTACCGGGGTTTACCGCTATACCGGTTACCGTGACAACCCTAATTTGATTGTGTGTGTGTGTGTGTGTGTGTGTGTGTGTGTGTATTCTCACTGGTGTGCTTGCAGTTCATTTTGGCCCATATAGGTGCGTTAGCTGATGGTACATACGTTAATTATGCTTGCTGGCTTCCATTTGGCTGTGGTTTCAGGCGCTGTAGCACCCCGTGCCTGCTCACCATAAAAATATTAAGACATCATAAATGTGAGGCACTACCACCGTGTTAACACACCCTCATTTAATTTTATCATATTATTATTTAAGCCTCCCAGCGAGGACGCGCAATGAACACAACACTGCCATATTCTCACCTTTTAAGTTGACATGACAAACTGTTGGCAAACTGTTGCTTATTTGCACATCTAGCAGCTGCAGACCAACAGTATCGCCACTTTGGAGTCATATTTTTGGGTGCCTAGTAACTCCAGTCCTTCAGGCAGTTTCTTTGAACTCCCTTTTCCAAAACCTAAAACTTATGTCTCTTTAAAGAGCAAGTCACTCTAACTCAACCTTATTTTTTTTGCTGATGAACAATAAAATGAGTGTCTAACCGTGCTGAAGAAATGTGTAGTCAATAATTTGGCACTTTAGTGCATCTTAGTTAACATTTAAATAGTCTGCCTAAAACTGTCAGTGTTGCACCGTCGTCAGGTAAAAACTCAGCACTACATTTGAATTGAAATCTGCCACATCTATTGGCTAAGAGGTACACAATGACATTAGATGGTACATTATGATGTCACAGTGCCTGTCTGTGTGCATTTGTTGGAGGCTCCGCCCTGCCAGGCAACAGCGTTTGTTGCATTTTTCAAACATGAAATGGGAGTGGAGTAATTTCTTGCAGGGGGTGACTTGCTCTTTAAGTACAAAATACCTGACAATACTCATTTTGGACATGTTCCTCATCGTTAATCTCATACCAGTTGAATGTCTCGTCCTAATGTCTTACTGAGCGCCCCAGCCTCTCTTATGTAAAATCGTCTAATCATATTTATCATCATCATCATCATCTTCATCATCATCATCATCATCATCATCATCTTTATTTTGGACACAAAAAATAGTCCATAGAAAGGATAAAAGAGAAAGATACAAACACATAAAATGCATAAAAACACGAAATAAACACAATATTCATACGTACAGACAACTCCTCCACTGTTTCCACAATTTAGATAAAAACCGAACCGAGCTCTGTTTTATATTGGTCAGGCTGACAATGATACGGTTTTCAGAGACTGATAGTCTGTACATGCATCTGTATATATGATTACGACCCACTGCAGCAAAACGAGGAATATACATAGCATACATAAACATCTGGCTTGCACTACTCGAACATGGAATCCTCAACAGAAACCTCAGCCCGTTACTGTATGCTACTTGTAGTTTTTGTAGACTGCTTTTTCTGTAATTCCACCATAAATGGGCGGTATACATGGGAGTACAAAATGCTTTAAACAGTGTTAATTTAACAGGAATGGAGCACATAGAGAATTTTCGTATGAGCATGTTGACCTGCACATATCGCTGGCAGCACTGCCTATATATATATCCCTATCATCGGACAGGTCCGCAGCCAAATAGTGCCCCAAGTATTTAACTTCATCACATACTGAAAGAATACCATCTGATAAAAGAAAGTCAGGGAAGGCGAGTTTTTTATCTTCTCTGCTCCTGACAATCATAACACTGCTTTTTATTGGAGTAAACTTGATGTCAAACTCAGAACCATATTGTGAGCATATTCTTAGCAGTTGTTGCAAGCCAGCACTGTATGGGCTGAAGATTACCAAACCGTCCGCATACATCAGGTGATTCACAGTAGTATTCCCAACATTACAACCAGCCCTACAGCTATTCAGCAACGTGGACAGGTCATCCACATACACGTTAAAAAGACAAGGAGACAAAATGCTACCTTGCCGTACTCCCATTACTCACAGAGAAGGCATCAGATACAGTATTCCCCCATTTAACTAGCATGCTCTGGTGGGAATACCAATATATTAAAATCCTAATCAGATAGTTTAGGACTTTTCTACAAAGCAGTTCATGGAACAGCTTTTCATGATTAACTCTGTCAAATGCTTTGGAAGCATCAACAAAACATGTAAAAATAGTTGTGTTGTGCGTATTATACAAGTCCAATATTTCTTTCAGTGCTAAAATACACATATCTGTGCCTAACTTAGACTTAAAAGCAAACTGATTGTAAGATGTTATAATAAATTGCTCCAGCCTTAACAGGAGGGCTGTCTCCAGCACCTTGGACAGAGTGCTGGCCAAGGCAATGGGCCGATAGTTATCCTTATTATTAATTTTACCTGTTTTATCCTTAATTACAGGGACTAAAATAACTGACAGCATAGAGTTAGGTAGAATACCATGAACTAGGAATCCTGTAATGCAAATAGCCAAAAGTGGGTACAATTTCTTGCTTGCTAACTTTAAATGTTCCACAGAGATATTGTCTGCACCACATGACCTATTTCTTTTGAGTTTTGTCACAGTATCATGAACTTCTTGCGTGGAGATAGTTGCACCCTCATGATCTTCTACATAATCTATCTGTGGGGGATTACATCCAACACAGTTGAACAATTCAAAGAAATGTTTAAACCATAACTGAGTTTTCTCCTCTGATCCATTTGCCCCATCTATATTTGTTGGCAAGGGTACTTTGCATACATCAAATGTCCTTATTTCCTTCCAGAACTCATTGGGGCACTTATCCTGAAGTTTTCTTGCCATTGGGTCATTCCTAAGCACATCTTCATTCCTTTTCACAAATCGCAGAGCCCTTTTTACATTAGTACCAGTACGTTGTGTGTGTTCAAAAATTGGGCCCCATTTAGGTTTACCTGCTTCAGCCCATAGTCTAAAAGCTCTTCTAGCCTCCACATAAAGCTCCTCTACATGTTCATTCCATCCTGGCTTTACTTTCTGCTTCACCTTTTTTATAGAGGGGCCTACTTGCAATAAGTAGATAATTTATAATTTCTTCATAAAGAATACAAATATCTAGACCATGTTGTGCATTTTTACAATTTACATCACAGCAAGTGATAACCTCTTTTGGCAACTTAATTTTGCTTAGCAAGCCATCAGTCCTACTACAATACCGATCTAGGTCCTGTCTGGTTAAATAATCCCAATTCAAGTTCTCTCCTTGCGGTACATTATCCGTGGACACAAGGGTTGGTATATTACCCACATTGATCTTGATGCAAAATGGTATATGATCCGATAAAACAAGATCAGCCTTCATACTAATATTTTCCAAAGACTCATGAGCATCTTTAGAACAGATACAGTGGTCCTGCCAGGATGTTGTTTGCCAAGCTTCCCTAATATAAGTGTAGCTATCCACAGGTAATAGTACTTCACTGGAGAGTATCAGACCATTTTCTGTACAGAACTGCTTCAGATATTGACCAAAAGTAGAATTGTTGTTTGACACATCCGCATTGATATCACCTACAATAAACAGACAGCTATGAGGGTTGTCCTGGACATAACATGTAATATAAGCCAACTTACTCAAATATTCATCTTCATTGTGTGGGCATTCATAGGGTGCATAAATGTTCAGTATGAGAAATTCCTTATCCTCACATTTAAACTCAAGATCTGTAGCCCAATCTACCCCCAGCCTGATTACTTTGATCAGCTGGTCAAACTTTTTATGCTGCAAAGAAGGAAACCTCTTTCTGGAGTTGACAACTACACTTGTAAATGCAGCTACAGTAAAAGAAGAAGCCCAAGTTTCTGTATTTTTGCTGGTGAAATGTTACAATTAGAGCTAAAGCTTTGTGATTGAATGAGTTAGGATTGGTTTGGATGTTTTCCACCTTTCTTTTTATATCCTCGTAAAATAAGCTGGCTTTGAGGTTGGGATTGGATCTACAAATATCTACGGTGCCATCTTGCATTCTGGAAGTCATCAGAATGACCCATTTTAACCAAATTGTGCCTTTTTGATGGAAGGAGTTTTCACAAATGTTTCACGTTCAGAACCGACATTACCTCTGAAAACAAAAAACATGTTTTGATGCAAAATAAAGACTTATGTATAGATCAGCGCTTTTCAATCCTGGTCCTCAAGGGCCACCACCTGCATGTTTGAGCTGTTCTCCTGCATCAACACACCTGGTTTGAGGGGTGAGTCACAGGTTTGTGAGGAACTTGAGGACATGCTGAAAAGACGATTTAATCAGGCGTGTTGGAGCAGAGAGGAACAGCTAAAGTATGCAGGGCAGTGGCCTTTCTAGGACCCTGGACTAGATTCTGCTGAATGTGAATAAAAAATATTTAGATTTCCAGTTTGGGATGAAAAGAACAATCAGCTAAAAATGTTTCTAATTTTCCTCTGAGTTTAGGCTCAGCTAAACCCTTGTGACAGCTCTGAAGGAAGTAGTGTGTAAAGATTTCCCAGAGATGTGGAGGGAGTGACTCATTTACCCTGACCCCTCCACTCATGCCTATTTCTAACTCAGAGCAGCCGACATGGCACAAGTCACCTTGTTAGTGCTGCTTTGGTGATCTATTTGACAGAACCAGTTTCACAGGGTGTGGGTAAAATATTTTGGAATCCGTCATAATTTTTCCTTAATTGACAAATTTAAATCAGTCTTTACAGTAAGTGTCGATAATTTCTGATGGAAGCCCTGTACAGGAAATATGCTTCTCCAAATCCCTTTGAGATGTCAGAACATTCTGATCCTCACATACGGTTGGTTGTTCAAGTGTTGCCAAAACAGCATCCACCCTCTAAAGCTATACTTGCTTAAGACCTCAATGTCCTCTGTGGTATCTGGCACCAAGATGTCCACAACAGATGTTCCAAGTCCTGCATGTTGAGTGTTGAGGCAGTACCAGAACCACTTGTACCAAACTCTGCTGTCAGTTAAAACACTTCAGATCTTTTGGAAGTACGTTTCTGTGGAAAAACTATGAACAATTAAAACATTAATTATTACAGACAACTGTCTCAATAACCTCAGGGTTTAAAGAAATTACAAGTATTTATGACCAAGACTAATCCAAACAAACCAGAGTGGTTTGTTGTTGTTTTAAGTTGATAATCTGAAAAATGTCTTAGTTCATCTGTCAGTTTTCACCATTGATCAACATACTCACCAAATTTCACACCAGTGCTGCATAATAGGTATGGACAATATATCGGCATCGATATCGGTGTCGGCCGATTTTAGTCATTTTTTTAAACATATTGGTATCGGTTTGATAAATAAAACCAAGCCGATATTTACAACCGATATTTTTTCATTTCATCTCCATTTGTTTGCTTGTTTCAGTGAGTGAGGGGGGATGATGTGTAATTGTTTAGTCATGTGACAGTGATTGAAATCATCTCAGAACCGTAAATGTGTGTGTTGTGTGTTCATAATAACGTAAATTCAGCTTTAATAATTTTCATTCTATACAAAATCACATGATTTTAGAAGTATCAATGTCAGCATATCGGTATCGGCAAATATTGGTTATCGTCCATAACAGCGATCTTAATATCGGATTTCGTATCGGCCCAAAAAATTCATATCGGTGCATCACTACTGCGTAACTTTAACAGCCACATCGGTGCCATATTGTTGGAAGTGCAAACACACTGGTGGTGCTAAACACATGTGAAACACAGCAAAGTCAGTGGAGGCCATGCAAAGACGTAGAAGGACTCTAGTTCTTTGTGGCTTTGAAGCTTCATTTTCCTTACAGGTGAAATGATTGAGGTTCATTTGAAATGGTCAGAGCTACATTGAAACTGTTTTGGACATGTAGTTAATACATGCAAACTTACAGACATTTTGGAATCTGCTCAACTAAAAAACACAGCAAAATCTTTAAACTTAATTCATAAATTAATTAATTTTGGTAGGTGGATCAATCATAAACCATCTGATGTATGCTGATGACCTGGCAGTCCAAGTAGTGCAGGTTTACAGCAGCTTCTCAATATCTTTACTGAATATGGGCTCCAATATGATATACAATATAACGACACTAAAAGTTATTTTTTGATATGCAGAACTAAGCAGGATAACAGGCTAAACGTTCCCTTGTTCAAGCTTTCCAATACCGTACCTACTGTGAACACAAAGGTGAAATACCTTGGTCATCATTGAAATGATCAATTGAGTGATGAAGTTGGCATATATAGGCAGTGCTGTCAGCTCTATGCTCAGGCAAATACTATTGATGGCAAGTTTAGTTTTTGCTCCTCACATGTTAAAGGTGCTCTGTTTAATGCGTATTGCACTCCACCCTGCCCAGTTGTGGTCATCGTATTAACAATTCAGCACGCAGAAGCTACATGTTGCCTGCAATGATGCATTGAGACTCATCCATAAAGAGACAATATGTAGGATTTACCGTTAATCTCTGGAAATATCCATGAAACTGTTGTTGAAAATGAATTAAATGATACCCAGTTGTAGGAAAATATAGGTGGCTTCATAACATAGCCATAAAAATCGGGTGTAAGATACATCAGAACGGGTCTAAGTCTCTGGGTGATGCCATGTTTTCTTCTGCAGGAGCCCGTGAGGACAAAACACATTTACTGATTTGTAACAAGCAGTTACAAAAGTTTCACCATTCATAAGCGTTGTTTACACGTTTACCTCCACTCGTCAGTGATGAAAGGGAGTCTAATATGCTTGTTATTTTGCTAGAGGTTGCGCTCCCAGGGATTGTTGACCCTAATGACCATCTGTTGGTAAGGTCAAACACAAAAATACCATTTGCTTACAATGATTTAGGTATGTACTCCAGGGAAAATACACATCGTTACTTTAAGGTACCCAGAGGGAAATAACAGTGTTATCGCAGTAATCTCTGAACCTACTGTTAGTTGTTATCATTACACATCAGGACTACAGTACCACTGGTTGATGCGTTTGTGTGATGTTTCTTCTTATTCACATGTGTCGAATTGTAGTGTGTTTTCTTTTATTCTCTTTTTAAGTATTTTGTAGTTTAATTAGTATATGTTTAATCTTATGTATTTTGTATGCCCATTTTATTTTTCTTTCTTGAAATTTTTATGTAATTTTTAATCTGGTATTTATTTTAGGTACTTTTTCTCTGTTTACCTGTCTGTCTGTCTAAAGTAGCAAAATTTAGAGGAAATAGAGATAAAGCGATTCACATTATGTTCATTAATCAGCATACTTATTTATTTATCAAATATTTTTGTTTAAAACTATGTTGGAACTTTTCTCAACATTTGTTTGCAACTCTGTGTCAAAATGGCAGATATTTTAGCAATGCATTGCGGGTAACATATGACATCAGCATCTTTTAATCAGTTTTGTTATTTACATATAATTCTATGGTTATTTTCTAACGCTGATACTGGCAGTAGCAACTAGCTGTTGCATGTTGGTGCATCGTGGGACCTTTTTGACATCAACTGGAATGTCCTGCTCTGACTAGTCGTTAGCTGTTCAGTCTGGTGGGTTGTTGGTCCTTGCTTCTGTCTTCGAACTCAGGTTATTTAAAGTTTTAGCTGAAATGGGTAGGGAATGAGTTCTTTTTATCAATCCCCTTTAAGGGCTGAACTTTAATAGTTTGTTCCCTCTGGTACGTCTTAGTCTGACCACTAACTGGTTTTACAAGGTGCTTCTTATGGCTGTTTGTCTTGTAACACACACTGACTAACCTTTCATGACCTTTCACCGTTTTTACCTTCAGTATTCAGAAGGTAGTGAGAGGTCGTTCATCAAAGTTTCTCTGAAACTCGATACATGTGATTTGCTTCAATCGTTGTTTATTATGATCTATTTATTAAGAGGTTTGATGCAGTACTTCCTCCACAGTCCATCACCTTCTAAAACACAGCTCATCTTCATTAAACTTCAGTAATTAAAGCTCATTTTTTATTTTTATGGGCCTTTTTCCTCAAAGCAACTCACAAATTCTGCCTAATTACCACTTTCCGCACAACGGTTTGATAAGTTAAGGCTCCAAGTCTGCTCGCTCATCATCCACCTGAAGACATGCATGGCAGGTGTAGGATGAAGTACTTGAAAGGAAAAAAAACTCCCCTTAAAACAAACTTTGACTTTGAAATTTAAGCCTTACATCAGTTTATTTCTACTTTCAAAGTCTCTCAGTTGTATCTGGTAAAGAGAATGATTAAAGCCAAGGTGCCAAAATAGATACAGCTTGCTGTGGCTTGACTTGGCACCAACTTGCATCAGCAGATGCTTGATTTCAGGATCAATAATTGGTTCTTCACATACAATAGGTTTGCAAAGGTTTTTCATACTTTGGAAAAGACAGATGTTGTTAAAATCATCTTAAAACTGTCTGTTTTTTTTTTGTAAAATTAGACTAAAGACCCCCCTCCCCCATTTTAAAATCCAGCGTTACAATAGCCTGCAGAATGATCAGAACCACATTTTTAAAACCGTGTTAATAAATGGTAATGTAATGGTAAAACCACAAATAGACTATTGAAGCTGCTGTTTGTAAATTACAATTTTTTTGTAGCCAAAAATAATAAAAGTAATAGAAGGCCTTATTTTTTCTGAGTATGTTGTTCCTCAGGAACATGAAGACATCTGGATGGTTGAGCAGTTAGTGTTTACTAAACCTGAAACAAAGCATGTTGTAACAGATGTAGGAGGGAAAATCTACACCCAACAATCCAATAATTAATAAATAGATGTTCCTATTATCAAGTCAGATTTGGCTCTTGACTCGATACTAGGGATTCTTTTGGGGGTAAAAAGATAAGAGATCAGGTAAAAGGTTAGTATGACAGACACTTTTGTGATGAACAAGTTTTAAAAGTGCTACACAAAGGAAATAATTTACTTAGGGGTATTTTTTTTGTTCAGTCTGTAAGTTGTGTAACATTCTGTTGTGTGAAAGATCTCGAAAGCTCAAGGTTCACAGTAAAATGTTTCCTTCAAGCGCCTGAAATGCTTCAACTGTAGTTAAGAACAGTCCACTAACCTATGGGGTACACCAAAAACAAAAAGAGTTTTGATCCCTCTGGGATTAATAAAGTATTTTTGAATTGAATCAGTCAGTGTTGATCAATCAGCTGACCAATCAGATTATTTATTTTCAAATGCTGCTGTGTTCTTTGTTTTCCTTTCATTATTTGTGATCATGAACTTAAGCTAAGTGCTGGAGATGAGTAATAATCATCTTTTAAATACAGTTTAGCCTTCTTGCAATTACACCACGATCACACCGTCTGCCTCGGAAGTCTGGCAGTGTTGCCTCATTCACTTAATTTAAGGCTTTTAAGGGTTTCTATTGGGTTTTAACCTTAATTTTGAGAGGGTGCTCGCTGCAGAACCACAAAGGCGGAGCTGCACCATAAGGTGGAGCTGCACCAGAGTCAGCCCCGCCCATTCACGCAAACTCAGCCTAACCCACTGACTTCCGTTTTTGTTTTCAACTTTATCGCAAACTGACCTGACCCACATGAATTACCGCTGTTACTAGTTTACAGTCGTTAATGCTATGTTCTATGCTCCAATTAAACAAGATAAATATAACTTGCTACATGACAAAGACTGAATATATCTCGAAATGAAAAGGTTTCTTCTAGCGAATATCTGCCTACAGCTGGTCTAATAAAAGTGGTGTACAACAGCACATTAAACTATCAGATTGGCTCTGGTAGTCTAGTGGCAATGTCATCTGAGATGGTTTTTGCTTTCCCCTCAGCTGATGTTGGTTCGATTCTCGGTGGGGTCATCAGCAATCCATTTAGCCAGCTGAAACATTTAATTTGTTTATATTTTAGTTGTAATGTTTATTTTCAGCAAAATATTTATGTCTCTAAAAGTTCTTTGAATTTGGTCGTTCCTAAACAGCTTTTTAGTTGAAACGCTGCACACAAATGGACTCACACTGGCTAAATAAACGAATAAATAAATAAAAAAAAACACATTATATGTTAAACGGTATACCAGTAAATTGTTGTAAACATAGCACTGGCAAGTGTAGCTAGAAATGAAGAAAAGAGGTTGTAAACTACCTAAAACTTACACTACTGGGAGGCGAACCTGCGCAAAACTGCATGTCAACCTGACTCCATAACCACTACACCACCACAACTGTTAAAAATCATGTGGCCTTACATGTAATTGTGCTGCCCAGTGTGTCTCTGAGATGGGATGTATGGTTTATTGGCGGTGTCTCAGTAGAAGTAATTTCAGAAATATTTTGTCAGAAAATTCACAGAATATCCAGATTTGAGAACCAAGACCAGACCCGCTTCGGGGGAGGAGACCAAATTGAAGCTGAGATGGGAGGAAAATGCATGAATGAGGCTAAAAATGGCTTTGGCGTGTTTCTTATGAGGAAATGACAATATAACATGATAAAAAGTTCCAAAAGTTAGATTTTTAATTATATGGAACCTTTACAAAAACTGTTCAATTAACTTCTCAACTCCGTCCTCAATCTTGCATTTTTTAGCTATAACACCCTCTTTGGTTCCAGAATGCTATCAAGTCTGACAACTGGAAGGAATTGGACTGACTCTGATGGAATGGGCGGGGCTGATTCTGGAATGGGCGGGGCTGACTCTGGTGCAGCTCCACCTTCTGGTGCAGCTCCGCCTTTGTGGTTCTGCAGCGAGCACCACTTGTTAATTTTTAGGACGTAGAAAGCAACAACTATTATTTTTTATTATTGATATGTGTATACATGATACACACATGCACACAATACATATATATGTGTGTGTGTGTGTGTGTGTGTGTGTGTGTGTGTGTGTGTGTGTGTGTGTGTGTGTGTGTGTGTGTGTGTGTGTGTGTGTGTGTGTGTATATATATACAGGTGCTGGCCAGTAAATTAGAATATCATCAAAAGGTTGAAAATATTTCAGTAATTCCATTCAAAACGTGAAACTTGTACATTATATTCATGCAATGCACACAGACCAATGTATTTCCAATGTTCATTACATTTAAATTTGATATTCATAAGTGACAACTAATGAAAACTCCAAATTTGGTATCTCAAAAAATTAGAATATTCTGAAAAGGCTGAATATAGAAGACACCTGCTGCCACTCTAATCAGCTGATTTACTCAAAACACCTGCAAAGGCCTTTAAAAGGTCCCTCAGTCTTGTTTTGAAGGCACCACAATCATGGGGAAGACTTCTGACTTAACAGCTGTCCAAAAGACAATCATTGACACCTTGCACAAGGAGGGCAAGACACAAAAGGTGATTGCTAAAGAAGCTGGCTGTTCGCAGAGCTCTGTGTCCAAGCACATTAACAGACAGGCGAAGGGACGGAAAAAATGTGGTAGAAAAAAGTGTACAAGCTCTAGGGATAACCGCACCCTGCAGAGAATTGTGACGACAAACCCATTCAAAAATGTGGGGGAGATTCACAAAGAGTGGACTGCAGCTGGAGTCAGCGCTTCAAGAACCACCACGAGGAGACTCATGAAAGACATGGGATTCAGGTGTCGCATTCCGTGTGTCAAGCCACTCTTGAACATGAAACAGCGCAAGAAGCGTCTCGCCTGGGCCAAGGACAAAAAGGACTGGACTGATGCTGAGTGGTCCAAAGTTATGTTTTCTGATGAAAGCAAGTTCTGCATTTCCTTTGGAAATCAAGGACCCAGAGTCTGGAGGAAGAGCGGAGAAGCACAGAATCCACGTTGCATGAGGTCCAGTGTAAAGTTTCCACCGTCAGTGATGGTGTGGGGTGCCATGTCATCTGCCGGTGTTGGCCCACTCTGTTTCCTGAGGTCCAGGGTCAATGCAGCCGTCTACCAGGAAGTTTTAGAGCACTTCATGCTTCCTGCTGCTGACCAACTTTATGGGGATGCAGACTTCACCTTTCAACAGGACTTGGCACCTGCACACAGTGCCAAAACCACCAGCACCTGGTTCAAGGACCATGGTATCCCTGTCCTTGATTGGCCAGCAAACTCGCCTGACCTTAACCCCATAGAAAATCTATGGGGTATTGTGAAGCGGAGGATGCAATACGCTAGACCCAACAATGCAGAGGAGCTGAAGACGACTATCAGAGCAACCTGGGCTCTCATAACACCTGAGCAGTGCCACAGACTGATCGAGTCCATGCCACGCCGCATTACTGCAGTTATTGAGGCAAAAGGAGCCCCGACTAAGTATTGAGTGCTATACATGCACATTCTTTTCATGTTCATTCTTTTCAGTTGGCCAACATTAGAGAAACAAACATTTTTTCATTGGCCTTTAGAATATTCTAATTTTCTGAGATACCAGATTTGATGTTTTCATTGGTTGTCACCTATAAATATCAAAATTAAACGTAATAAACATCGGAAATACATTGGTCTGTGTGCATTGCATGAATATAATGTACAAGTTTCACGTTTTGAATGGAATTACTGAAATATTTTCAACCTTTTGATGATATTCTAATTTACTGGCCAGCACCTGTATATATATATATATACACACACACACTGTGGGTAAAATAAATATTTGACACATCAGTATTTTTATCGGTAACAAGGATATTTCTAAGTTTGCACCAGATTTTGCCATCAAGTCAAATATTAAATTCATACAACAAAATAAGAACATCTAAGTATACATGTTGAGTCATTGTGAAGTGAAATGACACAGGGAATAAGTATTGAACACACTTTGTTTACCGTAATACTTTGTAGAAAAGCCTTTGTTCCAGCTTCTAGATGCCTCTTGTATGGAGAGACCAGTCGTCTGCGATGCTCAGGAGTGATTCTGGCGCATTCCTCCACACAAACGCTCTTTAACCCTCTCAAGCTCAAAATAAGTTTTGGTAAAAGGACGAACAACTAAGTCCTTCAGGGGTACTTCTGAGTTAAAAATGCTCATGAAATACGTATGTGGAGTAACCAGGTAGGTAGGTTTTAACTGTTGCAAATCTGCAGCACCTGCCTCCAGAGGGTTAAATCTTGAAGGTTCCTTGGGCCTCTTTTTTGAACTTTGATCTTCAGTTTTGGCCATAGATTTCTATGAGATTTAGGTCTGTTACTGAAACTTTCAAGTAAATTGATTTTCTTTCATTGAAACCAATTCATCGTTTCCTTGGTCTTGTGTTTGGGATCATTGTCTTGCTGAGATGTCTATCCGCATTTCATTTTCAGCTTTCTGATAGATGGCAGCAGATTTTTATCCAAAGTACATTTCTCCATTCATCCTGCCTTCAATAATATGAAGTCTGACAGTATCTTTTGCTGAAAAGCAGCCACACACTACAATGTGTCCACCCCCAAGCTTACCTATTGGTATGGTGTCCATGGGGTCATGGTCAGTGCCATTTCTTTTCCAAACGTGTGTAGAATGACAGCCAGAATGTTCCATTTTGGTTTAATCTGAGCAAGAATTTCAATGCAACTTCTGGTGCTACTTGGACACATCATCAGTGAAGATCCCGGGTTCATAAGGTGTTTCGGGTCTTTAATTTTCATACACCCTCATCCGGGTGACCCAGCCGGGGTCGATCAGTCCCTGGCTTGTGTCCATGTGGCCTGTTATTCCACGGATCCCCCTTGCGGATCCATAGCCACCGTGAGGCCCTCTCTGTGGCTTCTAAGATGTTTGTGGTGGCTTTTTTCAATCGCAGCCCTTTCACTCCAAGGAGTTTGAGGGTTTGCAGCAGTGAGGGGCTTGCAAAGCCTCGACACCCAACCTTGATTGGCTCGAGGCGAACTCTCCAGCCGATGTTCGGCACTACGAACTGAGCTCTGCGTACGTAGCCCTCTTGTGCTCGTGGGCCTCTTCAATGTTGTCTTCCCAGGGGACTGTCAGCTCCAGGATGGCCACTTGCTTGGTACGCTCTGCTGTTAGCACCATATCTGGGCAGAGAGAAGTGCCTGGGAACATGAGCTGTCTGCCTATGTCAACGTGAAGCTGCCAATCTCAAATGTTGGAGAGGAGGACCATACTATATTCTCCCTGTAATCCACAGGCTTCTCCAAATGCTGTTTTCCCAAAAGTCTTTGGACTCCCCAGACAGGAATCTTACGTGGAGCACCTGATTGTAGCCCCTTTATGGTGAACTGATGTTCTTTTCATTCCGGATAACGGCCCCATCAGTGCTCACATGAAAATGTGCCTATAACCATTCCCATCAGAATGCTTTTCAACGATAAGATAACGAAGATCTTGAGAGAGTTCTTTGCCTTTACCTATCATGAAGTCTTTCCTGTGTGCCTCCTGGGTAATGAGAAGCCAGTGTAGGCCATCAATCAGGACTTAAGCCGGGCGTACACTGTGCGACTTTTTCACTTTTTTGAGCCGATTTTCCAGTCGTGCGAGAAGCCACGACATCGGGGCGAGTTTTGCGCCGAGCGGTCGTGTAGTGTACAGGGGGTTACGAGAGGCGATTAACACCACGTGACCAGCCGCCGATCAGCAGTCGTGAGGTCGCAGGGACTTCTGGTGTGTTTAATATTTCGCTCGTCCCTCGTGAGGGTATCGCACTGTTGAAGCGGCGCTGCGAGCAGCTACGATCCAAAAAGTATCAGAACCGCTCACGGCGCATGCGCGCGCAATCCTGCATCAACGCCGGCCGGTCGCTCGCTATTTCCCTAATAACACACGCTGTTCGTTTTTGTTTCTACACGTTTTTTTACTCACAAAGATTGTCAAGAAAGCGTGTTTGTCGTGTTCATGTCAAATTAAACTGATCACAAAACACAGATTCACTTTCTTTATTTCGTTTTCCTCATCCAACCCCCATAAATCCCTGTGTGTCCTCCTGCAGCACTCCCGAAGAACAACAGGCAAGACAAAAAAGTCTGACGTGTTGAGTAAAAACTGCTATTTTTAGCACATTTTTAGGGCCGACGTGTTGCTACCAGACGTACAGTGTGAGCAGTCAGGTCGCATGCGAGAACTGGGTCGTGCAGTGTGAGCACATGACTCGTGAGATCTGCTCTGCGAGGAAGTCGTACAGTTTGAGCTGAAGCTGAACGCTGCGAGTGAAAAAGTCGCACAGTGTACGCCCGGCTTTAAGCAGCTGATATCTAATGTTACTGATAGTGGGTGGGGTTTCTCTCTCAATACCAACAGATAACAGGTGATCTCCCGGCTTTCTACACCATTTTGCACCTTGTAATCTTCATACATTTAATACTTTTTCACTTTATTACACATAACTCTATTTACGGACTTAAGTATTTATATGTCTTTGCTTGAATTAAATACTAAAGTTAATATTGACATGTTGTGGAAATTTTGTGTCAATAGCTCACTTAGAAGAACCCTTAGTGATAAAATAGCTGAAACAAGCCCTGTACAGAGTCCAGTCAGCTGTGCTTCTGCTTAGTCTTCCATTGCAGTGACAAACTGTCCGATGTAAAAAAATTTGGGGAGGTTTTCAACATATTTTCTTCAGCTTTTGACAGCTGCTGCTCTATTGGTTGTGAGATTAATAAAAGCAGCAACTTGTTGATAGATTTGACCGGCATCATCGTTTAAAAGTTCTGTCACTGTTCCTCAGTAGAAATGAATGAACTGGGGGCAAACGGAGACCCATCCAAGATGGCGGCCAGCCTCTATGGCAGCTCCAATACACAGTACTAGTCCACAGGGCGTCTACGTATGTATGTCTGTGCTTGCAGGAACCAGAAGAGTCTTAAAAAGATGATTTTATAAACAAACTTGAAATTTGGATAAAGTTGATAGTGATGGATGATGCTTGTTGTGAACAAAACCTGCAAGAAATGAGGCATAAATATTAGAGTTGTTATGTGTTTGTACCTATAGATGCAGGAAAGCTAACACTGATAGAAGAAAGAAAGAACCCAGGGTGTAGTCAGTGAAGATATTAAAGTTTAAATAGATGAAAGAAAGATTCAGCGAATACCTCCTAATCCATCGTGACCTACACTCCTATAAAACAAAAAGCTTCAGCTCTGAAATGTTCCTCTCAGTTCTCAGTCATGAAGATTATTAAAAATCTGTGGGTGAGCACCGATCAGCCTGAATAACGGCTCAGAAGTGGAAGTGATGTTCACAAGACAATGGGTGAAAATTCGGAGTCTGCCGGGCAGAGCTCACACTTGATGCGTGGAAGTGTTTGCTCTGTTGGCGTGCTTCATCTGAAACAAAAGAAAAAAGTTCAAATGAAGATTTCCTCCAGCACATCGTTACAATTATCTGAGCAGCACCGGAACCCGGAGAGCTGCTCTTTGCATTTACATGATTTCCTAAATGACACGGCTGTCGAAACTTTTCAACAACTTCAACGTTTTCCTGCTTTTATTTCAGTTTTTAATGCAGGATTTGTTTTAGAAGACCTAGATTACTTTTAAATATTTGTATCTCTAATAAAACATCATACCATAATACCAAGATACTGCAAAAACCAAATGCATCATAATTTACCTTTATTTTGTTTGTATTGTGATGCTTACATGTATTCTGCTTCTTTTTGGTACATTTGCTGCAGCAGGGGTTCCAGGGAAAATGGTAAATGGCCTGTATTTGATATAGGGCTGAAACGATTCCTCGAGTACCTCGAATAATTCAAGTACAAAAAATCCTCGAGTCAAATTTTCTGCCTCGAAGCTTCGTTTAATTCATGTTTAATTAATTCATGGCTTTGCAATCGCCCGTGGTCATGTTTCACCCGGACCGAAATAAGTGACGCACATACACACTGCACTGAATGCACACGCGAGTAGCGAATGTAACTTAACTTTCTCTTAAGCCATGGCAGACAACTTGAACCCCGGTGGAGTGCGAAAAAGACAGAAAAAGTCAAAGGTGTGGGACCATTTTTCACGTCGTAAGGTGGAAAACGTACTCCAGTGTAGATACTGTAAAATGGATGTAGCCTACCACAACACCACATCCTCCGTGCTGCAGCACCTGTAAATGTCACTTCTGCAAGCGGACTCGGAGCCTCTACAAGATAATGCATTTTAGCCTGTATTTCTATATATTCTGCGGACACTGCGACTTTTTCGTTTGTAGCACTCAGTTTCAGCTCACGGCTTGACCGCGGCTCACAAATGACGGCTCACTTGACCGCGGTCGTACGTCTGGTAGCAACACGTCGGACTTCAAATGTGCTAAAAAATAGCAGTTTTTACACAATATGTCGGACTTTTTATTGTGTTGTTATTGATATTTGTTGTCCCTCAGGATTGCTGCAGGAGGACAGGTATTTATGAGAGGAAAACGAAAGTAAATAAATGTTTTGTGATCACTAATATTTGACATAACCACAGCAAACATGCTTTCTCGACAAATCCTTGTTATTTTGTGAGAAAAAAAGTGTAGAAATTAAAACGGACGTGTGTTAATAGGAAAACAGCCGGCGAGCTGTTTGCGCATGCGCCTTGAGCGGTTCTGGTTCTGTTTGGGCCGCAGCCGCTCGCAGCGCTACAACAGTTATCCTCCTAGTTTTTGCCTGGCTTGCCTGGCCAGCAGATTCTCACACGAGGGGAAAATCGGCTCAGGTTGTATACTTATTTTTTGCACAGGCATTTGTTTAATGTGAAGTAAAGTTGAAGTGCTGAAGATTTGAAAACTAATTTTGAATAAAACTTGAAGAATAACTGGCAACTGCTTGCTCATTTTAACAGGTCTTTCATAATTATAACATGCTATTTGATATAATGGTTTACAAACACAAAAGGGTTTATTAGAGTACTCGATTAATCGAAAAAAAGATTCGATAGAGTACTCGATTACAAAAATATTTGATAGCTGCAGCCCTAATTTGATATAGCACCTTCTGGAATCCTGGAACCCCTCAAGGCGCTTTACAACACAATCAGTCATTCACCCATTCACACACACATTCACACACTGGTGGGGATGAGCTACAATGTAGCCACAGCTGCCCTGGGGCGCACTGACAGAGGCGAGGCTGCCGAGCACTGGTGCCACCGGTCCCTCCGACCACCACCAGCAGACAACGTGGGTTAAGTGTCTTGCCCAAGGACACAACGACAGCGACAGGCTGAGCGGGGCTCGAACCTGCAACCTTCCGATTGCGGGGTGAGCACTTAACTCCTGTGCCACCGTTGCCGTCTAAGAATGCTTTTTATTACTGTGCAAACCCTCATATCACAGGACTTGAATAGTGGATATTTACCCAGAAGGCCATTGCACACGCATGCCCAAGCTGCTGGTCGTAAACCCATTTGTCTTGTATTGCTGTGTGTTGCTCCATGTGGCTGTAGTACACTTGTGATAATCCCAGCAGAGAGTTTGGTCTGCATCTACAAATCTCATAGCCTAGAAATCTAGACGGAAGCAAAAATGGTCGCGCTCTGCAGGTAGGCCTGTGTGTTCACATAGGTAGGATGGCTTGCCAGGCTACAAATCTCATACTTTTAGAATCATTGAATAGAAAAACAGATGCAGAATTAGAGTTTGAAGACAGCTTTGTTAAGTTGATGAGAAGGTTCTTTGAGTGATCCAGCATTTTTCAAGGAGACAACAATGAATCAACATGGCTTCCTAATGATCAACGCTCTGATTTTAGTGTTGAAATTCTTGTCCCACACATCACCTCAGACATACCAGAGGAAGTTGGATAATAATGACACCGCCCTGCAGCACCCTCACAAGTTTGCTCAGCTTGAGGCTCTCCTTTGTTGATCATAGAGAGGTTTTGTTTTAAAGCTTTGGTGATTTTTTTTTGGCTGGATTTTTTTCACCAAGTCATTACGGAATCTGCTTTTGCCATGTGTTATTTTGTAGGTGAGGGATTGTTCTGCACAAAATCAGATCTGGTGTGCAGATGTCACTTTCCAGACATCTGGATGGTTGCAGCAAATTTGATCTCCAGTTTTCCTTCTCTGCAAAAAGCCAAATTCTCTATGGCACCTAGTCTGCAGAAACAATCAGATCTTCCTATCTCTTGTTTCTCAATCTGGGTAAATCTGGTGTGTGCAGCAGACTGATGCAACCTAAATTGGAAGCATCATGTGGTTACTTCTCCATTTTCTTCCTTTCTTAACTTTCTCTGAACTAAAGATGCATTGATTTCTCTCTGACGTTGTCATCTCATCTCTGCAAGAAATCGATTTCCTTGATTCTTGCTACTCGATGTTTTTCCCGGGGATTTTATTTTTTCTTTTCTCTGAAAAGTTGGCTGTCATTTTCAATCAGCTGGTCATTAATTATAGAAGCTGTGCAGGTGATGCACATCCTGTGTCATTTTGCCAGATGATTTATCAGCAGCCATGGTGCCTGTCGTGTATTAATTTTCCACACTTGAGGACTGTTCCATCATGAGGTGGTAGCTCTAACCAACAGTTAAGGACAGAACCTCTATACTACTAATCAGCTTAATGCTGGCTTATTCAAAGGGCCTCTTTCAGACCGAGCAGCTGCTGTTAGACCATTTGAGTAGAGGGTGTGACTGCTGGCAGAGCTCGCTGATGCAGAGAGACCGGTTGGTGATTAACAAATGTCAGTAGACTGGAATCTGGGGAGCCCAGTCAGATGGCTTTGTCCTACCACCAAAGGTCTTCCAGGTGGCTCAGTCATCCCTTCTTCTCCTCCCACCACTCCCTTTCCTTCAGGCTCTCTGCTGCTCTCCTCTTTTTGCTTCTTTCTGCTCCCTTTTTCTCATCTTCTGAAGGTTTAAGAGCTCTGAGATGAAGACGTTCAGGCTTGTCTTGCATTTTTAGACCCCTTCCTCCAGAGCAGTTGGCAGCTTCTACAAAATGCATCAGCTTTCTTCACATATTTCTGGTGTTTCTCACTTGCTCAGGCCTATTCTTTCTTTTTCTTGGGAGAAGGGAATCCAGCATTCTCTGAGAAATCTCCTGATGTGTGAGATAATGTTCCTGAGAAATGAAAGGACTAAGCAGAGTCAGGCTGGCGGGAGTGGGAGATGTTTTCTGCTGAGCTGTGGGCAGAGGGCTTGGGTACACTGCTGTACATCTGGCAAATAGATTTCTGTCAGCAGCTCTCCAGCGACAGGCTGCCTGCCTTTCAGGAAGAGGATCAGATCTGTGGGTCCATGTTATGTGCTGGCTGAACAGCTAAGCACACATAGTCAGTTCCTAAAATGGCTGCCCTTGAAGCTCGGCTCAGAGGAGGATCTGAGCTGCTCAGCCTCTGTCTGTTAGAGCCCCAGCTGACTAGATGAAAGCACTTGCTCTATCTCACCCATTAACTTGGTGTGGTGCAGAGACTGGCTGAAAAGACACAGCCAGCCACAAAGCAGGTGGTTGTGAAGGTTGTTTTTCCTTCTCTTCATGGGTACTTTTCTCCCTTTCTTTCTGAAAGGCTTCTCTTGATACTCATGTCAAGGAACCTGGTGTTAGGAGACAACTTAGTTCAAAGCAGCAGTGAACTGCTGAGCGAGTTGGGTGTGGACATGTGATGAGGCTGTAACCTGATCCGGGGCAACAATGGATCCCGTGGTTGCTTAGGGACAGTTTGGCTGGCTCACATGGAGCTCCCAACTAGCCAGCCAGTTGGGTTTGGGAAGTCAGGCAGAATTCCCAACTGTCTTTGTCTGGATCTACCTTGAACTTTTTAGGAGACAAAAACTGATGGTGGATTAAAGCAACTTTGCGAAATGTCTTGAACTTAAGTTGCTGGACTTTGTAAATAGAATACATCTCCAAACTATTCTCAGCATTACAGTTTACCTACTTATTGTCTCCAGTGACATCATAGTCAACTGGTTTATCTTGTTAACAAAGTTGAAAATTTAGACTATCAAAATGTACAAGAGTGGACAAAACATCTCACCCCGGCTTTCCACCGGAGCCGTCAGCAGCACGTTTCTGCAGCAGCACGTCATAGCTGCTGATAGGAACCGCTGTGGTCAACAGAACCTTTTCCACTGGAGCCGTCGGCAGCCGTCAGCAGCGCGAGTCGGCCGCGTCTCAGGAGCAGCATGTCGCGGCCTTTACGCGCCGGTTCTATTTTCTACGCGCGACGCCTCTGAAACGGGTCAAGTTCGACATTTTTGGGGAAGGAAAGACAGGAAATCGGACGCGGAAATGGAGAGAAGCTCCCGAGATTTTCAGAATAAAGAACGTACTGCCTTCCAGCTGCTTTACTTTTAAAACAGTTACTAACTGTGCGTCCCCATGAGAAGTTATCACCTAGCTAGCGGTCTCCTTTGTTTTTCAGGTCCGTATTGGCGATTATAAAACGGACAGAACATAAAACACAAACCTTTTGGAGCCATGTTGTAGTTTTCCCGTGCTTGTTGTTGTGTTTACTGACGAAGTCACTCGTGTGACTTCGTGCTCGGTCGGTGACAGCTGCTCCCCTGCTGCTTTGCGTCTCGTGGGAAGGGCCAAGCAGCAGCTTACGCGAGCAAGACGTGCTGCTGCAGTAACGTGCTGCTGACGGCTCCCGTGGAAAGCCGGGGTCAGTCTACTTCTGCTGTTCCAAAGTGAAGCCAAGTGTTTGCCTGAGCTGCCATGTTGAATTTCAGTATGTGGCACCTAAAATCCCGCCTACCCAAAACCACACGATCACAATGTGTATAAATAGCTCATAAATTCATTTAATAGATAAGTGAATATTTGAACATAGAGACATAAGGAAACTGTTTACCAACGGGAATGAAGTAATTGACAAAAATATTCAAGGTGCATGTTTTTAGTCAGAATATTATTTCACTATGGCTATATCCACAGACCCTTGGTTTAACCTTCCTGACCTTTAAGCCAGCTGAATCATTTCTGAGTCGAAGTAACGTTTGTGTTCTCCATGGCATTTGTACGCCATCGCTACAAGACCTGCTGAGGATAACGATCAACATACACGGGGCACTCTAGGATACATCTAAGACACAACAATCAAATAAAGACAAAGGTTTTAAATTATGTGTCCGCCTTCTACCTTGGGTTGCTAAATGATACATGCTAGCTCTTTAATAGCTCAGTGAGGAAAGTTAAAGTCATCACACACTGGTGAAATTCATTTCTGCATTTGACCCATCCTCGTGGGGAGTGGTGAGCTACAGCTGTGGCTGCGCTCGGGAACTATTTGGTGGTTAACCCTCCAATCCAACCCCTTTAAAGCTGTTTGTCAAGCAGGGAGGCATTGAGTCCCATTTTTAAAGTCTTTCGTATAACCCGACCGGCATTTGCACCTATCGCCTGGTGTCTGAGCTGCCGTGGCGGCACGTCGACCGTGTGCATTTTGTCGCCTTTTCAAGATTTCTTTCTTTTGGCAGCGCTATCATGGACAATAATAATTATGGCTGCGTTCAACTCTCAGTGCCGGTCAATTATTTATTCAACACAAAAATCAAAGTATGTTTGTGGGGAAAACATTCAAGCAGCACAAAAACATGTTCAGGCTGCACGCCTGGGAAAAACCTGTATTCATATATTTAGTCCCACATTTCCATCGTCTATGCAGCATAGTGCTGAATTTGTGTTTTGTTCTACAATCCCATCATGAGAGGGAATGTGAGCAATGATGGTTAAAAAAAACTATCTCAGGTTAACTGTATTTTCATGTATAAATTGGACAAACTTCAGGCACTTCATTCTCGGTTGGTGTAATTCAAGCCCTGAATACAACACACATTTCAAATCGGAGTGCTCCAGTAATTGAGCTAATGTCTGAAGGCCTAGTTATTTGTAATGTCATTCCTCTTGCAGACATGTTTGTAGCCATCTAAGATCTCCAGTTTTTCACTTAAAGGCGTGGTTGACTGAAAAAACATTTTTTTAATGATTATTACTGATTATAATCGTTAATGCGCAAGCTGAACATGAAAATATGGACTTATTGACTCGAGACAGGAAGGCTGTTGCTGTTTTAACGTCCAGAACCAGCAGAGAGTCTTGTTCAACAGAAGCTAACTGCTAGCATTAGCAACTCACTCACACTGCAGAAGCTCCTCTTGGCTCGTTATTCGTGGAGATAAAACATCCATGACCCTGAGCAAACAGAGTTAGTGGTAGAGTCATGTTTCCTTTATCCAATCCAAGGAAAGATGTCTAATATCAAGAAATTAGACTCCAAATTCTCCCGTTTGTAGCACAGCTCTGATGTTGCAGACTTGATCCTGCTGGGCTAGGGGCTTTTTCGTGCCCTGAGTTCTGCCTGCAAGGCATTCATTCCTACTAGAGACCACTGCAAATCTATTGATTAAACAAGTAATCTACACCTTTAAAGAAATCTGATCACCTTTCTTTTTCCTGTATCTACCCACTATTCAGTTTGGTTTTTAGACATCAACAAATCAAATCAAAGATACTTTATTAATCCCAGAGGGAAATTAGAGTTGGACATAAGAAGTGGAAGACCGTAAACCTTGAATCTCAGCGTTCTTCGTTGTCGAGCTCCAGATTTCATGAAATATGTCGTTCAGCCACTTAAAGCAGGACATTAGTTTGAAGCAGGCTGTTTTCATCACATGTTGCTCCTTTAATCTCAAGGCAGGCCTGTGGTAACTGGCCTGTTAGCTAAATCGCAACATCTGTCAAAGCATGTTTCCAAAATGACTCTACCTTGTGCTGACGATTTCTCCCGAAGATGACTTAATAGATATCACTACTGCACTACTATTACTTTCTTCCATTCTGCAGCTTTTTGTAAGACCGGGAGTGAAGTTTGCTCTCCCCTTAGTGGAACTGACCATTATTACCTCACAACTGTTCATTTATATTCACTAAAACAGACTCCTATCTGTTTCCTGTCTGCTGCAGAGCGCTTTCAGTGCTCCGGATGTAAAGAAAGGATAGATGCTGCCCTTGGATCTGGAAATTGAAGCCTTTTTAAAAATTACAAAGAGCCCTAGTTTGAAGATTCTTTCTCTTAAAGGATGTGATGACCATGTGTAATTGTCACAGAAACATCTTGCTTTGCTCAAAAATCTGAATGAATGGATTTTGCAAGTTAAGGTTTGAAACGGTGCTCCATAGCTGACAGGTTTATCATAATGAGAGACGATTGGTAAAAACTCTCGAAGATGAGCGGTCATGTCTGAACCTGAACAACCAGGACACCCGGAAACATAAAGCTTTCGTTTCTTGGCTGATTCATTCAATCTTTAGAGCAGTTAATACAGTCAGATGGAATCGTCTGCTCTAAATACTGAGCCGTGGGGCTGCTCCCCAGCTGTTGCTTATCCCAAGGTAGAAAAAATGGGACAAATCAAGCCATAATCCCTCCTCAGTCCCTCCATTGTTCTTGGAATAATGCAATGCTAAAAACCTCAACCTGCAGCATCTGCTGAATCCTTTCCTCTGCTTTGTCATGTTGGAGCATCAGTACCCATGAATGTACAAATACATTTGTATTTTTTAAATGTTGTAAAACTATTTCAGTATAAACCCCATTTTTTCCTTATAAATAATTGCACATACCTTTTTACATAAATCACCAATACTATAGTAGAGTTGTGTTAGTCAAACCACTGTCTTTTATTTAATATAAACCTTTCTCTGATTACTATCTGAGTCATCAGAAGTGACAACTTTGCACATAAAATTTTCTTCCAAGAATAATTTAGCAAAAATGTGAAAAAGGCGTCTAATGTTTCCAACTTTCTTTGGTGATTTAAAAAAAAACATGAAAGGTCTTTTAATTAAGGCCGGAAATTGAACAACTCCTTATTTAAATCATTTTTAAATGATCACAGCTTTGTCTTTCTCATCATTTGCAAAAGTGTGTCAACATTTAGCTCTTGATTATTCATTGTTCACAGCAGGAATCTCTTTTGTAATCATCTAAGATGATAACTAAGCTTATAGTTATGGAAGGGTGTGTTTAATTCTCCGATTTTAGCAATAAAACTGTGGTAAGAATAGCAAATGTGAGTGCCTGTGAATTATATTTCTTATTTGAGTGAGAAAAGTAAAAAAAAAAAAAATAGCCACATTCTGATGATTTCCTGTCTTTTACTTCACAGGTTTCCCTGATTTTCCAGGGAGTTCTCCCCTCTTTTCAGTGATGGAGGTGTTGCAGTGTGACGGCTGTGACTTTCGTGCTGAGTCTTACGATGACTTGAAGACCCACATTCAGGAAGTGCACACGGCTTTCCTGCAGCCTTCAGATGCAGATGAGTCTGACTCTCTGAGAGAGGAGGATGAAGACGAGGAGGAAGAGGAGGAAAATGAGGATAAGGATGACAAGGATTACCCGCCTTCTAAAGCTGGAATGAGTACGCTTCACAAAATAATCAGATGTTGCTGTTATGTTTATTTAGGATTAAGAAAAACTTCTTCATCTCTTGTTTTTCAGAGCAGAATGTGTATCTCTTTGAGTAGGATGCTAATTTACGGTATCTGGCATTTCGTGTTTTTTGTTTCTGTTTTAGGCCCCACCTCCGCTGATGGCCCCAATCAAACAACACAAAAACACACTCCTGAAACCCCGCTTCCATTTTACCAGTGCAAGTTCTGTGTCCGTTACTTTAGATCAAAGTCTTTCTTAAGAAATCACACCAAAAAGATGCATAATGTGACAGAGGATGATTCAGATGCAAGCATCTCTTCAGAGACCTTCAAGCAGCCCAGCTACACTGTAATAATGCACAATGATCATTCAAAAGTGTATTCCTGTCAGCATTGCACATACAAGTCTCCCCGCAAAGCAAGGATACTGAAACATCAACTGATGTATCATAGCAAAGTTCCATCCAAAAATGCTGGGGATGCTCCAGAGAACATCGAGAGCGAGGAGGAATCGGACGCAGCTAGCGGAACAGAGAAGGGAACTTTTCCCTGTGAATGGTGTGATTACCAAACTGACCAGAAGGACAGCTGGACTGATCACCTGAAGGAACACAGTGACAAGGTTAAGATAGTTTCCAGCTCTGAGGAACCAGAAGGGGAGCCACATGCAAACTCACCCAAAGCAGACTCTCCCCCTTCTTCCCAAAGCTCAACTATAACAAAGGTGCAATTTTCTGAAGAGGAGCCTGATAAAATACCAGAGAAAGACTCAAGAAAGACAGTTGCAGAAATCTCATCAATTCATTACGCACAACAAATAAGTGCAGTTACGCCCAATAGCACAGGTTCTTCCATTTTATCTAAGAGGTTTGCTTCATCTGATGCCCCCAATAGTGTCATAGAAATGGATGCTAACTTAGTCAATCGGGATGATTCAAGGAGCAGCTTAG